>NC_135232.1:634987954-635291954 GCF_051348905.1 Ranitomeya variabilis
TTGTGGGCGTGAACGAACTGAGAAGCGCGAAAAATAATTGCGGCCCAATCTAAATATCTGTGTACCTTGAGGACGTGTCCATCAGCAGCCGAGATCTGCCTCCTGATCCTCAATGGCGGGCGGAGACAACGAAAACGAAACCGCCCACGAAGGAGAGAGTGGGAAAAGGACAAAGAAGAAGTCAGCCACGTGGAGGACGCCATGGCCAGCCACCCGGAGCCGGAGCGTGGGGTCGGAGCAGAGGACTCCCCCAGCTACCCGGAGGAGCACCGTAACCAGGCCTCCACCGCTGATGCTGATTTCCTGCAGGCCGGCGTAGAAGAGCTCAGCGACCAACTCCTGCTGACGCAGCTGAGCACTGAGGCCGGGTGGAAGAAGACCTTCATCGGGAGCCTCACCAGACGCCTGTCGGCAGCCTCGTCTGGTCCGGAGCAGGAAAGAAGTTCCAGCGCTCCAAAGCCAGAAAGCAAGGCCCTGCCGGAAAGCGAGACGCTGCAAACAGAGATGACAATGTCGCAGCACAAGGCCCCGCAACCAGCATTCCAGACCCCAGCGGAGACAGAGCAGACCGGCACCGGAGGGACCGCATCTGAAGCAGGTATGAAGAATGACCCTGCCCTGATGACCGACACCACTCCAGCGACTGCTAGTGCCACAGCTGCTGACTCTGTTCCAGTGACTGATCTTGCAGCAGCCGCTACCTCTGCTGCAGCAAATGCCAATACTCAAGCTACGAAGACCTCCATCGCTGCGCATGATTTAATCGTACATAAAAGACGGATTAACGGCGTTTATCCAGCACTGGGTGTAATCCTGGACATCACCCTTCCCAGGCCAAGAAGGGTTAAGTGCCAGGTGCAGCCCTGGAAGCCGTCCAACTAAACCTCGGAAACCTGAAACTGTAAATAGTAAACTGTTTGTTTTCCTGTTTTGTTGCTTTAAAACCCGTCTAGGGTTAAGTCTTAAAGGGATCCCTTTGTTGACCCGGGATCCCTATTGTTTCTAAGTTTTGCACAAGTTTCTACTTTTATTACGTATGGACTGCCGAATCATGGACAGTGAATGATTCACAAACTGTTGTTGTACATAGTTTGCACCTTCTTAAAGGTGCTCCCTACTTCTTTTACAAAAAGAAGAGCTTTTTGAAGAGACTGTTAATGATTACAGCGCGGAAGTTCTTGCTTTAAACAGACTTGCAAATTGACAGTTTGCACTACCTCGGAAGAGACTTGGTTTCCTCTTAAAGGGGATGTTCATTTGTTGCACTTAGTCGAAACATGATGATGTTGCCTTAGATAGTTAGATAGTGATAATGTTTTACATAGTGATAGTGTGTAGCTAGGAGTAGAAATGTTAAAGATGTTCTTTGAATAAAATCGAAGCTAAAGTAATTATTAGAATTGATGAGAGAAAGCTAAAGAAAGATGCAGTAGGCCCGTAGGGGTAGACAGATAGTCCTGCATACGTGAAAATAAAAGAGAAATAAAGGAAATGTTGACTTGCACTTTTGAGTTTTATAGCATGCCTTTAGTGGGTACACGCCCTTAAAGGAAAAGTACAGTTTTGTATTTGCACTTAGTAGATAGCATACCTGTATGGGTAATAACGGTTATTTATAGTTAGTTAATTAATAAGTGTTATTTAAAATCTTAAGCACAATGTAAATAAATATGTTTTTGTTTGCAACGTTTAAGTGTTCTCACCTCCCATAAAGGGAAGCATTGTTATACTTACTTGTTTACAGCATTCCAAAAATTTTGTATGTCTTTTGCTAACATGTATTGTTGTTCTTCTTTTCCCAGTCCGGGAGTACTGGATTTAACGGGGAAGGGGGGGGGGGGGGTGGAGTGCAGCACCCCAGAGTCCTGTTCATTGCAGTATTGTCGCTCTTCCACTAGGGGGAGTGATGGTACGTCTGATGGTACTAAAGGAGTTCACCTGACCAGGTATTACAGTCACACACTACACTTCACACTCTGGCCACCAGGGGGAGCAAAAGGTTCTATCTATTAGGCCACTCCCCACACTCAGGTAAAACTGGGAGTTGGATAGGAAGTTAGAGAGAAGCTACCTGTGTTCGACCCAGAGAAGACCTGTCAGGCAGACAGGGGGGAGAAGGAGGAACATCTGAGCTGTAGACAGAGGTCCCTGTCAGGGGTGGGATCCTGAGAGAGACATAGCAAGAGATAGAACGTTACGGAACTGCGCCTGCACCTCATTGCGGCAGCATCCTAAGGAAGGACAAGAAGCAAAGTATATTGTGGAGAAGTGAGAAACGAGATCACAGCACAAGGAGATAATACCAGGAGGAGTCCTGCCTTAAGATCGGCAACATCCTTCTGAGGCATGTAGCCGGTGGCCGGAACACCGAGGGAGTAATAGGCGTAACGCATTACTTCAAACAATGGCAGGACAGTTAAGAACATCAGAAATATACATGACAGTTGTGAGGACTATCCCGTGGTGCTCAGCAGGGAGGTACTACAACACACAGGCGCTAGTAGGAAGACTACTGATTTCCACCTGCAAAGGGAACTCTGGATGTGCCTTCGGAACGGCCGGACTCAGCCAGCCCTGTGAACGGTACTCTGGAGTGTGGACGCTGAAGTCTTCAGTAAAAGGTAAAGAGACTGCAGCCTTTGTGTCCTCGTTATTCATCGCACCTTACAACATCCACCATTACCACCTACTCATCAAGGGAAGCCCTGGGGACATACTTCACCTGTGGGAAGGTATACCATCTAGCTGCCATTCCCTCACCCCAGCGGACCCCTAACAGCATCGGTCACCCTGACCGAATACCACAGGTGGCGTCACGAACACTTGACAAACTACACCTTTAATTGGGTGCCCCTTAGCAGGGCCACGGACCGAGTTGGGCCACCGTGACATCCCCACAACCGAGGCAGAGGGACCCGGTACTGAGTACCCCACTGCCCTACACCTGGAGGTGATCCAACTTTGGGGTCACGAACATGATCTATTTAAGCCCGAGAATCGGGTCATGTGTGCCTTAGAACTGTGCCAGAATTGTGCTTGAACTGTGATTTGCTTAAAGACTGTGTATTACCATTTGCCGCCAAAAATTCCCGCCAAAACCGCCACCATTACAGCGCCACGAGGAGCGCAGAAGAAGAAGAAGGGCGTGGAGTTGTGGGCGTGAACGAACTGAGAAGCGCGAAAAATAATTGCGGCCCAATCTAAATATCTGTGTACCTTGAGGACGTGTCCATCAGCAGCCGAGATCCGCCTCCTGATCCTCAATGGCGGGCGGAGACAACGAAAACGAAACCGCCCACGAAGGAGAGAGTGGGAAAAGGACAAAGAAGAAGTCAGCCACGTGGAGGACGCCATGGCCAGCCACCCGGAGCCGGAGCATGGGGTCGGAGCAGAGGACTCCCCCAGCTACCCGGAGGGGCACCGTAACCAGGCCTCCACCGCTGATGCTGATTTCCTGCAGGCCGGCGTAGAAGAGCTCAGCGACCAACTCCTGCTGACGCAGCTGAGCACTGAGGCCGGGTGGAAGAAGACCTTCATCGGGAGCCTCACCAGACACCTGTCGGCAGCCTCGTCTGGTCCGGAGCAGGAAAGAAGTTCCAGCGCTCCAAAGCCAGAAAGCAAGGCCCTGCTGGAAAGCGAGACGCTGCAAACAGAGATGACAATGTCGCAGCACAAGGCCCCACAACCAGCATTCCAGACCCCAGCGGAGACAGAGCAGACCGGTACCAGAGGGACCGCATCTGAAGCAGGTATGAAGAATGACCCTGCCCTGATGACCGACACCACTCCAGCGACTGCTAGTGCCACAGCTGCTGACTCTGTTCTAGTGACTGATCTTGCAGCAGCCGCTACCTCTGCTGCAGCAAATGCCAATACTCAAGCTACGCAGACCTCCATCGCTGCGCATGACTTAATCGTACATGAAAGACGGATTAACGTCGTTTATCCAGCACTGGGTGTAACCCTGGACATCACCCTTCCCAGGCCAAGAAGGGTTAAGTGCCAGGTGCAGCCCTGGAAGCCATCCAACTAAACCTCGGAAACCTGAAACTGTAAATAGTAAACTGTTTGTTTTCCTGTTTTGCTGCTTTTAAACCCGTCTAGGGTTAAGTCTTAAAGGGATCCCTTTGTTGACCCGGGATCCCTATTGTTTCTAAGTTTTGCACAAGTTTCTACTTTTATTACTTATGGACTGCCGAATCATGGACGGTGAATGATTCACAAACTGTTGTTGTACATAGTTTGCACCTTCTTAAAGGTGCTCCCTACTTGTTTTTCAAAAAGAAGAGCTTTTTGAAGAGACTGTTAATGATTACAGCGCGGAAGTTCTTGCTTTAAACAGACTTGCAAATTGACAGTTTGCACTACCTCGGAAGAGACTTGGTTTCCTCTTAAAGGGGATGTTCATTTGTTGCACTTAGTCGAAACATGATAATGTTGCCTTAGATAGTTAGATAGTGATAATGTTTTACATAGTGATAGTGTGTAGCTAGGAGTAGAAATGTTAAAGATGTTCTTTGAATAAAATCAAAGCTAAAGTAATTATTAGAATTGATGAGAGAAAGCTAAAGAAAGATGCAGTAGGCCCGTAGGGGTAGACAGATAGTCCTGCATACGTGAAAATAAAAGAGAAATAAAGGAAATGTTGACTTGCACTTTTGAGTTTTATAGCATGCCTTTAGTGGGTACACGCCCTTAAAGGAAAAGTACAGTTTTGTATTTGCACTTAGTAGATAGCATACCTGTATGGGTAATAACGGTTATTTATAGTTAGTTAATTAATAAGTGTTATTTAAAATCTTAAGCACAATGTAAATAAATATGTTTTTGTTTGCAACGTTCAAGTGTTCTCACCTCCCATAAAGGGAAGCATTGTTATACTTACTTGGTTACAGCATTCCAAAAATGTTGTATGTCTTTTGCTAACATGTATTGTTGTTCTTCTTTTCCCAGTCCGGGAGTACTGGATTTAACGGGGAAGGGGGGGGGGTGGAGTGCAGCACCCCAGAGTCCTGTTCGTTGCAGTATTGTCGCTCTTCCACTAGGGGGAGTGATGGTACGTCTGATGGTACTAAAGGAGTTCACCTGACCAGGTATTACAGTCACACACTACACTTCACACTCTGGCCACCAGGGGGAGCAAAAGATTCTATCTATTAGGCCACTCCCAACACTCGGGTAAAACTGGGGGTTGGATAGGAAGTTAGAGAGAAGCTACCTGTGTTCGACCCAGAGAAGACCTGTCAGGCAGACAGGGGGGAGAAGGAGGAACATCTGAGCTGTAGACAGAGGTCCCTGTCAGGGGTGGGATCCTGAGAGAGACATAGCAAGAGATAGAACGTTACGGAACTGCACCTGCACCTCATTGCGGCAGCATCCTAAGGAAGGACAAGAAGCGAAGTATATTTTGGAGAAGTGAGAAACGAGATCACAGCACAAGGAGATAATACCAGGAGGAGTCCTGCCTTAAGATCGGCAACATCCTTCTGAGGCATGTAGCCGGTGGCCGGAACACCGAGGGAGTAATAGGCTCTACGCATTACTTCAAACAATGGCAGGACAGTTAAGAACATCAGAAATATACATGACAGTTGTGAGGACTATCCCGTGGTGCTCAGCAGGGAGGTAGTACAACACACAGGCGCTAGTAGGAAGACTACTGATTTCCACCTGCAAAGGGAACTCTGGATGTGCCTTCGGAACGGCCGGACTCAGCCAGCCCTGTGAACAGTACTCTGGACTGTGGACGCTGAAGTCTACAGTAAAAGGTAAAGAGACTGCAACCTTTGTGTCCTTGTTATTCATCGCACCTTACAACATTCACCATTACCACCTACTCATCAAGGGAAGCCCTGGGGACATACTTCACCTGTGGGAAGGTATACCATCTAGCTGTCATTCCATCACCCCAGCGGACCCCTAGCAGCGTCGGTCACCCTGACCGAATACCACAGGTGGCGTCATGAACACTTGACAAACTACACCTTTAATTGGGTGCCCCTTAGCAGGGCCACGGACTGGGTCGGGCCATCGTGACATCCCCAGAACCGAGACAGAGGGACCCGGTACCGAGTACCCCACTGCCCTGCACCTGGGGGCAATCCAGATGCAAGGCAGAATACTCTAGCACAGACTGAAGGCTGGGGTGGAGTTTTATAGCAGGAAGACACAGTGCACATGAGACCAAAGATGCCCTCTTGAAAAAGGGCAGTAATGCACAAAAGGTAATAAAAATGTTCAGAGTCCTGACAGGACTGATGAAACCAAGATTGAGTTGTTTGGTCATACAAAAAGGCATTATGCATGGCGGCCAAAAAACACAGCATTCCAAGAAAAACACTTGCTACCCACAGTAAAATTTGGTGGAGGTTCCATCATGCTTTGGGGCTGTGTGGCCAATGCCGGCACTGGGAATCTTGTTAAAGTTGAGGGACGCATGGATTCCTCTCAGTATCAGCAGATTCTTGACAATAATGTTCATGAATCAGTGACAATGTTGAAGTTACGCAGGGGATGGATCTTTCAGCAAGACAATGATCCAAAACACCACTCCAAATCTACTCAGGCATTCATGCAGAGGAACAATTACACTGTCCTGCAATGGCTATCCCAGTCCCCTGACCTGAATATCATTGAACATCTGTGGGATCATTTGAAGAGGGCTGTCCATGCTCGGCGACCATCAAACTTAACTGAACTGGAATTGTTTTGTAAAGAGGAATGGTCAAAAATACCTTCATCCAGGATCCAGGAACTCATTAAAAGCTACAGGAAGCGACTAGAGGCTGTTATTTTTGCAAAAGGAGGATCTACTAAATATTAATGTCACTTTCCTGGTGAGGAGCCCATACTTATGCACCTGTCAAATTTTGTTTGAATGCAGATTGCACATTTTCTGTTAGTACAATAAACCTTATTTCAAGGCAGAACCATTACTGTGTCCAACAGTTATTAGATATATGAAACTGAAATAGCTGTTGCAAAAAAAAAATTTTTTATAAAACATTAATCTTAAGATTAATAGGGGTGCCCAAACTTTTTCATGTAACTGTAGCATAGTCAAATAGCATATAACACAGCCCACATAGCATATAGCCCAGCTACGTAGTATATAACACAACCACATAGTATATAGCACAGCCACGTAGCATATAACAGTCCACGTAGTATATAGCACAGCCATGTAGTATATAGCACAGCCACATAGCATATAGCACAGCCACGTACTATATAACACAGCCCACGTGGCATATAACAGCCCACATAGTATATAGCACAGCCACGTAGCATATAGCACAGCCACGTTACATATAGCACAGCGACATAGCATATAGCAGCCCACGTAGTATATAGCACAGCTACATAGCATATAATACAGCCCACGTAGCATATAACATGGCCCACATAGCATATAGCACAGCCACGTAGCATATTGCACAGCCATGTAGTATCTAACACAGCCCACATAGCATATAACACAGCCCACGTAGTATATAGTGCAGTCCACGTAGTATATAGCACAATCCATGTAGTATACAGTACAGTCTACATAGTATATAGTACAGTCCACGTAGTATATAACACAGCCACATAGTATATAGCACAGTCCACGTAGTATATAACACAGCCACATAGTATATAGCACAGTCCACGTAGTATATAGCACAATCCATGTAATATATAGTACAGTCCACGTAGTATTTAACACAGCCCACATAATATATAGTACAGTCCACGTAGTATATAACAAAGCCCACGTAGTACATAGCACAATCCACGTAATATATAGTACAGTCCACGTAGTATATAGTACAGTCCACGTAGTATATAGTACAGTTCACATAGTATATAACACAGCCCACATAATATATAGCACAGTGCACGTAGTACACTCACCGGCCACTTTATTAGGTACACCTGTCCAACTTCTTGTTAACACTTAATTTCTAATCAGCCAATCACATGGCGGCAACTCAGTGCATTTAGGCATGTAGACATGGTCAAGACAATCTCCTGCAGTTCAAACCGAGCATTAGTATGGGGAAGAAAGGTGATTTGAGTGCCTTTGAACGTGGCATGATTGTTGGTGCCAGAAGGGCTGGTCTGAGTATTTCAGAAACTGCTGATCTACTGGGATTTTCACGCACAACCATCTCTAGGGTTTACAGAGAATGGTCCGAAAAAGAAAAAAAATCCAGTGAGCGGCAGTTCTGTGGGCGGAAATGCCTTGTTGATGCCAGAGGTCAGAGGAGAATGGGCAGACTGGTTCGAGCTGATAGAAAGGCAACATTGACTCAAATCGCCACCCGTTACAACCAAGGTAGGCCTAAGAGCATCTCTGAACGCACAGTGCGTCGAACTTTGAGACAGATGGGCTACAGCAGCAGAAGACCACACCGGGTACCACTCCTTTCAGCTAAGAACAGGAAACTGAGGCTACAATTTGTACAAGCTCATCGAAATTGGACAGTAGAAGATTGGAAAAACGTTGCTTGGTCTGATGAGTCTCGATTTCTGCTGCGACATTCGGATGGTAGGGTCAGAATTTGGCGTAAACAACATGAAAGCATGGATCCATCCTGCCTTGTATGGAGCATCTTTGGGATGTGCAGCCGACAAATCTGCGGCAACTGTGTGATGCCATCATGTCAATATGGACCAAAATCTCTGAGGAATGCTTCCAGCACCTTGTTGAATCTATGCCACGAAGAATTGAGGCAGTTCTGAAGGCAAAAGGGGGTCCAACCCGTTACTAGCATGGTGTACCTAATAAAGTGGCCGGTGAGTGTATATAGCACAATCCACGTAGTATATAGTACAGTCCACGTAGTATATAGCACAGCCACATAGTATATAGCACAGCCACGTAGTATATAGCACAGCCATGTAGTATATAGCAAAGGCACAGCCCACGTAGTGTATAGCACAGCCACGTAGTATATAGCAGCCACGTAGTATATAACACAGCCCACATAGTATATATCATAGTCCACTTAGTATATAACACAGCCCACATAGTATATAGCGCAGTCCACATAGCATATAGCACAAACCACGTAGTATATAGCACATTGCACGTAGTATATAGCACAGCCACGTAGTATATAGCCCAGCCATGTAGTATATAGCACAGGCACAGCCCACGTAGTGTATAGCACAGCCACATAGTATATAGCAGCCATGTAGTATATATCACAGCCACGGAGTATATAACACAGCCCACATAGTATATAGCACAGTCCACATAGCATATATCACAAACCACGACCACGTAGTACATAACACAGTGCACATAGTATATAGCACAGCCACTTAGTATATAGCCCAGCCATGTAGTATATAGCACAAGCACAGCCCACGTAGTGTATAGCACAGCCACGTAGTATATAGCAGCCACGTAATATATAGCACAGCCCACATAGTATATAGCACAGTCCACGTAGTATATAGCACAATCCACGTGGTATATAGTACAGTCCACGTAGTATATAACACAGCCCACGTAGTATATAGCACAGTCCACGTAGCATATAGCACAAACCACGTAGTATATAGCACAGTGCATGTAGTATATAGCACAGCCATGTAGTATATAGCCCAGCCACATAGTATATAGCACAGGCACAGCCCACGTAGTGTATAGCACAGCCACGTAGTATATAGCAGCCACGTAGTATATAGCACAGCCACGGAGTATATAACACAGCCCACGTAGTATATAGCACAGCCCACATAGTATATAGCAGTGTGGGCACCATATCCCTGTTAAAAAAATTATTAAAATAAAAATAGTTATATACTCACCTTCCGGCGGCCCCCGGATCCAGCCTAGGAGCGATGCTCTCGCCAGGTCCGTTCCCAGTGATGCTTTGTGGCAATAACCTATGATGACGTAGCGGTCTCGCATGAACCTACGTCATCTGGGGTCATTTCGCAAAGCATTACTGGGAACGGAGCTGCCGAGAGCATCGCGAGGATGGGGAAGGCTTCGAGGGCCGCCGGAAGGTGAGAATAGCATGATTTTTTATCTTTTCTATTATTTTTAACATTATATCTTTTTACTATTGATGCTGCATAGGCAGCATCAATAGTAAAGCCTGTAGCTGATTGGTCGCGGCCAGACCACAACACTGGGAACAGTAAAAAATGCCCCGAATCTTGTTCTTTGGGGTCTCGGCTACCCCTGATAGCTGAGACTCCAGAGATTTTCCAAGGCTGGAGGGTGCGATAACCTTATATCTCAGCGCTGTTAAAAAGCGGTGCTGAGTAATAAGTAACCTTAACTGTCGCCGGTAAAAGGTGTATCGGCAGTCGTTAAGGGGTTAAACCACACATCCAAACCCTTACCTCTTTTAGCTGCCTCCGACTCAAAATATTTCCAAAATCCACAAATTTTTCCACCACGAATCAAAGAAATGCTAGTACATGCCCTCATTATCTTTACAACATGCTCCTCTGTAGCCTGCCACCTAACAATGTTGCACCTCCCCAAAATATCCTTAAAACTCTGAAAACATCACAAAATTTCAAGCACGTCTTGGTGAAAAATTATATTTACAGAAAGAGTAAAAAATACAATTTGCATTCTTAGTCTAGTTTCACACTAGCGTTCAAGCAGAGCTGCAGATGAAATCTACGTCTGCATGTGTCCTGTGTACCCTATCTTTAACACTGGGTACACACGCCATGTGGATGTATGCGGATGCCTCCACATGCATCGTTTTGACCCTGCGCTGACCGCAACAAAATGCAACATGTTGCGTTCGATGCAGGTCAGCGCAGCGTCAAGACAACGCATGCAGAGGCATCCGCATACATCCACATGGCATGTGTACCCAGTGTTAAAGATAGGGTACTTAGGACGCATGCAGGTGTAGATTTCATCTGCAGCCCTGCAGAACGCTAGTGTGAAAATAGCCTTAAAGGGAACCTGTCACCCCCAAAATCGCAGGTGAGGTAAGCCCACCAGCATCAGGGGCTTATCTACAGCATTCTGTAATGCTGTAGATAAGCCCCCGATGTATCCTAAAAGATGAGAAAAAGACGTTAGATTATACTCACCCAGGGGCAGTACCGCTGCTGTTCCGGGTCTGGCGCCTCCCATCTTCATCAGATGACCTCCTCTTCTGGTCTTCACGCTGTGGCTCCTGTGCAGGCATACTTTGTCTGCCCTGTTGAGGGCAGAGCAAAGTACTGCAGTGTGCAGGTGCTGGGCCTCTCTGACCTTTTCCGGCGCCTGCGCACTGCAGTACTTTGCTCTGCCATCAACAGGGCAGACAAAGTACGCCTGCGCTGGAGCCGCAGCGTGAAGACCAGAAGAGGACGTCATCTGATAAAGATTGGAGGCGCCGGACCTGGACCAGCAGCGGGAATGCCCCTGGGTGAGTATAATCTAACTTCTTTTTCTCATCTTTTAAGATACATCGGGGGCTTACCTACAGCATTCCAGAATGCTGTACATAAGCCCCTGATGCCGGTGGGCTTATCTCACCCACGATTTTGGGGGAGACAGATTCCCTTTAATGAGTGGCACATATTGAACATCTCTTTTCACGTTTGCTGGTAGGAGAAGTTATCTAGAGTCTTCAGATTATAGTTCCCAGAAAAGGGAAAGGCTTCTTGCAATGCATCAAATGTGAGAAAATTACGCTTGGTAGAAAACATCTTACTGATTGTAATCAGACAATATTATAGACAGTTCTTCTGTGAGCGGGAACAGGATTAGTCTTAATCTAAAATTAATACTCTAATTCTTTGCACAAACACACCCTAGAGACCCAGAAAATATAAATAAAAACATTCTATAAACAGGATGTTTCTTCCTTTCCCTCTTATTGTCATGACAAATGAACAGGAAAATCAAAGCACCATTTCCTTTTCAAAATGACAGTTTTACTAAAAATATTAGCACACAGCTATGCATGACACAACAAAATGCGTGCACCATCAGTTCAACCAAAATTCAAGAATAGAACTGGGAAAGGAATAAAGGAATAAATGTCATATTTTTGTAGTTAAAAGTATTTTAAATTGTATTTTATACTAAATATATCATATTTCATTTTAAAATTGAATTCATTAGTGGTATAAAATCAGCTTATATGAGAGGGTGAGTAACTCCATTATTAGTGCATTATAAAGCTAAATATAATCCTCAGATCACTACAATTTTCATTACAATCGACAGCACGGTTTTTCAGTTGAAAGAACTGTTGTCCTGCTATGTGGAAGGGGTTGTTTAGTACGTGGAGAAACCTATCTGAATACTCACCTCTGGTGCTGGGTCCATTTTATAGCAGTGTCGGCACTAGATTTCCTGGGGATCGCGAAACATTATGTTACACAATTTCAGAGGCCAATTAGTGGTCACTTCACTCTCCTCGCCTTAACGCAAATCAATAGGAGGTATAACACCCCAGGAATTCGGTTGTTACAGTGGTATTGCCTTTCTCATGGGGGGGGGTGATGCCATGCCTGGAAGCGACAAGGATCCCCTTAACAGATAACATATACACACAACACTGTTCTGACTCCAGGCCAGAAAGGGGAGCTCTAGACCCAATTTCAGGGTAGCTTCCCTATATATATTCTGGCTGGAGGAGTTAGGGAGTCTGAGTGAGGAGTGAGGAGTGGGTAGTCTGTGAGGAAAGCTGGAGCTGAGCAGGTGTGCTGTTCTGCAGCTCCTGACAGAAGAGTCTGTAAGAGACAGTGAAGGGAGGAGCAAAGGAGAAAAGAGAGAGAAACTGGAGGGGAGCTGTGAGTGGGCTCCCTCCAGGATCAAGTGCAAGAAGCCAGAGGCCGGAATTCCGAGGTTGTGGGGACAGCAAAAACCGGCGGGCAGGAGCTTCCAAGTCTCCTGGCCACCATTTTACCCAAAGGCACAGCAGCAGATTAGAGCCCGGAGTCACCCTGAGAAGGGACACCTGTAAAAAGGCTCGAGTTGCCTGCCATGCGGGTAATGTCCACCTAAAAGGACAGAGTGAGAGAGGACCTTGTATGAAGCCTAGGGCAGCAGGGGATGTAGAATTCTTTCCTGCACTTTACCATCTATCATCATTTCTAACTACACCGAGAGCCCTGGGGACTAAGATCTAGATGTGGGCAGCAGTACCATCTAAGCTGCAATATCATCATCTCCAGTGGACCTCTTTAAGCAGCGTCGACTATCCTTGGCCGAGTACCACAGGTGGCGTCATGAACATTCTTTAGACTTTATTTCCATTTCCATTAATCCTCCTTTTACTGGCTGCCCAGGGCCATGGACCGGTCACTGCCACCATGACCACCCCTTTAAGAACAGAACCAGCCTGTAATAATTATAGGGGATAACTCAGGAGACTCTTTGCGTGGAACAAGACAACTACAGGACACAGTTTTATAAGTGGTAAAGTCTATATTATCACACGGTGATTCAAACAGGTGCAGAGAGAAACTCAAGTCCACAACACTTGGTGCAAATATCAAATGCAGCTCAGCAGTCTATAGGAAACTTCAGAGGAAAATGCAATCACGCAGAAAGTCTATGAAGCACAATTATTCTTGAGGATACTTGACACAAATAAGTCCTTGCTTAGTCCACAACACAGATAGATATGCTTATAAGGCAGTTCAAATAATATCTTAGCTCAACCAGGGAGGTCTGGGTTATAGTCTCAGGTTCTTGCAGAGCAGAAACAGCTTACATGTACAGCAAATTCAGATGGAAGCAAACACGAGCAGCAGATGAAGGAGGATTACTAGAACTGGTGTATGCAGCAGGAACTCAGAGCAGAGTAGCAGGATAACCCCACAGGTTCACAGGAGCAGGTATATAGCCAAGGAGTCACCAGAGGTCAGGAGCTGGATGCAAGGCAGAATACTCTAGCACAGACTGAAGGCTGGGGTGGAATTTTATAGCAGGAAGACACAGTGCACATGAGACCAAAGACACCATCTTGGAAAAGGGCAGTAATGCACAAAAAGTTAATAAAAAATGTTCAGAGTCCTGACACAGCCCAGTACAGAGTACCCCACTGTCCTAGCAGGCGCACCAGAGGAAGTGAGAGCAGCCACAGCTCTCAATTCCTCAAGATGTCAATTAAATCAGTAGGAGAGGAGAATAAAGCAGTTAACATCATGTGGCAGATCGTTCCATAGTCTCAGTGCTCACAATATAAAGTAACACAATCTGTGATCATGATTAAAACTTATTTTCTCTAGATGTGGGGGACACCCATGTATCTTCATCTGTGGAGGCATGTGGGGTCAGTGGGTATTCTAGTTCTCTGGCCCAAGGCTGCATTGACCAGGGATCATCTCCCTGAACTCCTGCTCTCATTTTCCCATGGGCAAAATACTATTCAGATAACACAGAGTGAGGTTGAAACATTGTGGCAATACTTTATTGAACCACCAAACAGATAATGACATATAGAATAGTCCCAGAAAAATACCCATGATGATTCACAATTACAACATTACAGAGTCTCACCCCTCCGCTGACTCACCTGGATCAGAGCAGCTGCAAGTTTGGGACTTCCACAGAGAGGAGATAATGACAAGCTTAGGAAGCTTACAGTACATTGAGGCATGTGGCAATGGTGACCAGAGGGCCCCAACCTAGCTTCTCCGAACCTCTATATGGAGCCAAGTGACTGGATGGTCCCAACCTGGATTCTCCAAAGGTATCCATGGGTTCTGTGATAGTAAATGGAGCAAATCTGTATTCTTCCAGCCAGGGCTGTAGTCCCTTAAGCTGGCATCCCGTAACATCCAAATCTGTGTTCTCCTTGATACACCCATGTTGTCCTGCTAGAGTGTTCCTTTATGCAGTCATGGTGTCCTGGCTGTTGTTCAGTCAAGTTACTCTTGATACAGAGGCATACCCCTCTTATATAGTTCACAATTATCCTTCAAGCCACTATCCGCAGGTCAAGGGGAAGGTGTTGAAATTAACTTGTATTATTTGAGTATTTAATCAATCTGCCTAGTTTGTCCTCCTCTATTTTTCCGGACAACAAACTAGCTGGCCTGGTACAATGTGTAATCAACATTTTAACAAATATTGATTGTCCAACTAACCTATGCTCCTGTCCCTCAAAGATAGCAGTTAATGAGTTGCATCAAACAGCAACTCAAAAGTCAACATCCAGCTTATACAAACAATAGTCTGTGGTTCTTGACCAACTAAACAAAAACATATAAATTCAAAAGTCACCATAAAGATATTTGGCTATGTCACCTGGTCTACTGAAAGTAGGCGTCTAGATAATTAAGATTAAACGCTGTGTTGCTACACCATCACAGACCTATGTGTAAAAAGGTCAGTAAAAATATCTATGTACTGTACTTTAATATATTTGTACATTGTAATAAGATTGCCCCTAAACCTTCATTTTTTCAAATTGAATAACTCAAAATTTGGTAACCTGTCTGGATATTGCAGTCAACCTATTCCCTTAATCAACTTTGTTGCTCTTCTCTGCATCAGCTCTAGTTCAGTTTTGTGCTTCTCATAACTGGAGCCTAAAATTGCACTGAGTATGGCCTGATGCAGTGTTGCCTGGTTTGCGACTTCTAGGGAAGCTAAACTATGTTTTCATCATGAGCATATGAGAATTTTTTCTCGCCCATTTTGGGGGTTTTGTGTGAAATTATGTCCAATTTACATTTTTTTCTTCTATTTTTGTGCTGTTTCAATACATGAGCACTGCCATTGAATCCCAGGCCACCTCTGTGCACCAGGTAATTGATTGTACTTTTACTATATAATATACGAATTAGACCAATATGTGCTATATGTGTCACGGACGCTGGTAGGCCATAGGGGATGGTGCAATAATTGTTGCTAACACCTTGACTACAAGTAGAGCAGTATATTTAGATAGAGATGTAGATTAATGTGCTAAGCGCGCCCTATTCTTCGCATGGGCATGTTTTATCCTTTCCCCATGTCCTTGTACTTTGATTATGTTAAATAAAATATTTTTTGTACTTTAATGATATGGAATAATTGGTCGTTTTTTGTTGTGATCTTTGTTTGGTGGTATTACCAGGAGAGTGGCGGCAGCAGGAGTTGCGTAATACTGCTGTCCTTGGACTGGGAAGAGGAGGTATTCGGTGGTCAGTCAATGATCTGACTCCCATCCCAGGCTGGTGCAGCAGGTTCGGCAGTGCTTGGTGGTACAGGGGCTCCGCCTACATTTTGTGAAAGCCCTGAGTCCCTGCACTTCCATTGCTGCAATGCGGTGGCCCCCAGTAAAATGGCCAACAGAGGCGTCACATGTGCAGATTGATGTAGAAAAGCCGCGGAGACACCAGGCTTTTCTACAGGCATTTGCATATTTCCCATAAGGGATGGGGGCAGTGTTCTGGATCACTGCGTTGAGAAACACGTGATGGTGTCTCCGCGGTGTTGGAAAAATTTATAACATGTGCAGATTGAGACCTCAGCAGCGAGATCTCGTCTCGAGATCTCGGAAGACGAGATCTCAAACTGCACATGCGCCGCTCCAGCAGCCATTTTCCTGGAGGCCATTGAATTGCAACAATGAATGTGTAGGTTTTCGGGCTTTCACAAAATGTCGGCGGAGCCCTTGCACCACCAAGTACTGCCGAACCTGCCGCACCAGCCTGGGATGGGAGTCAGATCATCTCTTGACCATCGAACACCACCTGTGACTCCGCTCCACCAGCACTGCCGATCCCCCCTACCCGGTAAGCTGAATTCGGACTGTATGAGAGACCCCCATTTGACGCATTAATTTTTTTCCTATTTTCCTTCTGAAATTTGGGGTGTGTCTTATGGTCTGGTGCGTCTTACAGTCCTAAAAATACAGTAATCGCTTTTCTAATATACTTAACTTAAAAAGTCCCTATAGTTCTCTTACTACTCTCTTTAACTGCATTATATTTTACCTACTTTCTGGTTTGATGACATTTTGTTTGAGGGACATCGGTGATGTCTGTTTCAGGGGCTGGTCTAGTCTCAGCTCCACTGAGCATGCGTTGGTTGTCAATTTCAACATATACAGTGGTTTGCAAAAGTATTCAACCACCCTTGGCTTTTTACCTATTTTGTTACATTATAACCTGTGTTTAAATATTTTCGTAATCTGATTTGTGTGTGATGCATCAGCACTAAATAATCTAAGTTGGTGAAGTGAGAAAAATATAGACATAAATTAAATTTATGGTAACAAATAATTAAAAATTGTCATGTGCATATATATTGAGCCATTTCTGGTGCAGGCAACTACCTTTATAAGTCACATGCTTACTTAAAGGAAATCCACCTGTGTGAAATCTAAGTGTCACATGGTCTGTCAGTATATACACTTTACCTTTTCTGAAAGACCACAGTGGCTGCAAAACCATTAAGCAAGATGCACCACTAAACAGACAACTCCATCAAGACCAAGGAGATCTCCAACAAGACAGGGACAAATTTGTTGAGAAGTACAGGTCGGGTTTGGGTTATATAAAAAAATACTAATCTCTGATGATTCCCTGGAGCACCATTAAATCCATTATCATCAAATGGAAAGAACATGGTACCACAACAAACCTGCCAAAAAAGCACCACCCACCAAAACTCTCAGCCCAGGTATTAATCAGAGAGGCAGCACCGAGACCAAAGGTAACTGGATCGCCCCCAAACACAGGGCAGTGGGGTACTCGGTACCGGGTCCCTTCTGTCTCGGTTCTGGGGATGTCACGGTGGCCCTGCTAAGGGGCGCCCAATCAAAGGATGTAGTTTGTCAAGTGTTCGTGACACCACCTGTGGTACTCGGTCAGGATGACCGACGCTGCTAGGGGTCCACTGGGGTGATGGAATGGCAGCTAGATGGTATACCTTCCCACAGGTGAAGTAGGTCCCCAGGTCTTCCCAGTAAAGTAGATGATGATGGTGTAGGTCGCAGTAAATAACAAGGACACAGGGTTGCAGTCTCTTTACCTTTTACTGTAGACTTCAGCATCCACAATCCAGAGCACTGCTAATGGGGCTGGCTGAATCCGGCCGGTCTGAAGGCACATCCAGAGTTCCCTTTGCAGGTGGAAATCAGTAGCCTTCCTACTTGCGCCTGTGTGTTGTAGTACCTCCCTGCTGAGCACCACGGGATAGTCCTCACAACTGTCATGTATGTTTCTGATATTCTCTCTCTCCGTCCCCAAGATGGTATGGATAGGACGACCCGTATGACGGGGTAGGCCTGGAGCTATTTTATAGGGACCCTAGAGATGCCCCTCTCCCACAATTTGCCTCCGTTGTCTTCATTAGGTTAAAGGTTGGGCAGCCAACTTGGAATTAACTGTCCTGCCGTAGTTTGAAGTAATGCGTAGAGCCTATTACTCCCTCGGTGTTCTGGCCACCGGCTACGCGCCTCAGAAGGATGTTGCCGATCTTAAGAGAGAACTCCTGCCGGTGTTATCTCCTTGTGCTGTGATCTCGTTTCTCACTTCTCCACAATATACTCCGCTTCTTGTCCTTTCTTTGGATGCTGCTGCAATGAGGTGCAGGCGCAGCTCCGTAATGTTCTATCTCTCGCTCAGTCCCTGCCAGGATCCCACCCCTGACAAGGACCTCTGTCTGCAGCTCAGATGTTCCTCCTTTTCCCCTGTCTGCCTGACAGGTCTTTCCTGGGTCTCACCCAGTAGCGTTCTCCTCTAACTTCCTATCCAACCCCCAGTTTTACCCGAGTGTGAGGAGTGGCCTAATACATAGAACCCTTTGCTCCCCCTGGTGGTTGAAGTGTGAAGTGTAGTGTGTGACTGTGATACCTGGTCAGGTGAACTCCTTTAGTACCATCAGATGTACAATCACTCCCCCTGGTGGAAGAGCGACAATACTGCAAGGACCAGGACTCTGGGGCGCTGCATAACCCTGAAGGAGCACTCTACGGGGGTGGACTTTATGGAAGAATCAGCAGAAAAAAGCCTTTACTTCAATACAAAAATTGCAATGCTTGTTTTGAGTTTGCCAAAAGATGTGGGAGACTCCCCAAATGCACGAAGGAAGGTGCTGTAGCCAGATGAGACCAAAATTGAACTTTTTGGGAACAAAGGTAAACATTATGTGTGGCGCCAAACCAAAACAGCTCGTCATCACCTCAAGAACACCATCCCCACAGTGAAACACGGTGGTGGCAGCATCATGCTGTGGGGATGTTTTTCTGCAACAGGGACAGGGAAAATGGTCTTAGTCAAGGGAAAGATCACTAGTGTGAAACAGGGATATTATTGAGCTAAATCTTTTTCAGTCTGTAAGAGATTGGATACTGGGAAGGAAGTTCCACTTCCAACAAGGCAATGACCCAAAGCATACTGCTAAAGCAACACTGGAGTGGTTTAAGGGGAAATGTGTAAATGTTTTGGAGTGGCCTTGTCAAAGCCCAGATTTTAAACCAATTGAAAATCTTTGTTCAGACTTAAAAATTGCTGTTCACCAGAGGATACCATCCGGGGTGAGGGGAGGCCATTAATGCAAGGTAATATACATTGTTTTGCATGGTACTACATGGGCATTCACGCTGGTTCACTGCGGATGGGTGTTTTTGGTCACACGTATTTTCATTTGTATTGCTGCCTTCTATAAGGCCACTGTGCTGGTTACCATTATCTTTTTATAGGCAGCTTATACATTGATAGGGCCTTTGTTTAGCTGGCCATTTTATTAGGCTATGCTGTTATTGCCATTTGCTGGTACATATTTATTGTATTGATCCGCTGTATCGGCGTGGGTATCTATCCGTGTAGTCAAACTACTAGTTAGTACATACTATTTATTATTGAGAAACAGCCTTGTATTTTGGTGTCCCCTACGGTATATTTTGCTTTTTTATCATGTCATGTTATTTTAAAAAGTATTAATAAACATTGGTTTTATAATTGAATGGGACCGCTTCTTCTCATATGCTACGATGTGGGATTAGTTATGTATAGCGCATAAATTGGCCAATTCATGTGTACCTGGAAGCCATGTTAAGGCATTTCTCGTTTCCAGGACCTATCAATGCCATTCCTCTCTTAGAATATAGTCTTCATCAGAATGGGAACCAAATATTAGTCCTCTCAGACTAAAATCTATCTCTCTGTGGGAGAACACTGCCGGAAAAAGCCAAAGACTGCCGAGTGCAGTGAATACCGCTGGAAGTTAATGATTGGCCCCGGAAGCAGATGCAGCCAGGAGACAGCGGGATGGGAGGATGCGTTGCTGTACAGGTAAGCATAATTATAATGTTTATTATATGTTTATTATTAATTTTATGCTTTTACAGTCCCTGGACCCGAACTGTAACATGGGTTTCCCATGGTAACCCGTGTTCAGGACCTTGTGACCGACAACTATGTGTTCAGTACGGGTCCAGAACTTTACAGTTCAGGTTCGCCCATCCCTAGTGGAAAGCTCATAGAGACTTATCCAAATTAAGTTACAGCTTTAATTGCCTCAAAAGGAGGCTCTACAAAGTACTGACTTTAGGTGGTGAACAGTTATGCACATGGAAGGTTTTCAGTTATGTTCTACTATTTGTTGCTTGCCATCACACTGAAGAGAAAACCTAATGTTCACAGCTGTAGGCAAGTACTTTACATGAACTGATGAAAACCCTAAAGAAACAGTGAAATTCCAGGTTGTGAGGTAGCAAAACATGAAAAATTCCAATAGCATGTATACTTTGACAACCCACTGTACTCAGTACAAGCTTCCTTATAACTGTGCAATATTTCCTGTCAATGCATGATGACAGTGCGCTCCCTTGCCAACTCTAATGAAAAGTGATAAGCCGAAAAGAGAACGCACTGTCAGTGTGCATTTTAAGGAGATGACCTGGTGAGCAGCAAAAGTAGAGATCAATCCCTCCCCCATAAGTAATGTCTGTGACTTTAGTCTCTGCCCCTGATGATGTCTAATTTAAGTATCCCAGCATGCACTGGGGATTCTCACATGAAATGTCATTTTACCGGAAGTAGGCCAAAAAAAATAAATCAGTTAGAGAGCATATAGAAAAAACGATAGACAAAAAGAAAAATGTTCAGCTCACCCCGTTATGTCCAGGTTTCTTGGCTGGTCATCGACGCACGGAGCCGCCCTGGTCCCAGCGGTATAGAAATCCAATATGCAAGAAAAGTTGTCTTCAGTGACCACAGGAGATATCATTCTTAAAACTTGACATTTATTTATCATCACATTAAAAAGCACAGATATGCAGATATGAGCAATCCCAGTGCAAGGAATGAGTCTTACATGTTTCAACCTACACGGTCTTAATGTGATGATAAATAAAGATCACATTTTAAGAATCACATCTCCTGTGGTCGGTGGAGACAACTTTTCTAGCATATTAGAGAAAATAATAGGTACTTTTCATTAAAGCATATTATAAAAAAGAATAGATTATATTACAGAGATAGACATTTAGCATTTAAATCGGTGTTAGTTTTGGACAATCCCTTTAACCCAATCACACATATTTTTCCTTAGTCTGATTGTTCTCATTTTGTGTGCAAACCACCTATGTGGCAATGTATCAAACATCTTTGAAAAGCCCAGCTAAGGCTACTTTCACACTAGCATCGTTTGGAATACGTCGCAATGCGTCGTTTAGGAAAAAAAACGCATCCTGCAAAGTTGTCTGCAGGATGCGTTTTTTCCCCATAGACTTACATTAGCGACACATTGCGACGTATGGCCACACGTCGCATCCGTTGTGCGATGGATGCGTTGTGTTTTGGCGGACCGTCGGCACAAAAAAAGTTACATGTAACTTTTTTTGTGCGTTGTGTCCGCCATTTCCGACCGCGCATGCGCAGCCGGAACTCCGCCCCCTCCTCCCCGGACATTACAATGGGGCAGCGGATGCGTTGAAAAACTGCATCCGCTGCCCCCGTTGTGCTTTTACTGTATGTCACAGCATGCATCGGTACATCGGCCCAATGCACTGCGACGGGCCCGTACCGACGCTAGTGTGAAAGTAGCCTAAGCAATGTCCAAATCCTTACTTTGGTCAAGTATCATAGAATCTTAGAATCTTAGAATGGTAGAGTTGGAAGGGACCTCCAGGATCATCATGTCCAACCCCCTGCTCAATGCAGGATTCACTAAACCATCTCAGACAGATGTCTGTCAAGCCCCTGCTTGAAGACTTCCATTGAAGGAGAATTCACCACCTCTCATGGCAGCCTGTTCCACTCATTGATCACCCTCACTGTCAAAAAGTGTTTATAATATCTAATCTGTATCTTCTCCCTATCAAGTTCATTCCATTGATTCTCATGTTTCTATGTGCAAATGAGGATAGTGATGATCTCTCTACACTGTGACATCCCTTCAGATATTTGTAGACTGCTATTAAGTCTCTTCTTAGCCTTCTTTTTTGCAGGCTAAACATTCTCAGATCCTTTAACTGTTCCTTGTAGGACTTACTTTGCTGTCCGCTTACCATCATGGTAATTCTTCTCTGAACTTGCTCCAGTTTTTCAATGCCTTTTTTAAAATGTGGTTCCCGGAACTGGCCACAGTATTTCAGATGAGGCCTGATCAAGCGGGAGTAAAGGGTGATAATTAATTCACGTGATCTAGACCCTATGCTTCTCTTAATACATCCTAGAACTGTGTTTGCCTTTTTTGCAGCTGTACCACACCTAGATTCTTCTCAACCCTTTCTCTGTCTTCTCTAGTGCTAGCTATCCCTACTAGTTTTGAAGTTTACCAGATTAGTTTGACCGGACCGATGAAATATACCGTAACATTAGGATGCACCAGTGTTCTGCTGGCAAACTTTGATGGCATTCATCATATTTTAATATGTGCCACCTACAGTTGTTGCAAACCAGGTGGTTGACTTTGCCTCAAAATTCATATGATCTAATCATGAATCTTTAAGTCATATCCTTGGAGGCGCCACCTGAACCAAAACAATGTGCCACAGATTCTTGATGCAAGATAATAATAATAATAATAATCTTTATTTATATAGCACCAACATATTCCGCAGCGCTTTACAGTTTAACAGTTTCAAACACAACAGTCATAGGTAACAATGTTAACAATATAATAATTAAAGCAAAATAAGACGACCCTGCTCGTGAGAGCTTACAATCTACAATGAGGTGGGGGAGATACAAAGTACAGGGGTGTATTTACAATGATGTATTTACAATGATGGTCCAGCCATCTTCAGGGGGTGGGGGGTAGATGGAGATAGTGAATGGGCTACAAACACACAAACATAAAATGACTTTGATTAGTTAACGTGGTAGGCCGCTCTGAACAAATGTGTTTTGAGCGAGCGCCTAAAACTATGCAAGTTGTGGATGGTTCTAATATCTTGGGGTAGAGCATTCCAGAGGATTGGCGCAGCATGGGAGAAGTCTTGGAG
The DNA here is from genome assembly GCF_051348905.1 of Ranitomeya variabilis. Lineage (NCBI taxonomy): Eukaryota > Metazoa > Chordata > Amphibia > Anura > Dendrobatidae > Ranitomeya > Ranitomeya variabilis. The sequence continues at coordinate 635,011,312 of NC_135232.1, forward strand.
TCGGGAGTGGGAGGTACGGATTAGTGCAGAGGTTAGTCGAAAGTCATTTGAAGAGCGCAGCGGTCGGCTAGGCCGATAGACAGAAATGAGGGAGGAGATGTAAGGGGGTGCCGCACTGTGGAGAGCTTTGTGGGTGAGAACAAGTGCTTTGAATTGTATCCTGTAATGAATGGGCAGCCAGTATAATGACTGGTGAAGAGCGGATGCATCTGAGTAACGATTAGCCAGATGGACAACCCTGGCTGCCACATTAAGGATAGACTGGAGAGGGGAAAGTCGAGTAAGGGGAGGCCAATTAATAGAGCGTTGCAGTAGTCCAGGCGGGAGTGGATTAGGGCGACAGTGAGGGTTTTTGTTGTCTCCATGGTGAGAAAAGGGCAGATTCTAGAGATGTTCTTTAGGTGTAAGCGGCACGAGCGGGCAAGAGATCGTATGTGGGAGGTGAAGGAGAGATCGGAGTCAAACGTAACACCCAGACAGCGTGCCTGCTGCCGGGGTGTTATTATGGTACCACCCACAGAGAGGGAAATGTCACATTTAGGGAGGTTAGTAGAAGTCGGGAGCAGAAGAAGTTCAGTTTTGGAGAGGTTGAGTTTCAGATAGAGAGTGGACATGATGTTGGAGACTGCAGACAGACAGTCAGCGGCGTTCTGTAGTACAGCGGGGGTAAGGTCAGGGGCTGACGTGTATAGTTGTGTGTCATCAGCATAAAGATGGTACTGAAAGCCAAATCTGCTGATGGTCTGTCCAATTGGGGCTGTGTAGAGGGAGAAGAGAAGGGGGCTAAGGATTGAGCCCTGAGGTACCCCAACAGTGAGAGGAAGAGGAGATGAAGTGGAGCCAGAGAACAGAACACTGAAGGAGTTGTCAGAAAGGTAGGAGGAGAACCAGGAGAGAGCAGTGTCCTTAATGCCTAGAGACTGGAGCCTAGAGAGTAGGAGAGGGTGGTCAACAGTGTCGAAAGCTGCAGAAAGGTCGAGGAGAATGAGCAGAGAGTGGTCACCGTTACATTTTGCTGTCAGAAGGTCATTGGTCACCTTGATGAGTGCAGTTTCTGTCTAATGTAGGGGGCGGAAACCGGACTGTGAAGGGTCTAGGAGGGAATGAGTGGAGAGGTAACGGGTAAGGCGGGAGTTGATCAGGTGCTCCAAGAGTTTTGAGATGAAGGGGAGATTGGAGACCGGTCTGTAGTTGTTTGTGCAGGATGGGTCGAGGGTGGGGTTTTTTTAGTAATGGAGTAATGATAGAGTGTTTGAAGGAGGAGGGGAAAATGCCAGAGGAGAGGGAGAGATTAAATGCATTGATGCAAGATCACACAGGACACCTAGAGTGGTCTTCCGAAGTCAATGCTTCAATTGACCAAAGCTGTCTTGGTAGCGCAACTGGGACCTATATAAAGTTAGTCTGGTGTTTTTGTTTTTTTTTAAAGTCTGATTATTGTGAAATTTAAAATAAGTTATCTGGGGAAATGAATCTACCAAATAGATATTCTTTGTATACCTATTTATTCACACACTTGGCTGTAGTCTTTTTGGAAACTTGTTAGCAATTGTTCAATTTGCCTGCAGCGTGCGTCACCACAGGGGTAATGCAGCATTACACAGTTCCCCATCAATCTAAAGTTGGCTAATATATACAGGTCTTGAATACTTATATAGGCATATAGGGCATTAGAAAGATAGTTTTCAAAACCAGACAAAACCAATACATTTGTGTCGACACTTTACAGTCTTGAGGCAGCTGTTTTTCTAAAATCAGGAATTAATCCTAAAGCTATAAGTATGAAGTAAAATTGTTAGAAAACCACTGTGTAAATACACTGAACGTTATATTCATTATTACAATTATCAAATACATTCTTTAACATTTTTCCTCCAGTACATTTCCCATCCATTGTAACCTGCAGTTCTGCACAGAATTCACTTGTGGCTTTATAAAAATATGACAAGTCCACTTATGTTACAAAATATATAATTGCCTAATCTTTTTTACTTGTGCGGGTACAAAAAGGAATGTTAGCTGGCATCATTCGTTAAGTAATAAACCTTAATATCACTTTGTAAGTTAAAAGGGCTTCTCCAATATGTGAGTTAGGAAACATCACAACATCCACTTCAAAATTAAGTCAAACACAGATCCATCTTCAAATGAAGTCAACCCCCAACAGCTGTATTTTTGGTTGAGATGAGTAAATTAATTTGATGCAAATCAAATTTGAGTCAGTTTTTTTGGAAATCTGCTGTACTTTACAAATTTGATCAAGTTGCTCCACGTGAATCACCAGAAAAGCTTGCCGCCATTTTAAAAAGCACAGATAATAGCCAGAAAAGGCTCATATGACCTTGGGTGATGCCAGACTGACTTAAGCATAATTCTTTGCAGCACTTATATAACTTGGTATAGCACAACCAATCAGAAGGGACTATCATAGCCTGTGTAAAAGTCAAGGCATGTAACACAGCAGCCAATTACAGTTAAATCTGGATAGAGAGAGGGCACCACAGCTCACAACTTAGCAGTAGAAGAAGCGGAGAAATTGAAAAACATTATACAAATATTACAGACCGACTTATTGAAGGAAATTAAAGTAGTAGTCTGAAAATAATACACAAATTCAATTGATAAATGGAAAGACAAATAGATGAGTGGGCAAAAACAGTGCCAGCGATTAATCATACAGTGATATAGCGTAGCTTGTTGCTGCTATATTTTAGTTACATATTTTTATCATTCTTCCTGCAGAAGCAAGCAGCAAGTCAACACAATAATTCTTACCGAAATTTTTTTTTAACTCAGTATCTTTAAGAGAAAATATGCATGTGGTGAAGAAGATCTGGAAACCAGATAAAAGTAAAGTGGAGGCAATGTCATCGTAGAAGGAGAGTACTGTCATGGGCGAAAAAAGAGCAGTGCTGTCGTTCTTCCCAAAGATCTTCTTGGGGCAAATATGCTTATTCTGCAGTCAACTCAGGAGCAGGCGATGCCACAAATCCTGTTGGTGGAGGAGGCTTGACAGCACCTGAATGGACTGAAGATTGTCATGCTGGAAGTTATTACTACAAAGTCTTTGCAAGAATAAGAATTATTTTCCATGTTGCCAGCCAAATAATGGCAGTCAGAATGAAAAATATATGAATTTTTTTTAAAAATATAAGCATATACTTCATTTCGGGGATGGGCAAGCTCATTCCTTGGGAAATGGGATTTTGGGACCTTGTGGTTACACTACATTTGGGCAAAGTAAGTCATGCTCCATGCATGGCCACATACATGATGGTGTCTGTCCTTTTTAACAATTCTTTTATGGTGGATCACATTGTTCAGACTTCGCAACAACAAAATGAACTGCCTGAGCGCTGCCTGAATTGAAATGTTGCAATGTGATAAAATTCAACACTATGTATATATTAACGTGTTTGTATGAGCAGCCAAAAGCGGAGACTGACCATATGTAACTGGTACCGCGACAGAGAATGGTTTCCTCTATTCCAGGGGTCAGAAGATCGTAGCGTTTGGCTACACGCATGCCTGGACTGGTTGGATCTGCATTGCAATTCTCATCTCGCTTTTGTTTTGTCCCTCAAAACTTCCCCTAGTGGCAGTGCTTTCATTCTCATCCGTTTCGCCATGCACTGTCTGACTGCTTGGTGAAGTGTGACATTACTGTAAAGAGGATATCGCAATAGAGAGTGGTTTCCTCTTTTTCAGGGGTCCGCTTTGCTTTTCAGTTAGCTATACAGATTTCCCTTGTTCATTGTTCAGACCCAAACTAAGAGGTGAATACTTATGCCAGAGGGGAGTGGAGCAATCAGAACAGCTGAGATAACTCAGGAAGGAAATCTTTAGGGGATATGCAGGAGAGTTTAATCCTTGCAACCAGTGAACAAAGGAAATCTGCATAGCTAGTTAGCTATGCAAAGCAAAATGGAAAACAAAGCAGATCCAACCAGTGCAGGCGTGCATGTAGCTATGGAAAGCAAAGCAGATCAAACCAGTGCCAGCGTGCGTGTAGCCAAATTCTGCCATCTTCTGACCCTTTAAATAGAAGTATTACAGTGACATTATCTAATCAAAACAAAAAAAGAAACTGAGCTGGACTATAAGCTGGTATATGTACAATGTATACAAATATGTACCCTACAGCAAGTAAATCTGTAAATGGTAATAGAACATGTAAATAGTACATGTACATGCAAATAACCAAAAGTACTTCGTTAATGCTATATTGATCAAAACCTCATAAAATCCCCCCCTTCACGTCAAGGTTTATCCATCAAGATGGCCCTAATTTGTCTCTAGTATTAAAACCTTACCATGTGTCAAAGGAAGTCAATGTGCTTTTGTTTTTTTTCCACCTTGGTTTTGATTGACTGTATCATCAGCAGGACAGCTGAAGCATGGGTTAATTGAAATCTGCTATTGATAGCTGATGACTGTAAAGAAATGCAAAGGCGCAAAACGGTCTTGTCCATGTTAAAAGGTTGATAATAATTAAAGGTAGAACCACTCACCTTATGGTGGTTGTCTGAGACACAAGTACAGAGGGATGGCTATGTGCAGTCACATGTCAAAATACCGTTTATAAAGTTGTACACTTGGATATATTTTGTAAAATAGCAAGAAGAAATACATATGTTTAATTGTGCTGAAAATTACGTAAAAAAATTATAATTGAGTGAACATTCAAAAATTGAGTATTTTAAAATTATGATGTGATATGCTCTAAGAGATACGATTCTAGTACTAGTGGAAAATAAAGAAGAAAGAATGCCAAGAAATGACTTGATGTGTGGCAAGTAGTGTTGAGCATTCCGATACCGCAAGTATCGGGTATCGGCCGATACTTGCGGTATCGGAATTCCGATACCGGGATTCCGATACTTGCCGCGTATCGGATACCGGAATCGGAAGTTCTAAGATTCAAAAAGCAGAAATTCAGCCAATGAGATTGATTCCAAGTGTGGGCACATCCTGTTTAGCATGGAGGGCATGAAACTACTGGCAAGGCTGTGATTGGCTGGTGTAATGATGTCATGATGCAGTTTAAAAGTCGCTGGCGCCATTTTGCGATCACTCTGCTGTGAATTCAGTTAGTGACAGGACGCTGTTTGCTGACTGAGGGACAGTTTAGAGATAGCGATTTGCTTCTTTGTGCTTTCCAAAGGCTAATTTAGCAACCGCTGTGTTCACCTACTATTCACCTTGCTTTTGCCTTGTAGCGCTGTTTTCACAGCGATCTGCAGGGTCTGTGTGTGTGTGTGTGTGAGTGCAGCCCAGTCTCCAGTCTGAGTGCAGCCACATAGGCCATCCATAGTTGGTTGTATTCAGTTCAGGGAGGGTGGTTCATTGCCTCATACTGTTCCTTTTTTTTTTTTTTTTCCCAAGTAGTGTAGTCTGCTGCTAATTTATTCAAAAAAATCCTATTAGTGTCTTTCCACCCGTCTCCAGCTAATTTGTGGAAAAACACTACATAGGATAAAGTAGAGGAGGGTTTTTGGGCCTTGCAGCGCCGTTTACGGCTGTCTGCACGGTCTCCGTGTGACTGCAGCTCGCCCTGTAATCTGTGAGCAGCTATAGCCTGGTTGTCTCCAGCTCAGGGTTTTTCACTGCGTCATACTGCCAAATCAATTTTCTTTTTTTTCAAAGTAGTGTAGTCTGCTGCTAATTAATTTAAAAAAATCCTATTAGTGTCTTTCCACCCGTCTCCAGCTAATTTGTGGAAAAACACTACATAGGATAAAGTAGAGGAGGGTTTTTGGGCCTTGCAGCGCCGTTTACGGCTGTCTGCACGGTCTCCGTGTGACTGCAGCTCGCCCTGTAATCTGTGAGCAGCTGTAGCCTGGTTGTCTCCAGCTCAGGGTTTTTCACTGCGTCATACCGCCAAATCAATTTTCTTTTTTTTCAAAGTAGTGTAGTCTGCTGCTAATTAATTTAAAAAAATCCTATTAGTGTCTTTCCACCCGTCTCCAGCTAATTTGTGGAAAAACACTACATAGGATAAAGTAGAGGAGGGTTTTTGGGCCTTGCAGCGCCGTTTACGGCTGTCTGCACGGTCTCCGTGTGACTGCAGCTCGCCCTGTAATCTGTGAGCAGCTATAGCCTGGTTGTCTCCAGCTCAGGGTTTTTCACTGCGTCATACCGCCAAATCAATTTTCTTTTTTTTCAAAGTAGTGTAGTCTGCTGCTAATTAATTTAAAAAAATCCTATTAGTGTCTTTCCACCCGTCTCCAGCTAATTTGTGGAAAAACACTACATAGGATAAAGTAGAGGAGGGTTTTTGGGCCTTGCAGCGCCGTTTACGGCTGTCTGCACGGTCTCCGTGTGACTGCAGCTCGCCCTGTAATCTGTGAGCAGCTATAGCCTGGTTGTCTCCAGCTCAGGGTTTTTCACTGCGTCATACCGCCAAATCAATTTTCTTTTTTTTCAAAATAGTGTAGTCTGCTGCTAATTTATTCAAAAAAATCCTATTAGTGTCTTTCCACCCGTCTCCAGCTAATTTGTGGAAAAACACTACATAGGATAAAGTAGAGGAGGGTTTTTGGGCCTTGTAGCGCCGTTTACGTCTGTCTGCACGGTCTCCGTGTGACTGCAGCTCTATCTGTTGTCAGTTCAGCCCCCAAAAAATAAATAAATAATAAAGTTCACCAAACACACCAGTTACACCACTTTACATTTCTGTAGGCCACATTAGCTCATATTTGTGTCTAGTCCACACTTTAGATAATTAGTGCTTCTTATACCTGTTAGGAGGAGTTGCTCAGGAATAAGCACACAAATCCGTTAGTACTTTTCTGCTTATCTTTATCAGTCAACCAAGATGAAGAAGGCAGTGAGTAAGGCACGGGGGCGTGGGAGCCGTCGCGGAGCAGGGAGGGGACGTGGGGATTCTGTGCCTGCTGCGGGCACCGGTGACTCATCAGCACCCACTTTCACTAGGCAACAGTCGTTCATGCGAAGCTTTGTGTCCGAGCGCCGTACACCGCTGCTGCGTGAAGAACAAATTGAAGCTGTTGTCGGATGGATGGCAGCTAATGCATCAACTTCCATTAGTGCCACATCCTCTCAGACACAGAGCACTGGAGAGCAGCCATCTGTCTCTTCACCACCTGCCAAATTGCCCAGGCAGACAGAGAGCCCAGGACAGGAGCCGTCTCTACTTCTGTTCTCTGAATCTCTTGGCTTGGAAACAGGGGGCCAGCCAAGCAGCATTGGAGAAATGGAAGAAGAGGCAGGGTGCAGTGATGCCCAACAGCTTTTTCTGTCTTCCTCTGAAGAGGCGGGTGGGCCAGTGGCTCCGGTCACCACATCGCAGGCCGCATCAGCTGATGATGACACTCAGGTGCCACTTACTGGTGCGTGCTCTGCTGCTGAGACTACCCAGGAGGAGCAGTTGGGGGCAGAGGGTAGTGTAGATGATGAGGTCCTCGACCCATCTTGGCGTGAGGGACAGGAAGGTGGTGGGAGCAGCTCTGAGGAAGAGATTCCCCGTACGGCCCAAAGAGGGAGAGGGAGGGGGAAGACTGCGGATCCTGCAGCCTCCGCTTTGGCACCCGTTAGGAGCATGTCTCTTCCAAAAGCCAAAAAGGGCGCTCCCAAGACTTGCAGTGCCTGGTCCTTTTTTGACACAGTTGCAGATGACATTTGCTATGTCAGATGCAACGTGTGTCATCAAAAAGTCAAAAGAGGTCGAAATGTCAGCAACCTCAATACCTCCAACATGTGGAAACATGTGCGCAACAGGCACCCGGCGGAGTTAGAAAAACACACTGAAGAGGTAGGCCAACCAACAGCGGCAGCTACCACCTCTTCAGCTCGTGTTGCCTCTTCCTCTACCTCACACGCAGCTGGTTCGGCGTCCTCCCAGGATCGCCGTGGAAGAACCTCTGCCCCTGTTGTCCAGAGACCCGCTGTAATTCCACCCGCAGCGCCACTTTCCCAGTCATCCACACACTCCCAGCCCAGTCTACAGCCATCGGTAGTACAGGCATGGGAGAAAAGGCGGCCTTTCTCGTCAAACCACCCACGAGCACAGGCTCTGACTGCAGGCATTGCCAAACTTCTGTCACTGGAAATGCTGTCATTCAGGCTGGTGGAGACTGACAGCTTCCGTGACTTCATGTCATTGGCAGTCCCACAGTACAAAGTGCCCAGCCGCTTTTACTTCAGCAGGCAAGCCGTCCCTGCCCTGCAGAAGCATGTGGAGGGACACATAAAACACGCGCTACTGAACGCCGTCAGTAGCAAGGTCCACCTCACCACCGATGCGTGGACCAGTCAACATGGACAGGGGCGATACCTTTCCCTCACTGCCCATTGGGTTAATGTCGTTGAGCCGGGTACAGACCGTGCGAGTGGCGCAGGACGTGTCCTGCCCACTCCAAGGATTGCAGGAATCCATTCTGTACGCATTGACTCCTCCTCTTACACCAGTTCCTCAGAATCATCGCTGCAGGAGCCGTCACAGTCCACCTCCACATGGACCCGTGATGAACGTGTACCTGTTACGACCGACATGAGCACAGCCGTGGCCAAACGTCAACAGGCCGTCTTGAAATTAATTTTCTTGGGGAATCGTAGCCACACAGCGCAGGAGCTCTGGAATGCCATCAAGCAGGAGAGCGATGTGTGGTTTGTGCCAGCGAATCTCCAGCCAGGCATGGTAGTGTGTGATAATGGCCGAAATCTGGTGGCAGCTCTGGGCCTCGGCAACCTCACTCACATCCCATGTCTGGCACATGTGCTCAATTTGGTCGTGCAGAGCTTTTTGAGGGACTATCCGGATCTTGATGCACTGCTGCACAAGGTCCGCCTAGAGTGTGCTCACTTGCGGCGTTCCAGCACGGCAAAAGCGCGCATTGCGGCTCTGCAGCGCCGACACCGCCTGCCGGAACATCGCATCATATGTGACCTACCTACCAGGTGGAATTCCACGTTACATATGTTGGAGCGGTTGTGTGAGCAGCAGCAAGCTGTAATGGAGTACCAGCTGCTTCAGGCGCAAAAAAGTCGCAGTCAGCGCCGTACAGACTTCACAACCACAGAGTGGGCCACTATGAATGACGTCTGCCAGGTTTTGCGTCCCTTTGATTATTCCACGCGGATGGCGAGTGCAGATGATGCACTAGTCAGCATGACTGTCCCCCTTATCTGCCTGCTTGAAAAATCACTGCAAGCGCTAAGGGATGATGTTGTGGAAGAGGTGGAGGATGAGGATTCACCATTTCCATCATCTTCTGGACAGTCAGCGCCACGTGGTTCCTCACAAACGCGTAGGCAGGGGACCGTTTGTGAGGAGGATGAGGAGGAGTCAATGGAGGAGGAAGACATCCGTCCAGAGGAGGGAGTTACACAATTGTCCAGTACTCAGTGTGTACAGCGAGGGTGGGGTGATGACGAGCGGGCAGAGATCACGCCTCCAGCAGGGGACAGCGTTTCTTGGGCAGTTGGCAGTCTGCAGCACATGGTGGATTACATGCTGCAGTGCCTGAGAAACGACCGCCGCATCGCCCACATTCTCAACATGTCTGATTATTGGGTGTTCACCCTCCTCGATCCTCGCTACCGGGACAACGTAGAAAGCCTCATCACACCGTTGAACCGGGAGCGAAAAATGCGGGAGTACCAAGACACACTGGTCAATTCCATCATCTTCTCCATTCCAACTGAGAGAAGTGCTGCTAGTGCATTCCAAAGCAGCTCAGTGCGTCCAGGCCGTGGTGGAGGCTCTGCACAAAGAGGGAGCAGAAGCAGTGCCTCTGCCCAAGGCAAGACCAGTATGGCCGAACTGTGGCACAGTTTTCTGTGCCCGCCACAAAAGTCTACACCATCACAGACGGCTCCAGTCAGCAGGAGGCAACGGTTCCGTCAGATGGTGACAGACTACATGTCTTGCCCTCTTGCTGTACTCCCAGACGGCTCTTCCCCTTTCAAGTTTTGGGTCTCAAAGCTGGATACATGGCCAGAGCTAAGCCAGTATGCATTGGAGGTGCTGTCTTGCCCTGCGGCCAGTGTATTATCGGAACGTGTCTTTAGTGCTGCAGGTGGTGTACTAACTGACCGTCGCATGCGACTATCCTCCGATAACGTTGACCGGCTTACTTTCCTGAAAATGAACAAGGCCTGGATCTCGCCGGAATTTGCCACTCCTCCTCCTGATTGAATAATTAGGTCACTGTATACGTTATCCAGGTCTCCTGTTGTGTTCATCTTTCTACCACCTGAACTTAAATTCCTGGGCTCCAACACCGCCAGTTGAGGCTCAGACGTGCCGTCTGCACAGTCAAAACATACGACCCAGTGTTATTGGGTTTCAGTAATGTCAGCTGATCCCCAGCTGTGTAGCCGGCAATGTGTCATGCGACCGCCACGCTGACACAACAACTGAAATGTAAGGGAATCTGTCCCCCCCCCCCCCAAGGCGTTTGTTACTGAAAGAGCCACCTTGTGCAGCAGTAATGCTGCCCAAGGAAAAGGTAGCTATTTTTGTTTAGCTCCTTGCACACGCAGAACTTAACACTTATAAAATGTGTCCACTGATACCGTAAAACCGTCCCGGAGGTGGGACTTTACTTCGTAATGTGACGCAGCCCAGCCGTCATTCCTACCCCCCCGGCGCCGCGCACCGGCTCCTCAGCGTTGTTTTATTCCGTCCTGGAGCCTGCGCTGTTATGTTATCCCGTGGCCAGGCACACTTAGCGCTGCCCGTCTTCTGGCATCATTTGGTGTCTGGATGGCTGCGCCTGTGCGGCCGCGCTGGCAGAGAGCCCGCCTCGCAGTGTCTTCTGATTTAATCCCACTGGGGGCCTGGGATCCATGGACATGCGCAGTGCATATCTGAACCTCCACCTCTCACTCATTTCCCTATGGCTTCTTCAGACTGTTCGGTGTCAGCTGGTCCCTAACAGCATGCCACGGCCGTGACACCGCACAGTCTGAAGAAGCCATAGGGAGATGAGTGAGAGGTGGAGGTTCAGATATGCACTGCGCATGTCCATGGATCCCAGGCCCCCAGTGGGATTAAATCAGAAGACACTGCGAGGCGGGCTCTCTGCCAGCGCGGCCGCACAGGCGCAGCCATCCAGACACCAAATGATGCCAGAAGACGGGCAGCGCTAAGTGTGCCTGGCCACGGGATAACATAACAGCGCAGGCTCCTTGACGGAATAAAACAACGCTGAGGAGCCGGTGCGCGGCGCCGGGGGGGTAGGAATGACGGCTGGGCTGCGTCACATTACGAAGGAAAGTCCCACCTCCGGGACGGTTTTACGGTTGCAGGGGACACATTTTATAAGTGTTTAGTTCTGTGTTTGCAAGGAGCATGATGAAAAGAGCCACCTTTTCCTTTTGCATCTTTTGTGCTGCACAAGCTGGCTCTTTCAGCTACAAACGCCTTGGGGGGGGGTTAAAGGTTCCCTTTCGACTTTCTCAGGCTTCGGCCTACATTGTGTTCCTCTGCTTTTCCACCTGTCCCTGGGCTCCAACACCGCCAGTTGCCGTCCAGAAGTGCTGTACGCACAGTCAACAGTCCCTCCTCTGTTATTGGGGTTCAGTAACGTCAGCTGTTCCCCTGCTGTGTGTGTGGCAATCCCTCCTACCTCCTCCAACCTCCTCCTCCTCCACCCGTCCCTGGGCTCCAACACCGCCAGTTGCCGTCCAGAAGTGCTGTACGCACAGTCAACAGTCCCTCCTCTGTTATTGGGGTTCAGTAACGTCAGCTGTTCCCCTGCTGTGTGTGTGGCAATCCCTCCTACCTCCTCCAACCTCCTCCTCCTCCAACCGTCCCTGGGCTCCAACACCGCCAGTTGCCGTCCAGAAGTGCTGTACGCACAGTCAACAGTCCCTCCTCTGTTATTGGGGTTCAGTAACGTCAGCTGTTCCCCTGCTGTGTGTGTGGCAATCCCTCCTACCTCCTCCAACCTCCTCCTCCTCCACCCGTCCCTGGGCTTCAACACCGCCAGTTGCCGTCCAGAAGTGCTGTACGCACAGTCAACAGTCCCTCCTCTGTTATTGGGGTTCAGTAACGTCAGCTGTTCCCCTGCTGTGTGTGTGGCAATCCCTCCTACCTCCTCCAACCTCCTCCAACCTCCTCCTCCTCCACCTGTCCCTGGGCTCCAACACCGCCAGTTGCCGTCCAGAAGTGCTGTACGCACAGTCAACAGTCCCTCCTCTGTTATTGGGGTTCAGTAACGTCAGCTGTTCCCCTGCTGTGTGTGTGGCAATCCCTCCTACCTCCTCCAACCTCCTCCTCCTCCACCCGTCCCTGGGCTCCAACACCGCCAGTTGCCGTCCAGAAGTGCTGTACGCACAGTCAACAGTCCCTCCTCTGTTATTGGGGTTCAGTAACGTCAGCTGTTCCCCTGCTGTGTGTGTGGCAATCCCTCCTACCTCCTCCAACCTCCTCCTCCTCCACCCGTCCCTGGGCTCCAACACCGCCAGTTGCCGTCCAGAAGTGCTGTACGCACAGTCAACAGTCCCTCCTCTGTTATTGGGGTTCAGTAACGTCAGCTGTTCCCCTGCTGTGTGTGTGGCAATCCCTCCTACCTCCTCCAACCTCCTCCTCCTCCACCCGTCCCTGGGCTCCAACACCGCCAGTTGCCATCCAGAAGTGCTGTACGCACAGTCAACAGTCCCTCCTCTGTTATTGGGGTTCAGTAACGTCAGCTGTTCCCCTGCTGTGTGTGTGGCAATCCCTCCTACCTCCTCCTACCTCCTCCAACCTCCTCCTCCTCCACCTGCCCCTGGGCTCCAACACCGCCAGTTGCCGTCCAGAAGTGCTGTACGCACAGTCAACAGTCCCTCCTCTGTTATTGGGGTTCAGTAACGTCAGCTGTTCCCCTGCTGTGTGTGTGGCAATCCCTCCTACCTCCTCCAACCTCCTCCTCCTCCACCCGTCCCTGGGCTCCAACACCGCCAGTTGCCGTCCAGAAGTGCTGTACGCACAGTCAACAGTCCCTCCTCTGTTATTGGGGTTCAGTAACGTCAGCTGTTCCCCTGCTGTGTGTGTGGCAATCCCTCCTACCTCCTCCTACCTCCTCCAACCTCCTCCTCCTCCACCTGCCCCTGGGCTCCAACACCGCCAGTTGCCGTCCAGAAGTGCTGTACGCACAGTCAACAGTCCCTCCTCTGTTATTGGGGTTCAGTAACGTCAGCTGTTCCCCTGCTGTGTGTGTGGCAATCCCTCCTACCTCCTCCTACCTCCTCCAACCTCCTCCTCCTCCACCTGCCCCTGGGCTCCAACACCGCCAGTTGCCGTCCAGAAGTGCTGTACGCACAGAGCCAAACACCTCGCCAATGTGTTAGTGGGGTTCAGCACCGCCAGCTGTTCCCCTGCTGTGTATACGGCAACGTGTACTGCGACCGCCACGCAGGCACAACAAGTTAAATGTAAGGGAACCTGACCCCCCCCCCCCCCCCAGGCGTTTGTTACTGAAGGAGCCACCTTGTGCAGCAGTAATGATGCAAAGGGAAAAAGTGCCTCTTTTCGTGATGCTCCTTGCACATGCTGAACCAAACACTTATGAAATGTGTCCCCACACAGCGTTAAACCGTCCGGTAGGTGGAACTTTCCTTTGTCGTGTGACGCAGCACAGCCATCATTTTTACCCCCTTGGCGCCGTGCGCCGCCTCCTCAGCGTTGTTTTAATCTGTCCCGGAGCCTGCGCTGTTAGGTTAGCCCTTGGCCATGCACACATGTTGCGCTGCCCGTCTTCTGACCTCATTTGGTGTCAGGCTGGCTGCGCCTGTGCGGGTGCGCTGGCCGAGATCCCGCCTCGCAGTGTCGTCTAATGTAATCCCACCGCGGGCCTGTGATCCGTGCCCGTGCGCAGTGCATATCCTCTCCTCTCACTCCCCTCCCTACGGCTTCTTCAGACTGTGCGATGTCAGCTGGTCCCTAATAGCATGCCACGGCCGTGACACCGCACAGTCTGAAAAAGCCGTAGGGAGGGGAGTGAGAGGAGAGGATATGCACTGCGCACGGGCACGGATCACAGGCCCGCGGTGGGATTACATTAGACGACACTGCGAGGCGGGATCTCGGCCAGCGCACCCGCACAGGCGCAGCCAGCCTGACACCAAATGATGTCAGAAGACGGGCAGCGCAAAATGTGTGCATGGCCAAGGGCTAACCTAACAGCGCAGGCTCCGGGACAGATTAAAACAACGCTGAGGAGGCGGCGCACGGCGCCAAGGGGGTAAAAATGATGGCTGTGCTGCGTCACACGACAAAGGAAAGTTCCACCTACCGGACGGTTTAACGCTGTGAGGGGACACATTTCATAACTGTTAGGTTCCGCATGTGCAAGGACCATAATTAAAAGAGCTAAGTTTACCTTTTCCAGCATTAGTGCTGTACACAATGGCTCTTTCAGCTACAAACGCCTGGGGGGGGGGGGGTTAAAGGTTTCCTTTCAACTTGCTCGAGTGCAGGCTTCGGCCTACACTCCGCTCCCCCTGCTCCTCCTGCTGACCCTGGGCTCCAACACCGCCAGTTGGGGCCCGGTACTGCTAGCTGCACAGAGAAAAACACCTCGCCAATGTGTCAGTGGGGTCCAGCACCGCCAGCTGTTCCCCTGCTGTGTAGCCGGCAACGTGTCCTGCAAAAGTCACGCAGACACAACACACCCAAAGCTGCCGCCTGTGCAGGCTTCGGCCTACACTCCCCTCCCCCTGCTCCTCCTCCTCCTGCTCCTCCTCCTGCTGTCCCTGGGCTCTAACACACCGCCAGTTTTTGCCCAGATGTGCTAGCTGCACAGAGAAAAACACCAGCCAATGTGTCAGTGGGGTCCAGCACCGCCAGCTGTTCCCCTGCTGTGCAGCCGGCAACGTGTCCTGCAAAAGCCACGCAGACACAAGAACTGAAATTGAAGGGAACCTGTCCCCCCTCCCCCAGGCGTTTTTACGTTATCCAGCCACCTTGTACAGCGGTAATGCTGCATGTGTGCAAGGTGGCTCAGAAACGTATTCTCCTCGCACATGTGGAACTGAAAACACGTCTGCAATGTGTCCTCTGTGTGACCATTTAACCGTCCCGGTGGTGTGACTTTCCTTTGTAATGACACGCTGCAACCCCCTTGGTAGCGCTGCCCGTCTTCTGGCATCATGGTTTGGCTGCCTGCGCCTCTGCGGCCGCCCTGACCCACACAACGCCCCTCGGTGTCTTATTTATTGGGACTGCGAGGGTGTGATTGATGGGCAGGATCAGTGCATCAGTTCGCCTGTCCCTCCTCTCCTTCCGCCTTCTTCGGACTGTGCGGCTTCATGGCCGTGGCATGCGATAAGGGATCAGATGACGCCGCACAGTCTGAAGCGGGTGTAAGGACCCGAGTGTGAGAGGCGAACATATGTGCTGCGCCAGGCCCTGAATCCCAGCCCCGCAGTGTTTTAACAATGTTAAGACACTGCGGGGCTGGGATTCATGGGCATCGCGAACCGCACCGGCCGACATTACATGATGCCAGAAGATGGGCAGCGCTAACGGCGCTAGGCCAGGGGATAACACGACAGCGCAGACTCCTGTACAGCAAATAACAACGCTCGGGAGGCTGCACCCAGCACCAAGGTGGGATTCTTGACACCTGTGCTGCGTCTCATTACAAAGGGAACTCTCGCCTCCATTACACAGTTTGACTGTCTAAAGGGCTGAATGTTATACGTGTTCCATTCAGCGTGTGCAAGGAGAAAAATTACAAGAGCAACCTTTGACTTGCGCAGCACTGCTGCTGCATAAGCTGTGGCTCTTCTACTTTGTAACCCCTGAGGGGGGGTTAAAGGTGACTTTTGAAATCGGTTCAATTAGGCTTCGGCCTACACTCTGCTCCACCTGCAGAGCCCGGGCTCCAACAACGCTAGTTGCTGTCCGGAAGTGCTGGCTGCACAGAGCCAAACACCTCGCCAATGTGTCAGTGGGGTCCAGCACCGCCAGCTGTTCCCCTGCTGTGTAGCCGGCAACGTGTCCTGCAAAAGTCACGCAGACACAACACACCCAAAGCTGCCGCCTGTGCAGGCTTCGGCCTACACTCCCCTCCCCCTGCTCCTCCTCCTCCTGCTCCTCCTCCTGCTGTCCCTGGGCTCTAACACACCGCCAGTTTTTGCCCAGATGTGCTAGCTGCACAGAGAAAAACACCAGCCAATGTGTCAGTGGGGTCCAGCACCGCCAGCTGTTCCCCTGCTGTGCAGCCGGCAACGTGTCCTGCAAAAGCCACGCAGACACAAGAACTGAAATTGAAGGGAACCTGTCCCCCCTCCCCCAGGCGTTTTTACGTTATCCAGCCACCTTGTACAGCGGTAATGCTGCATGTGTGCAAGGTGGCTCAGAAACGTATTCTCCTCGCACATGTGGAACTGAAAACACGTCTGCAATGTGTCCTCTGTGTGACCATTTAACCGTCCCGGTGGTGTGACTTTCCTTTGTAATGACACGCTGCAACCCCCTTGGTAGCGCTGCCCGTCTTCTGGCATCATGGTTTGGCTGCCTGCGCCTCTGCGGCCGCCCTGACCCACACAACGCCCCTCGGTGTCTTATTTATTGGGACTGCGAGGGTGTGATTGATGGGCAGGATCAGTGCATCAGTTCGCCTGTCCCTCCTCTCCTTCCGCCTTCTTCGGACTGTGCGGCTTCATGGCCGTGGCATGCGATAAGGGATCAGATGACGCCGCACAGTCTGAAGCGGGTGTAAGGACCCGAGTGTGAGAGGCGAATATATGTGCTGCGCCAGGCCCTGAATCCCAGCCCCGCAGTGTTTTAACAATGTTAAGACACTGCGGGGCTGGGATTCATGGGCATCGCGAACCGCACCGGCCGACATTACATGATGCCAGAAGATGGGCAGCGCTAACGGCGCTAGGCCAGGGGATAACACGACAGCGCAGACTCCTGTACAGCAAATAACAACGCTCGGGAGGCTGCACCCAGCACCAAGGTGGGATTCTTGACACCTGTGCTGCGTCTCATTACAAAGGGAACTCTCGCCTCCATTACACAGTTTGACTGTCTAAAGGGCTGAATGTTATACGTGTTCCATTCAGCGTGTGCAAGGAGAAAAATTACAAGAGCAACCTTTGACTTGCGCAGCACTGCTGCTGCATAAGCTGTGGCTCTTCTACTTTGTAACCCCTGAGGGGGGGTTAAAGGTGACTTTTGAAATCGGTTCAATTAGGCTTCGGCCTACACTCTGCTCCACCTGCAGAGCCCGGGCTCCAACAACGCTAGTTGCTGTCCGGAAGTGCTGGCTGCACAGAGCCAAACACCTCGCCAATGTGTCAGTGGGGTCCAGCACCGCCAGCTGTTCCCCTGCTGTGTAGCCGGCAACGTGTCCTGCAAAAGTCACGCAGACACAACACACCCAAAGCTGCCGCCTGTGCAGGCTTCGGCCTACACTCCCCTCCCCCTGCTCCTCCTCCTCCTGCTCCTCCTCCTGCTGTCCCTGGGCTCTAACACACCGCCAGTTTTTGCCCAGATGTGCTAGCTGCACAGAGAAAAACACCAGCCAATGTGTCAGTGGGGTCCAGCACCGCCAGCTGTTCCCCTGCTGTGCAGCCGGCAACGTGTCCTGCAAAAGCCACGCAGACACAAGAACTGAAATTGAAGGGAACCTGTCCCCCCTCCCCCAGGCGTTTTTACGTTATCCAGCCACCTTGTACAGCGGTAATGCTGCATGTGTGCAAGGTGGCTCAGAAACGTATTCTCCTCGCACATGTGGAACTGAAAACACGTCTGCAATGTGTCCTCTGTGTGACCATTTAACCGTCCCGGTGGTGTGACTTTCCTTTGTAATGACACGCTGCAACCCCCTTGGTAGCGCTGCCCGTCTTCTGGCATCATGGTTTGGCTGCCTGCGCCTCTGCGGCCGCCCTGACCCACACAACGCCCCTCGGTGTCTTATTTATTGGGACTGCGAGGGTGTGATTGATGGGCAGGATCAGTGCATCAGTTCGCCTGTCCCTCCTCTCCTTCCGCCTTCTTCGGACTGTGCGGCTTCATGGCCGTGGCATGCGATAAGGGATCAGATGACGCCGCACAGTCTGAAGCGGGTGTAAGGACCCGAGTGTGAGAGGCGAACATATGTGCTGCGCCAGGCCCTGAATCCCAGCCCCGCAGTGTTTTAACAATGTTAAGACACTGCGGGGCTGGGATTCATGGGCATCGCGAACCGCACCGGCCGACATTACATGATGCCAGAAGATGGGCAGCGCTAACGGCGCTAGGCCAGGGGATAACACGACAGCGCAGACTCCTGTACAGCAAATAACAATGCTCGGGAGGCTGCACCCAGCACCAAGGTGGGATTCTTGACACCTGTGCTGCGTCTCATTACAAAGGGAACTCTCGCCTCCATTACACAGTTTGACTGTCTAAAGGGCTGAATGTTATACGTGTTCCATTCAGCGTGTGCAAGGAGAAAAATTACAAGAGCAACCTTTGACTTGCGCAGCACTGCTGCTGCATAAGCTGTGGCTCTTCTACTTTGTAACCCCTGAGGGGGGGTTAAAGGTGACTTTTGAAATCGGTTCAATTAGGCTTCGGCCTACACTCTGCTCCACCTGCAGAGCCCGGGCTCCAACAACGCTAGTTGCTGTCCGGAAGTGCTGGCTGCACAGAGCCAAACACCTCGCCAATGTGTCAGTGGGGTCCAGCACCGCCAGCTGTTCCCCTGCTGTGTAGCCGGCAACGTGTCCTGCAAAAGTCACGCAGACACAACACACCCAAAGCTGCCGCCTGTGCAGGCTTCGGCCTACACTCCCCTCCCCCTGCTCCTCCTCCTCCTGCTCCTCCTCCTGCTGTCCCTGGGCTCTAACACACCGCCAGTTTTTGCCCAGATGTGCTAGCTGCACAGAGAAAAACACCAGCCAATGTGTCAGTGGGGTCCAGCACCGCCAGCTGTTCCCCTGCTGTGCAGCCGGCAACGTGTCCTGCAAAAGCCACGCAGACACAAGAACTGAAATTGAAGGGAACCTGTCCCCCCTCCCCCAGGCGTTTTTACGTTATCCAGCCACCTTGTACAGCGGTAATGCTGCATGTGTGCAAGGTGGCTCAGAAACGTATTCTCCTCGCACATGTGGAACTGAAAACACGTCTGCAATGTGTCCTCTGTGTGACCATTTAACCGTCCCGGTGGTGTGACTTTCCTTTGTAATGACACGCTGCAACCCCCTTGGTAGCGCTGCCCGTCTTCTGGCATCATGGTTTGGCTGCCTGCGCCTCTGCGGCCGCCCTGACCCACACAACGCCCCTCGGTGTCTTATTTATTGGGACTGCGAGGGTGTGATTGATGGGCAGGATCAGTGCATCAGTTCGCCTGTCCCTCCTCTCCTTCCGCCTTCTTCGGACTGTGCGGCTTCATGGCCGTGGCATGCGATAAGGGATCAGATGACGCCGCACAGTCTGAAGCGGGTGTAAGGACCCGAGTGTGAGAGGCGAACATATGTGCTGCGCCAGGCCCTGAATCCCAGCCCCGCAGTGTTTTAACAATGTTAAGACACTGCGGGGCTGGGATTCATGGGCATCGCGAACCGCACCGGCCGACATTACATGATGCCAGAAGATGGGCAGCGCTAACGGCGCTAGGCCAGGGGATAACACGACAGCGCAGACTCCTGTACAGCAAATAACAACGCTCGGGAGGCTGCACCCAGCACCAAGGTGGGATTCTTGACACCTGTGCTGCGTCTCATTACAAAGGGAACTCTCGCCTCCATTACACAGTTTGACTGTCTAAAGGGCTGAATGTTATACGTGTTCCATTCAGCGTGTGCAAGGAGAAAAATTACAAGAGCAACCTTTGACTTGCGCAGCACTGCTGCTGCATAAGCTGTGGCTCTTCTACTTTGTAACCCCTGAGGGGGGGTTAAAGGTGACTTTTGAAATCGGTTCAATTAGGCTTCGGCCTACACTCTGCTCCACCTGCAGAGCCCGGGCTCCAACAACGCTAGTTGCTGTCCGGAAGTGCTGGCTGCACAGAGCCAAACACCTCGCCAATGTGTCAGTGGGGTCCAGCACCGCCAGCTGTTCCCCTGCTGTGTAGCCGGCAACGTGTCCTGCAAAAGTCACGCAGACACAACACACCCAAAGCTGCCGCCTGTGCAGGCTTCGGCCTACACTCCCCTCCCCCTGCTCCTCCTCCTCCTGCTCCTCCTCCTGCTGTCCCTGGGCTCTAACACACCGCCAGTTTTTGCCCAGATGTGCTAGCTGCACAGAGAAAAACACCAGCCAATGTGTCAGTGGGGTCCAGCACCGCCAGCTGTTCCCCTGCTGTGCAGCCGGCAACGTGTCCTGCAAAAGCCACGCAGACACAAGAACTGAAATTGAAGGGAACCTGTCCCCCCTCCCCCAGGCGTTTTTACGTTATCCAGCCACCTTGTACAGCGGTAATGCTGCATGTGTGCAAGGTGGCTCAGAAACGTATTCTCCTCGCACATGTGGAACTGAAAACACGTCTGCAATGTGTCCTCTGTGTGACCATTTAACCGTCCCGGTGGTGTGACTTTCCTTTGTAATGACACGCTGCAACCCCCTTGGTAGCGCTGCCCGTCTTCTGGCATCATGGTTTGGCTGCCTGCGCCTCTGCGGCCGCCCTGACCCACACAACGCCCCTCGGTGTCTTATTTATTGGGACTGCGAGGGTGTGATTGATGGGCAGGATCAGTGCATCAGTTCGCCTGTCCCTCCTCTCCTTCCGCCTTCTTCGGACTGTGCGGCTTCATGGCCGTGGCATGCGATAAGGGATCAGATGACGCCGCACAGTCTGAAGCGGGTGTAAGGACCCGAGTGTGAGAGGCGAACATATGTGCTGCGCCAGGCCCTGAATCCCAGCCCCGCAGTGTTTTAACAATGTTAAGACACTGCGGGGCTGGGATTCATGGGCATCGCGAACCGCACCGGCCGACATTACATGATGCCAGAAGATGGGCAGCGCTAACGGCGCTAGGCCAGGGGATAACACGACAGCGCAGACTCCTGTACAGCAAATAACAACGCTCGGGAGGCTGCACCCAGCACCAAGGTGGGATTCTTGACACCTGTGCTGCGTCTCATTACAAAGGGAACTCTCGCCTCCATTACACAGTTTGACTGTCTAAAGGGCTGAATGTTATACGTGTTCCATTCAGCGTGTGCAAGGAGAAAAATTACAAGAGCAACCTTTGACTTGCGCAGCACTGCTGCTGCATAAGCTGTGGCTCTTCTACTTTGTAACCCCTGAGGGGGGGTTAAAGGTGACTTTTGAAATCGGTTCAATTAGGCTTCGGCCTACACTCTGCTCCACCTGCAGAGCCCGGGCTCCAACAACGCTAGTTGCTGTCCGGAAGTGCTGGCTGCACAGAGCCAAACACCTCGCCAATGTGTCAGTGGGGTCCAGCACCGCCAGCTGTTCCCCTGCTGTGTAGCCGGCAACGTGTCCTGCAAAAGTCACGCAGACACAACACACCCAAAGCTGCCGCCTGTGCAGGCTTCGGCCTACACTCCCCTCCCCCTGCTCCTCCTCCTCCTGCTCCTCCTCCTGCTGTCCCTGGGCTCTAACACACCGCCAGTTTTTGCCCAGATGTGCTAGCTGCACAGAGAAAAACACCAGCCAATGTGTCAGTGGGGTCCAGCACCGCCAGCTGTTCCCCTGCTGTGCAGCCGGCAACGTGTCCTGCAAAAGCCACGCAGACACAAGAACTGAAATTGAAGGGAACCTGTCCCCCCTCCCCCAGGCGTTTTTACGTTATCCAGCCACCTTGTACAGCGGTAATGCTGCATGTGTGCAAGGTGGCTCAGAAACGTATTCTCCTCGCACATGTGGAACTGAAAACACGTCTGCAATGTGTCCTCTGTGTGACCATTTAACCGTCCCGGTGGTGTGACTTTCCTTTGTAATGACACGCTGCAACCCCCTTGGTAGCGCTGCCCGTCTTCTGGCATCATGGTTTGGCTGCCTGCGCCTCTGCGGCCGCCCTGACCCACACAACGCCCCTCGGTGTCTTATTTATTGGGACTGCGAGGGTGTGATTGATGGGCAGGATCAGTGCATCAGTTCGCCTGTCCCTCCTCTCCTTCCGCCTTCTTCGGACTGTGCGGCTTCATGGCCGTGGCATGCGATAAGGGATCAGATGACGCCGCACAGTCTGAAGCGGGTGTAAGGACCCGAGTGTGAGAGGCGAACATATGTGCTGCGCCAGGCCCTGAATCCCAGCCCCGCAGTGTTTTAACAATGTTAAGACACTGCGGGGCTGGGATTCATGGGCATCGCGAACCGCACCGGCCGACATTACATGATGCCAGAAGATGGGCAGCGCTAACGGCGCTAGGCCAGGGGATAACACGACAGCGCAGACTCCTGTACAGCAAATAACAACGCTCGGGAGGCTGCACCCAGCACCAAGGTGGGATTCTTGACACCTGTGCTGCGTCTCATTACAAAGGGAACTCTCGCCTCCATTACACAGTTTGACTGTCTAAAGGGCTGAATGTTATACGTGTTCCATTCAGCGTGTGCAAGGAGAAAAATTACAAGAGCAACCTTTGACTTGCGCAGCACTGCTGCTGCATAAGCTGTGGCTCTTCTACTTTGTAACCCCTGAGGGGGGGTTAAAGGTGACTTTTGAAATCGGTTCAATTAGGCTTCGGCCTACACTCTGCTCCACCTGCAGAGCCCGGGCTCCAACAACGCTAGTTGCTGTCCGGAAGTGCTGGCTGCACAGAGCCAAACACCTCGCCAATGTGTCAGTGGGGTCCAGCACCGCCAGCTGTTCCCCTGCTGTGTAGCCGGCAACGTGTCCTGCAAAAGTCACGCAGACACAACACACCCAAAGCTGCCGCCTGTGCAGGCTTCGGCCTACACTCCCCTCCCCCTGCTCCTCCTCCTCCTGCTCCTCCTCCTGCTGTCCCTGGGCTCTAACACACCGCCAGTTTTTGCCCAGATGTGCTAGCTGCACAGAGAAAAACACCAGCCAATGTGTCAGTGGGGTCCAGCACCGCCAGCTGTTCCCCTGCTGTGCAGCCGGCAACGTGTCCTGCAAAAGCCACGCAGACACAAGAACTGAAATTGAAGGGAACCTGTCCCCCCTCCCCCAGGCGTTTTTACGTTATCCAGCCACCTTGTACAGCGGTAATGCTGCATGTGTGCAAGGTGGCTCAGAAACGTATTCTCCTCGCACATGTGGAACTGAAAACACGTCTGCAATGTGTCCTCTGTGTGACCATTTAACCGTCCCGGTGGTGTGACTTTCCTTTGTAATGACACGCTGCAACCCCCTTGGTAGCGCTGCCCGTCTTCTGGCATCATGGTTTGGCTGCCTGCGCCTCTGCGGCCGCCCTGACCCACACAACGCCCCTCGGTGTCTTATTTATTGGGACTGCGAGGGTGTGATTGATGGGCAGGATCAGTGCATCAGTTCGCCTGTCCCTCCTCTCCTTCCGCCTTCTTCGGACTGTGCGGCTTCATGGCCGTGGCATGCGATAAGGGATCAGATGACGCCGCATAGTCTGAAGCGGGTGTAAGAACCCAAGCGAGAGGCGAACATATGTACTGCGCCAGGCCATGAATCCCAGCCCCGCAGTGTTTAAACTATGTCAATACACTGCAGGGCTGTGATTCATGGGCATCGCGAACCGCACCGGCCAACATTAAATGAGGTCAGAAGATGGGCAGCGCTAACGGCGCTAGGCCAGGGGATAACACGACAGCGCAGACTCCTGTACAGCAAATAACAACGCTCAGGAGGCTGCACCCAGCACCAAGGTGGGATTCTTGACATCTGTGCTGCGTCTCATTACAAAGGGAACTCGCGCCTCCAACACAGTTTGACTGTATAAAGGGCTAAATGTTATACGTGTTTCATTCAGCGTGTGCAAGGAGCGAAATTAAAAGAGCAACCTTTGACTTGTGCAGCACTACTGCTGCATAAGCTGTGGCTCTTCTACTTTCTAACCCCTGAGGGGGGGTTAAAGGTTACCTTTGAAATTGGTTCAAGTAGGCTTCGGCCTACACTCTGCTCCCCCTGCAGAGCCCGGGCTACAACACCGCTCGTTGCTGTCCGGAAGTGCTGGCTGCACAGAGCCAAACACCTCGCCAATGTGTCAGTGGGGTCCAGCACCGCCAGCTGTTCCCCTGCTGTGCAGCCGGCAACGTGTCCTGCAAAAGCCACGCAGACACTTGCTCTTGTACCTTCTGCTCCACATCCTGGTTCCAGTACCGTCAGCTGGTTCCGGGCAGAGCCTTTGGCTTAGGTGCCTCCCTCTGGGTATCCGAGTTCCACCAACGTCAGGTGGTCCTTGGTAGTGCTTTCAGGCACGGGTACCTCCTGCTTAGTAACCGGGTTCCAGTAACGTCAGCTGGTCCTCGGTAGTTCCATTGGCTCTTGGACCTTCGGCTACCCATCCGGGTTCCAGCACCGTCAGCTGGTTCTCGGCAGTGTCTTTTGCTCTTGTACCTTCTGCTCCCCATCCTGGTTCCAGTACCGTCAGCTGGTTCCGGGCAGAGCCTTTGGCTTAGGTGCCTCCCTCTGGGTATCCGAGTTCCACCAACGTCAGGTGGTCCTTGGTAGTGCTTTCAGGCACGGGTACCTCCTGCTTAGTAACCGGGTTCCAGTAACGTCAGCTGGTCCTCGGTAGTTCCATTGGCTCTTGGACCTTCGGGTAGCCATCCGAGTTCCAGTTCCATCAGCTGGTTCTCGGCATTTTCTCAGCCTTCTTGTACCTTCTGCTACATTTCCAAGTTCAAGAGACTAAACACGATGACCCGGAAGAACACCCCTAAGATGACGACGACACCAGAGACGACAACCACCGTGATGACGACGACCCTGGAGACGATGACCCTGAAGACCACCCCGATGACGACGACCCCGG
Source organism: Ranitomeya variabilis (assembly GCF_051348905.1). NCBI lineage: Eukaryota > Metazoa > Chordata > Amphibia > Anura > Dendrobatidae > Ranitomeya > Ranitomeya variabilis. Next base: position 635,036,138 of record NC_135232.1, read on the forward strand.
AGACCACCCCGATGACGACGACCCCGGAGACGACGACCCTGGAGACGACGACGACCTGGAAGACCGAGAAGCAGAAGAACAAGAGGCTGCAGAACAAAGAGCAGAAGGACATTAAGCATAACACAAAATATCAGAGCAAAAAAATATTATGTAAATTATAAGCAGAAGAAGACTAAGCAGTGTATGGGGGTGAGTCCGTTCCTCCTCGTGGTGCCCCTGGATAAAGCCTGATGCTGCAGGCCAAACTGAACGCGGACAAATGTAACTGGTTTGTGACAGGCAGAACGGAAGGTGTAATCTTCAAACTTTTATAGATAACAACTACGGGAATGCCTGTCACAAATAAGAATATGATGAAGAAGTTGAATATGATGAAGATAATAGTAAAATAAAAAGAATATGAACAATGTAACCCAAAAAATAATAGGTAGAAGATGAAGAAGAAGATGAATAAGGTGAAGAAGTTGATGTCAAAGAAGCTGATGATGAGGATAATTAAGAAGAAAGCGTGGGAGAAGTAAAAAAGAAGGTGAAGGGCGTGGAAGTAGTGAAACATCAATATCTGACATAAAAAAAAAAAAAAATAACATAGTCAAATTCTTTCTAACGCCGAACTTCATAAAAAAAAATAAAAAATCCTGCTATTCTATTACATTGGGCTAAACCTCTGTCCCTTTAATATCTCCGCCACGTCCCCCAATACATCCTACATTATTCTTAGTTGTTTTCCTTCATGTAGAATGAACCTACAAGTTTATAAAGGGTTTATTTTAATTCCGATATTTTCGTCCCATTGACTTGCATTGGGATCGGGTATCGGTATCGGATTGGATCCGATATTTTGACGGTATCGGCCGATACTTTCCGATACCGATACTTTCCGATATCGGAAAGTATCGCTCAACACTAGTGGCAAGCCTCACATGTAACCACTTATTTCTTGGTATTTCTCACTTTCCCACGAGCACTAGGATCGTATCTCTCAGAGCATATCACATCATAATTGTAAAACAGACAATTTTTGAATGTTCACTCAATTATAATCTTTTTTTATGTCATTTCCAGCACAATTAAACATTTATATTTGTTCTAGATATTTTACAAAAAATATGTACGTATACAACTTTATACAAGGTATTTTGACATGTGACTGACTGTACATATCCCTCCCTCTGCAATTGGCATGCTTTTTTGATTTTTTCTGTATTTAAACCATGTACGCCTGTATTGCCTCATTATTTATATATGGTTGTCCAGAGGAAGGAGTCAGTGAAATGTGTTGACAATTTTATTTGTGTCATATTCTGGAGAGCGCAGAAACATTTCCAATCCTACTACTTAAATTGAAAGCTGATTGGAGACATATTACCTACTGAAGCCCTCGAGGATGCTACTACATTTGCTGGTAGAAACAGCTGTGGCATCAGCGATGTCATCCTCCTCATATTTATATTTGGAAAAACACATAGAAGGATGCAACAAGGTAGGGAGAAAGAACTGAAGCTTCATCTATGTTCATAGCCACACTGGGGCTATCGGGGACTATCAACAACAATGTTACATGCAGCACGATGTGGAGGAGGGGAAGAAGAGGGAGTAGGTGGAGCGTCATCAACAGGTGAGGCATATTGATTTTGCCCAGGCATAGACAAGGATGAGGCTGACTGTCAGTGTGAAATTAATTACCATCATGTTGCAGACTATGATAACCAACAGCCATAGAGGTGTGCTGAAAGCGAACCAACAGGACACTCAGTTATGCTGGGGGGCATGGCAAGCTGCATGCTCGATTACTTTTAAGCTAACAGATATCTTTTGAAGATATCTTAATTTTTTACCGGGAGTTAAATTGGTGCACTACAAGGATGTGTTCTATACTCAGTGAAGCTTTTTCTGTAAGACCAAGAGACCCCCTTTTATTTACCTGAAGTCAAGTATATGCGAGCTCTATGGTTACAGCTAACAAATAGCCAAAGCAACAGAAGAAATTACAGTGTATATGACATAATGTACCCGATCATCTATCAGCCACTGTGCCAACCTGATGCAAATCAAAAAATGGAGATGCATATCAACAAACAGAGACTCCTAAACAGCCAGTTGAAGTCATACATGGACTGACTTCTTTCTCCGGCAGATGAGTTAAGCTTCAAACCCATAGATTTTTAGGTCAGCAGATTGGAGCAATGGCAAGAACAGTCTTGCATAACCTCTAGTCAGTAAGGGTATATAGCCTGGCAGGTGACTTTGTCATGGCGCAGCAGGCCAGATTGCCCTCCATAATAAAAAACCTGGCATTTGTCAAAATGAATAAGGAATGGATAAGAGAATTATGCCGATTCTGATTCCCCTTAGGCTAATATCAATGATTAGATCAGCCTCAGCATCTTTCTGCATGTTCATTCACTTCTACACTATTTGTTCTGCTACTTCTAGAAATGATGCACTCACACAGTCAGTCAATTCCGGTGTGGTTGCAGCCCCTGCAACTGTCACTGCCAGTACGATCGACAGCCACACATCTCCTGCCTGTCCATGGTGTTCTATAGCTATACTGTGGGCTGGGAATCCTACTCTGCTCATGGTAAATAAATCTGAAACTGCTACCAAAAAGATATATATTTTTGCATTGCTTGTTAAACTGTTGCTGTTTTCAAGAAAGGGATAAATTGGATGTCTTGTTAAAAAGCCTTCTTAATTTTCCAAACGGCAACAGTGACTGACTTCAAGCAGGGTAATTTTTGCATGGCTTGTTAAAAAGCCACTGTTTATTTTACAAACATCAAACCTGTTGCTAATCCCAAATAGGGATTATTTTGGATGGTCTTCAAAAAGTCATTGTCTCTCCACTTTCTATACAGCAAACCTTAAAAAGGGTTAATTTTGTAAGACTTGCTAAAAATCTATTGATTCTTTAAATTCCAAATAATAAATATGTTGTTATTCCCCCAAAAAAGGATCACCACTTGTCAAAACGCTATGACTTTCTTCTAGGTTCTTCCTGTTTAGAAACAATCGCACCGTACACATCTGCACCTTAAAATAACTTATAATAGCCATATGTATAGTGGATCATTTTGATATTACTATGGCTATATTTTCTTTTAAAAAAAACTTAAAAGGGAATAAATACAATCTTAGAATGCCTCAGTGTTAAACACATATTTCCATGGTAAGTGGAGCGTTTGCAGTACTTGCGCTCATATCAAATTGATTAGCTTAGTATCAAAATTGTGGGTAAAATTTGGCAAATTATGAGAAATCAAATATAAAAAATTGCGCTCATCTCTAGTTTTTGGAATAAAATATTGTAGCAAAAATTGGGCCTATCATATAATTTTTCTGTTACAAGTTGGTATAAAACTTCATGTGCATGGCTAAACAGTGATTCTGCTTTTATGACCACATCAAACTTCAATATTCACCTGGACAAAAATCATCTTAGAAGATTGTTAAGGAAAAGAGAGATAAGTGTTACACAATTAAATTAAATCTGTCTTTTCACCAAAAAATTGTAAAATAAGATAGTCTTGTTGCTGCTATTCCCAAGACAAAAATAGGTTTTGGTGCACACAGTAGTCCAACATGTCTACAAACTGTCTGGATTGTCATGCTCTGCTCAAACCCTTGCCATCTACTACTTTTGAGTCTGCAGATTTCCTTCTCATTAGCATTCTACCTGGACTATCAAATAAGACAAATCACTTGCCTGAAAGATCAGTAACCATTTAATCAATGTAACTGGTTCTATTTGTAGTTAGGTAATGGTTTATTCACCTACCGTATTTTTCGGACTATAAGACGCATCGGACCATAAGATGCACCCCAAATTTTCAGAAGGAAAATAGGGAAAAAAATGAATGTGTCAAATGGGGGTCCATCTTACAGTCTGAACTCAGCTTATCTGGGGAGGGGCATTGGCAGCGCTGGTGGAGCATGGTCACAGGGGGTGTTTGGTGGTCCGGTGATAAGACTCCCATCCAAGACTGGTGCAGCAAGTTGAGCGGTGTTCTGTGGTGCAGGGGCTGCGCTGGCATTTTGTTAAAGCCTGGATGTCCCCGCACATCCATTGCTGCGGTGCGGTGTCCTCCGGGAAAATGGCCGCAGATTGAGATCTTATTCTAAGCATGCGCTGCCTCCAGCATCCATTTTCCCGAAGGCCACCGCATTGCAGTAATGGATGTGCAAGGCCTCTGGGCATTCACAAAATGTTGGCAGAGCCCCTCAGCACTCAGAGCACCGCTGAGCCTGCTGCAGCAGCCTGGTAAGGGAGTGTGAATATTGCCCTGCAGCATCGGACCGGGAATCACCCGACTCCTGCTGCCGCCACACTACTGGAAAGTATATTCCAATTATAAGACGCACCCCCATTTTCCCCCAAAAGTTTTTTGGAAAAAAATGTGTCTTACAGTCCAAAAAATATGGTGTATTGGGAACCATGTTTGTTGAGTATGTCCTCACCTTAGAATTTTAGAGTGATCTTCCAAAAAAGTAATCCCTTATATGAAGAACTATAACTAATACATTTAAATGATCATGCAGTGGCATCAGAAAGTATTTACTAGAGTTGAGCGAATATGTTCGGAATCGGTCGCTGAATCTGAATTTGCCATATTTGTGCCATATTGGTACCCTATTCGTGCTGAATTTACGTTTGATGACCGGTGCCGAACATCATTCATTTCTACTCCCATTGACAACAATGACATCTGGCTGTGTTCGGTGAATATTGTTGACCGCCGATCATAATCGGAATCACATTTTGTAAAATTCGCTCAACTCTAGTATTTACCCTTTAACATAGGGATATCTCGCTAATGGGAGACTGATCCCTTAAACTTGTTATTATGTCGCTAAATACCATTTAGTTCATCATTTGAGACATAGAAGAATGCAGCTGCAGCATCTAAATTTCTTAAAGAACTTATACTCTGGCTTAATTTAAGAAAAGATCGGATCGTGTTCTCTACAGGATTAGACATCTACATTTTAGGTCTATAAAGACTCGAGGGACAGCTTAATATGATCCACAACAAAATCTCCAGCTGCTGTGAATAGGAATTAAATGAGATAGATTGCTCAGTAATATATTCAATTACTGCATTAGATGTTTGCATGGATGACCCAACCATAGACCTCCCCACCCTACACATTAAGATAAGCCTTGAACATTATAAACATGGAAAAATATGCCGCTAGATGCATTTCTCTACATTTGTGGTATACAATAGTTAATTATAAGGGTAAAAACAATGGATGAAGTAAATATAAGTGCTATATGGAGTGGCCAAAACTATATCAGCACTACATCTTTACCGAGATGTTGATGATAATTAATATTCATCTTCACGACATTTCAAAATTTCTGTAGGTTGGTTTCCAGGGATCGTCTTTAGTAACAGTTGTTAGCGGGTTTTGTTCCCCACTCCATGGTTAGATTTGTGCTTTTGAGTTTGACATGTTTTCTCAACGAGCGACATCTCATGAAAACATGATGTATTTTGGGGGAAGCAATGTGATAAAAGCAGAAAAAAGGACTTGAAAAGCAGAGTTGAGTTCTGCCAGATAAGTAAGTGACAGAAATGAAATGTCACATCTGGATGAAAAAAAAAGAGAAGAGGAAAAAAAACCATTTCATCTCCATAGCTCTATAAACAAATCTAAACACAGATAATTAGGTACGTAACAGAAAGCTCGTTCAGATCACAGCTTACTACATCTTTTAATGGGTTCATCTGTGCTGCTTCTTCTGGTATTTACTTATGTGCATAGTATATTATTGAAAAACGTGTTGCTCAGGGTGATGCTGAGATGTGTGCTGCGCTCAGAAGATGGCTCGGTACTTGGCGGCACATTTATAAATACATATAGAAGACGAAAGAGATACGCCATTGTGGTGTGCTAATAGACACTAACTTTCCACATTCAGAATAGACTGCAGTCACAGGTGACTTCTGATTAAGAGAAAAAGAATTTGGATATATGAACTTTATTTCACATGGAGACACATGTCACACATGTATTTTGCTGTTTTTTTCTGTACTAGGTTGACTTCTCATACAACGTACTGGCTCTAGGTTAAATTTTATCATTACTGTATTAAAAATGCATTAGATACTTGAAAAGCTGATGTCATGGGTTGAGAGGTTTTGCAGTTTTTGAAGAAAATTGACCACAAACATTCAAAGCTGGCATCAACCCTGAGACCAGTGATTGACTGCAGCTGTTTTATTTACAGTACATGGACATATTTGCTGCAGTAAGTGAGTCTGGATAGGCAGGCGATTAAATGGGACTGTATAGGTTTCTATAGATGTAGCAATTGTAGCAACAGGGTCAATGACTGCAGTGCCTTTTGCTCTCACACTTACCCTCCTCAGTGCACTTGTCTAAACTGACAGAGGAGGTGGCACAAAGAGGAGGGCTTGGCTTTCGCATTGACGAGCAAGGTGAATGAAAGTGACTTAATGTGTCAGTGTGGATGGAACTGCATGTGGGCATGCTGAGTGTATGGCTGGGTGGCAGCATAGCCAGTATAGCAGGAGGGTACAGGAGTGAGAAGCTGGGCCCCATTGCAAAGTTTGTCATGCAGCCATGGCTCTTCTGTTAATGCCCATGAGTTACTTGTTTCATAGCATTTCTCTTTTGTGAAGGGCTCTGAGGTGTGCAGCTTGTTTCTAGACACATCTTGGATAGCTGTACAACACTATTGCTACATAAGGGTGGATTAAAATGAGGGAAATCTAGGCTACCACTCAGAACTTGAGGCTATGGGGGGCCCATTGCCAGACTGCCTTCATAAATGGTCCTTTTCTCCACACATAGCTGCCAATATTGCCATGCAAGGAGAGCAACATAGCTGCAGGAAGCCATTTTCAGCTTCCTCCCTGGTGCATTCTCTTTTACTCAGGCAACACACCGCCTGTGTCCTTTAGCAAGAAGTTGGAAGCGACATTGAATCACAAGGAATAATCTGGAGAGGTGATTCCTTTTTTCTTAGCAGAGTGGGGTAGAACACAATATACGTGAGGGAGGTGGTGGAAGGTGGAAGGAGAGGACACAGAACAAGGACTTATAATGAATTGATGACAGGGTTAAGAAAGAGAAGAAAGGACAGGGACTTATAATTAATCCCGAGGGCTAAGGACACAGGACATGGGCTTGTAATGATTAGGGGGAGTCACTGTGGCTAATTCATTTATATTTTAATTTAGTGATGGAAAAGTTGCTATTATAGTAAATGGGGTATGGGGATATAGTATTGGCATATCAATTTATCTTTTCAATTATGAGTTGCACCGTCGCTAATTACATATTCAAAATGTGGTACAAATTTGTATTCTGTGGTGCAGTTTGATAAATGTTTTATCTAGTATGCAAATGTATAAAAATACATGATGTAATTATTTACGGGGCTGCTCAGTACGGCAAACTCTGCAGAAAATGTCAACGTAAAAGTCACTAATAAATTAATGGATATAAATATTTATTTTATATCCACACTTTATAACTTGCAGAGAGATGATGGAAAAAACAACCTTATTTTGTAAAACAGCTTACCTCATTATGTATAGCTCTGTACCGCAGTACATAGTGTCCTCCCTTATTACAGTATGTATGGCGCTGTCCCTTATTATATAGTGTCATCTCTTATTTTTTATAGTGCTGTCCCAATATGATATAGTAACCTCTCTTGTTATGTATGTTGCTTTACATTATTACATAGGGATTTGCTTTTAATAAATTGCGTTCCCTCTTATTATGTATAGTGTCGATCCATTAATACAATGTCCTCTCTTGTTATGCATAGCTCCATCCGATTATTACATAGTGTCCGCTCATGCCATATATAGCACTGTCTATTATTGCATAGTGTTGTCAAATGTTATGTATAGCACTGGCCCATATTACAGAGTGTCCTCTTATTACTATTCCCACAAGCGAAATAATTTGGTGCAGCCTGTTAGGTGTACCACTCTCTGTTTTGTCAACTGCCAAATGTGCACCTCTATGCTTATCATGTGATCTACCACATGGTGCCACCCATCGTTATGTGACATGTTACATGACACATCAGGTGACTAGGGTGGACTCAAGCAGTCTAAAATGCCTAGGAAGTCCCTGGCTACCCTTATTTGCCCCTAGGGTTGCTTTGTGAACCTACAGTATAATGCGGAATCTTGCAGGTATCTGAAAGCTGCCAAGAGGGGTATGGTAACTTGTAAGGAATTATAGGCTCCCAGTAGTCTGACTGCTTTGTCTTACAATTGTAAAATTAATATCTTTTGATCAAAGTGGGGAGATAAAAAATGAGAGCTGTTGTAGTTGATTAGGAACCTGTAAACTAGTTGTGTGTTGCAATTAGCATAGTTCTTTTGCCCATACCATTTAAAAAGGTTTTGTTTAGCAGTTTTTGTTATAACTTTTGACAATTTAAAACTCATTTTTTCCCCAAGTGACATTTAATTAAGAAGAGTTATTTTTTTTTCAGGTGTTTAAATTCAACAAAATTATTAATTCTTGGTCTGCTCAGTCTGGACTTGGTGACCTAAGTGGTTTGTTAACAAAGTGGAGAGTTAAAAAATGGTAGTTGAAATAACAACTTCAATACTTATTAGTACTTATTTTTTTTCTACATTTTATTATTCTTTAAATTATTTTGCTTGATTGGATAATGTATAGCAGGATTTGAGGTTTCCTTCAGTCTGCCATATGTATGCCCAATTGGAAAAGGAGTTTGTTGTTGAATACTGCTGTGGTGAATGTGAGCATGTTACTAACCAGGAAGCTTAAAGTTCTCTAAGTTCAAAATGCAACACTGAGGTTGATTGACAATCTTGAGAGAAGCATGTTTCTCATTGACAAAGCTTTCAGTGGAGTAGACATGGAGGATGGAGATGTGGATCTGGAGGTCAGACAAGTAGCTGGGTTAAAGTAGTGAAGTGCAGTGGAAAAAGGCCTAAGAAAAGAAAAGCCACTCCCGTTTCTGTACTTCCAAGCAAAATTGATAAATTGGATGATGATACAGGGCTCTCAGTATCAGAAATGCCAAGCATAATAGATACCGCTCTTCATGACAGCCAAGAGAATAGGCAATCTGGTAGTTGGGGGATGGTGGTGACGGTACATCAAGCATTTGATATTTAGTAAGGGATTCTATATTGAGGAAGACGGAATAATTTGTCATCAAGACTGCCTCAAATGAATGGTTTGCTTTTACCCTGGTGCCAGGGTCTGGCACATGATGGAACAGGTTTATAAATTGCAGTGAGGGGATTGTGATTTTCCAGTTGTCGTGGTTAGTGATGAGCGAATATACTCCTTTCTCGAGATTTCCCGAGCACGCTCAGGTGTCCTCAGAGTTTTTTTTAGTGCTCAGAGATTTAGTTTTCATCGCCTCAACTGAATGATTTACAGCTTTTAGCCAGCATAAGTACATGTGAGGGTTACCTGGTTGCTAGGGAATCCCCACATGTAATCAAGATGGCTAGTAGCTGTAAATCATTCAGTAGCGGCGAAAAAAACTAAATCTCCGAGCACTAAAAAATACTCGGAGGTCACCCGAGTGTGCTTGGGAAATCTCGAGTAACGAGTATATTCGCTCATCACTAGTCATGGTCTATGTGGGAACCAAAGACAGAAAAAGTGTTAAGGGCAGGATGCTTAGAAATAACATTAAAAAAAATTGTGATCAATTCATAAAGAGTTGAGGGGTCAATGCTAATTAAATGATAGGGGTCAACTCTAGCATTTAAAAACTACAAACCTTTGAATATAATCTGTACTAAAGTAATCAAATAAGCGGCACATGACAGTGGAAAGAAAGGACTAGATGGCAGAAAGTGGGTCAGCCCAAGAGGTGTGTATTAGTTTTTTTAACCAATAAACACTTCTCTGGCTACCCTGTTGCTAGCCATCTATTTCTCTTCTTTCTGTTATCAGGCATTCCACATCTTTGGCCTGTTCACTATAGGCCAGGATTTTCAGTGGCGTCCAGGCCTAAGCTTACTTAATTTTGTCATAATATTGTGATGACGAAATTACATTATGACACGCAGTGAGCTCTCGCGTGGATGTGTCTGGGAGTCCTGATCTATAATGAAGAGGCATTAGTTGTGTTGTGCTACAACAAAAAGAACAGGACCGTATGGCTACCGGGAAGGTTAGCCGTGAGGTGAATGGAATGTTTTGTTTATTGTTAAGATCTGTCGTTTGAAACCAGGAGTCGTGCACAAGTTGTTCATATTTCAGAGACTGCCTGTATTGTATTAATTTATACTAGTTTAAAAAAAAGTTAAACTTTTTGGTGTGTTTGGCTATTTTCTGAGATCTGTAACCTTTTTATTTTTTCATGTTTTGGGGGACAGCTTTAGTTTTGGGATCCGTATAACTTTACGGTCACTGTTTACTACATTTTTGGGGGAGGTAAGTTCACCAGAATAAGGCAATACCAGCATTTTATGTCTTTATGCAGTTTACATTATGGCATAAGTAGTCAAAATGTTAGCAATGCACAGCACATTACACTATACTATGCCTATAAGCACCAAAAATGCAATATAACTAAACAAAAGGTGTGTAAGGGCTATAAGCAATAATAAAAAATATCACATTTTATTGCAAAAAATATAAACATACCCTTAGCTATTCTTGTCCACAATCCCTGCAATATCATTGGGTAAAAGGAGGCACATCACTATGCAATATACATAAGAGTAAATATATAATACCTTATAATATGTATTAATACCAGTGTCAAATCCAATTCACCCACACAATTGGTTCACCCATAAAACCATACTTATGTATCACATGTGGCTTCATCAAGGGTGATAAATATGGGATCAATAATTATATATTTTGACATATCTGGCTTTTTTGGATGTAACCAAATATGCATTTTTATTTTCAGAATGTGAATGGGGGGGATTTGTTTTTAGTGGATGGTGCCTAGCTCATAACGTGAAAGAAAGCAGTTCAGGTTGATTATGGGAGGTGAAGAAATGTTCCTAAGCTAGTCATTGCATATTTTCGTGGATTTACTTCAATTGTAGAATGCTATTGAGGAGACGTGATATGCTAAAACTGATTTACAGCAGTTTAGTGTCCTGGAAAGAAATGCATGTCCTGAGGTCTTCCATATTCCTGCCCATGATTGTTAAAGATACTGAAACCTTAAGGTTGTGTGCACATGCTGTGTTTTTGCTGTGTTAATGTCACGTGAATTAGTCACAAAACCTGAAGGGTTTCCTGATGTCAGTAAAGTGAATGCGAATCCTGAAGTCTCATGCACACATTACTTATCTCTGACTTGCAGATTTGGTGCAGATTAAATTCTTCAGTACGTCAATTCTTTCAGCTTTTTTGCAACGTTTTTTCACCCATTGACTTTCATGAAGTCAGTCAAAAATTCCATAAAATCGCAGGTATAAAAATGATTGTTGATTTGCTGCGGTTTTGTAGTGTTTTTGCTACAACAAAAAGAAAAGGATGTAATGTGAGGAGGAAGATGAAACTCCACCATTTTGTGTGTAATGGTGAGTATCTACTGTATATGTACAAATATATATAAATATAATGTATTGTTGCAAAGCGTAACTCTACAGGTTCTGATTAGATCACCTCACTGACCTGCATATACCGAGTTTAGCTGTTCTCCTTAGTCCGTCAGCTCAGGGAAGCTGACCAGACTGGATGTGTCTTGGATCCGAAGAGAGAGACAGGCCAAAATCCCTCTGTGAGAAGAGTCTGCACAGGCCGTGTGCAGAGAACTGCAAGTATTAGTGGTTGCTATGGACAATAACTGTTTTGTGTGACTATAAGCAGGTTACGGGATGCAGTGACGGACAGAAGGCAGACCAAGGGTTAACAAGGTTTTTAATAAACAGTAGTTACTCCTCTCAGGGAGATATGTACACAAGGAGCAAGGTTATATCTAATACAGAGAGAACTAATAGGGGAAGGTTTTTTATCGAACAGGGGAGAATAATACAAATAATACTCTTAACACTTTGGGCATCAGCCACGGGTGTGTTCCTGCCTGTGACTGAGGAAGTTTAGATTACATAACAAAAAAAAAAGATCTGTCCCAGTTCTGTGAAATAAATTGGGGAAACTTCAATGGCATTAACGGTGTCCTCCTGTGGTCCTGATGGTGTCTTCTGGTGGTCCTGGCGGTGGCGATGTCCTCTGGTGAACCTTGCGATGGAGGTGATAGTCTGTAGAATTATCAAGGGCACTGTCCCCAATGGATGAAGAGAGGAAGGAGGAATAGTCTCTTCCCTAAGCGATGAGAGTCCTTACACTGCTGGACCCTGTGACACTGTCCCGACACACTCTATAACGGCCAGCTCGGTCTGCTGTGCCTTACCGATGAGCACCTGTATCCCGTACACAGAACTTGCCTCTCACAGTCAGTACTTCCAGCCGGGGTTGTCTTGTTAGTGTTGTTGCCTGAGTCAGCAGTCTCTTAAAGGTCCGTGATGTAAGCGGGGACAGCGGTGTTAGCGAGGACAGCGTTATCTGTGGTGTCTCAGCGGGACCCCGTCATTTGTTTCCTGTCAGCGTATTTGCTCATTCCCAGCTCCAGTCAGCGCCGCCCCATGCGCGTGCCGTTCCCGCCTGAACTGTTTGAATTTCTGCACACGCATTAACTGTCTGCTTAGCCGCGCCCCCTTCTCTTGAGCACAGGGACACCTCAAGCTCTCCCTTCTGTATCCTAGGTGACAGGTGACAGACCCTTAAATATCACATGGTCATAAGTATTCAGACCCTTTGCTCAGACAATCATATTTAAGTCACATGGTGTCCATTTCCTTGTGATCCTCCTCGAGATGGTTCTACTCCTTCATTAGAGGTCAGCTGTGTTTAATTAAACTGATAGGACTTGATTTGGAAAGGCACACATCTGTCTATATAAGACCTCATGCCTGACAGAGCATGTCAGACCAAATGAAAATCATGAGGTCAAAGGAACTTGTCAAGGAGCTCAGAGACAGAATTGTGGAAAGCACAGATCTGGCCAGGGTTACAACAGAATTTCTGCAGTACTCATGGTTTCTAAGAGTACAGTGGCCTCCATGATACTTAAATGGAAGAAGTTTGGGACCACCAGAAATCTTCCTAGACCTGGCCATCCAGCCAAACTGAGCAATCGTGGGAGAAGAGCCTTGGTGAGAGAGGTAAAGAAGAACCCCAAGATCACTGTGGCTGAGCTTTCAGAGATGCAGTAGGGAGATGGGAGAAAGTTACACAAATCAACTATCACTGTAGCCCCCCACCAGTCGGGCCTTTATGGCAGAGTGGCCCGACAGAAGCCTCTCCTCAGTGCAAGACATATGAAAGTCCACATGGAGTTTGCTAAAAAACACATGAAGGACTCCCAGACTATGAAAAATAAGATTCTCTGCTCTGATGAGATGAAGATAGACCTTTTTGGTGATATTTCTAAGTGGTATGTGTGGAGAAAACCAGGCTCTGCTCATTACCTGCCCAATACAATCCCAACAGTGAAACATGATGGTGGCAGCATCATGCTATGGGGTGTTTTTCAGCTGCAGGGACAGGATGACTGGTTGTCATTGAAGGAAAAATGAATGAGGCCAAGTAAGGAGATATCCTGGGTGAAAACGTCTTCCAGAGTGCTCTGGACCTTAGACTTGGCTGAAGGATCACTTTCCAACAAGGCAATAACCCTAAGCACACAGCTAAAATAACAAAGGAGTGGCTTCAGAACAACTCTTTGACCATTCTTCACTGGCCCAGCCAGAGCTCTGACCTAAATTGAGCATCTCTAGAGAGACCTGAAAATGGCTGTCCACCAACATTCACCATCCAACCTGAGGGAACTGGAGAGGATCTGCAAGGAAGAATCGGAGAGGATCCCCAAATCCAGGTGTGAAAAACTTCTTGCATCATTCCCAAGAAGACTCATGTCTAGTGTTGAGCATTCCGATACCGTAAGTATCGGGTATCGGCCGATACTTAGCGGTATCGGAATTCTGATACCGAGATCCGATACTTGCCGCGTATCGGATACCGGAATCGGAAGTTCCCAGATTCAAACTGCACAAATTCAGCCAATGAGAATGATTCCAAGTGTGGGCACATCCTGTTCAGCATGGAGGGCATGAAACTACTGGCATGGCTGTGATTGGCTGCTGAAATGATGTCATGATGCAGTTTAAAAGTTGCTGGCGCCATTTTGCGCTCACTCTGCTGTGAATTCAGTTAGTGACAGGACGCTGTTTGCTGACTGAGGGCCAGTTTAGAGATAGCGATTTGCTTCTTTGTGCTTTTCAAAGGCTAATTTAGCAACCGCTGTGTTCACCTACTATTCACCTTGCTTTTGCCTTGTAGCGCTGTTTTCACAGCGATCTGCAAGGTCTGTGTGTGTGTGCGTGTGAGTGCAGCCCACTCTCTAGTCTGAGTGCAGCCACATAGGCCATCCATAGCTGGTTGTATTCAGTTCAGGGAGGGTGGTTCATTGCCTCATACTGTTTTTTTTTTTTTTTTCAAGTAGTGTAGTCTGCTGCTCATTTTTTCAAAAAAATCCTATTAGTGTCTTTCCACCCGTCTCCAGCTAACTTGTGGAAAAACACTACATAGGATAAAGTAGAGGAGGGTTTTTGGGCCTTGCAGCGCCGTTTACGGCTGTCTGCACGGTCTCCGTGTGACTGCAGCTCGCCCTGTAGTCTGTGAGCAGCCATTGCCTGGTTGTCTCCAGCTCAGGGTTCTTCACTGCGTCATACCGTAAAATCAATTTTCCTTTTGTTTTAAGTAGTGCAGGCTGCTGCACATTTTTTCAAAAAATTCCTATTAGTGTCTTTCCACCCGTCTCCAGCTAACTTGTGGAAAAACACTACATAGGATAACGTAGAGGAGGGTTTTTGGGCCTTGCAGCGCCGTTTACGGCTGTCTGCACGGTCTCCGTGTGACTGCAGCTCTCTCTGTTGTCAGTTCAGTCCCCAAAAAATAAATAAATAATAAAGTTCACCAAACACACCAGTGACACCACTTAACATCTGTGTAGGCCACATTAGCTCATATTAAAGTCTAGTCCACACTTTATAAAATTATTGTTTCTTATACCTGTTAGGAGTTGTTCAGGAATAAGCACACAAAGCCGTTAGTACTTTTCTGCTTATCTTTATCAGTCAACCAAGATGAAGAAGGCAGTGAGTAAGGCACGTGGGCGTGGGCGCGGAGCAGGGAGAGGACGTGGGGATTCTGTGCCTGCTGCGGGCACCGGTGACTCATCAGCACCCACTTTCACCAGGGAACAGTCCTTCATGCGCAGCTTTGTCGCAGAGCGCCGTACACCGCTGCTGCGTGAAGAACAAATTGAAGCCGTTGTCGGATGGATGGCAGCTAATGCATCAACTTCAATTAGTGCCACATCCTCTCAGACACAGAGCACTGGAGAGCAGCCATCTGTCTCTTCACCACCTGCCAAATTGCCCAGGCAGACAGAGAGCCCAGGACAGGAGCCGTCTCTACTTCTGTTCTCTGAATCTCTTGGCTTGGAAACAGGGGGCCAGCCAAGCAGCATTGGAGAAATGGAAGAAGAGGCAGGGTGCAGTGATGCCCAACAGCTTTTTCTCTCTTCCTCTGAAGAGGCGGGTGGGCCAGTGCTTCCGGTCACCACATCGCAGGCCACATCCGCTGATGATGACACTCAGGTGCCACTTTCTGGTGCGTGCTCTGCTGCTGAGACTACCCAGGAGGAGCAGTTGGGGGCAGAGGGTAGTGTAGATGATGAGGTCCTTGACCCATCTTGGCGTGAGGGACAAGAAGGTGGTGGGAGCAGCTCTGAGGAAGAGATTCCCCGTACGGCCCAAAGAGGGAGAGGGAGGGGGAAGACTGTGGATCCTGCAGCCTCCGCTTTGGCACCCGTTAGGAGCATGTCTCTTCCAAAAGCCAAAAAGGGCGCTCCCAAGACTTGCAGTGCCTGGGCCTTTTTTGACACAGTTGCAGATGATATTTGCTATGTCAAATGCAAGGTGTGTCATCACAAAGTCAAAAGAGGTCGAAATGTCAGCAGCCTCAATACCTCCAACATGTGGAAACATGTGCGGAACAGGCACGCGGCGTTGTTAGAAAAACACACTGAAGAGCTAGGCCAACCAACAGCGGCAGCTACCACCTCTTCAGCTCGTGTTGCCTCTTCCTCCAGCTCACACGCAGCTGGTTCGGCTTCCTCCCAGGATCGCCGTGGAAGAACCTCTGGCCCTGTTGTCCAGAGACCCGCTGTAATTCCACCCGCAGCACCACTTTCCCAGTCATCCACACACTCCAAGCCCAGTCTACAGCCATCGGTAGTACAGGCATGGGAGAAAAGGCGGCCTTTCTCGTCAAACCACCCACGAGCACAGGCTCTGACTGCAGGCATTGCCAAACTTCTGTCACTGGAAATGCTGTCATTCAGGCTGGTGGAGACTGACAGCTTCCGTGACTTGATGTCATTGGCAGTCCCACAGTACAATGTGCCCAGCCGCTTTTACTTCAGCAGGCAAGCCGTCCCTGCCCTGCACAAGCATGTGGAGGGACACATAAAACACGCGCTACTGAATGCCGTCAGTAGCAAGGTCCACCTCACCACCGATGCGTGGACCAGTCAACATGGACAGGGGTGATACCTTTCCCTCACTGCCCATTGCGTTAATGTCGTTGAGCCGGGTACAGACCGTGCGAGTGGCGCAGGACGTGTCCTGCCCACTCCAAGGATTGCAGGAATCCATTCTGTACGCATTGACTCCTCCTCTTACACCAGTTCCTCAGAATCATTGCTGCAGGAGCCGTCACAGTCCACCTCCACATGGACCCGTGATGAACGTTTACCTGTTACGACCGACATGAGCACAGCCGTGGCCAAACGTCAACAGGCCGTCTTGAAATTAATTTCTTTGGGGAATCGAAGCCACACAGCGCAGGAGCTCTGGAATGCCATCAAGCAGGAGAGCGATGTGTGGTTTGTGCCAGCGAATCTCCAGCCATGCATGGTAGTGTGTGATAATGGCCGAAATCTGGTGGCAGCTCTGGGCCTTGGCAACCTCACTCACATCCCATGTCTGGCACATGTGCTCAATTTGGTCGTGCAGAGCTTTTTGAGGGACTATCCGGATCTTGATGCACTGCTGCACAAGGTCCGCCTGGAGTGTGCTCACTTGCGGCGTTCCAGCACGGCAAAAGCGCGCATTGCGGCTCTGCAGCGCCGACACCACCTGCCGGTACATCGCATCATATGTGACCTACCTACCAGGTGGAATTCCACGTTACATATGTTGGAGCGGTTGTGTGAGCAGCAGCAAGCTGTAATGCAGTACCAGCTGCATCAGGCGCAAAGAAGTCGCACTCCGCGCCGTTCAGACTTCACAACCACAGAGTGGGCCACTATGAATGACGTCTGCCAGGTTTTGCGTCCCTTCGATTATTCCACGCGGATGGCGAGTGCAGATGATGCACTAGTCAGCATGACTGTCCCCCTTATCTGCCTGCTTGAAAAATCACTGCAAGCGCTAAGGGATGATGTTGTGGAAGAGGTGGAGGATGAGGATTCAACATTTCCATCATCTTCTGGACAGTCAGTGCCACGTGGTTCCTCACAAACGCGTAGGCAGGGGACAGTTTGTGAGGAGGATGAGGAGGAGTCAATGGAGGAGGAAGACATCCGTCCAGAGGAGGGAGTTACACAATTGTCCAGTACTCAGTGTGTACAGCGAGGGTGGGGTGATGACGAGCGGGCAGAGATCATGCCTCCAGCAGGGGACAGCGTTTCTTGGGCAGTTGGCAGTCTGCAGCACATGGTGGATTACATGCTGCAGTGCCTGAGAAACGACCGCTGCATCGCCCACATTCTCAACATGTCTGAATATTGGGTGTTCACCCTCCTCGATCCTCGCTACCGGGACAACGTAGAAAGCCTCATCACACCGTTGAACCGGGAGCGAAAAATGCGGGAGTACCAAGACACACTGGTGAATTCCATCATCTTCTCCATTCCAAGTGAGAGAAGTGCTGCTAGTGCATTACAAAGCAGCTCAGTGCGTCCAGGCAGTGGTGGAGGCTCTGCACAAACAGGGAGCAGAAGCAGTGCCTCTGCCCAAGGCAAGAGCAGTATGGCCCAACTGTGGCACAGTTTTCTGTGCCCGCCACAAAAGTCAACACCATCACAGACGGCTCCAGTCAGCAGGAGGCAACGGTTCCGTCAGATGGTGACAGACTACATGTCTTGCCCTCTTGCTGTACTCCCAGACGGCTCTTCACCTTTCAAGTTTTGGGTCTCAAAGCTGGATAGATGGCCAGAGCTAAGCCAGTATGCATTGGAGGTGCTGGCTTGCCCTGCGGCTAGTGTATTATCGGAACGCGTCTTTAGTAGTGTTGAGCATTCCGATACTGCAAGTATCGGGTATCGGCCGATACTTGCTGTATCGGAATTTCCGATACCGAGATCCGATACTTTTGTGGTATCGGGTATCGGGTATCGCAACAACATTAATGTAATAATGTGTAAAAAAGAGAATTAAAATAAAAAATATTGCTATACTCACCTGTCCGACGCAGCCGGGATCTCAGCGAGGGAACCGGCAGCGTTGTTTGTTTAAATTTCGTGCTTTTACTTGGTTACGTGAAGTCCCGGCTTGTGATTGGTCAGGGCGGCCATGTTGCCGGGACGCGGACCAAACACAGCAAGCCGTGACGAAATTACGTCACGGCTTGCTGTGATTGGTCCGCGTCCCGGCAACATGGCCGCCATTAACCAATCACAAGCCGTGACGTCACGGGAGGCTGGACATGCGCGTATTTTGAAAAGCGCGCGTGTCCAGCCTCCAGTGACGTCCCGGCAACATGGCCGCCATTAACCAATCACAAGCCGGGACGTCACGGGAGGCTGGACATGCGCGTATTTTGAAAAGCGCGCGTGTCCAGCCTCCAGTGACGTCCCGGCAACATGGCCGCCATTAACCAATCACAAGCCGGGACGTCACGGGAGGCTGGACATGCGCGTATTTTGAAAAGCGCGCGTGTCCAGCCTCCAGTGACGTCCCGGCAACATGGCCGCCATTAACCAATCACAAGCCGGGACGTCACGGGAGGCTGGACATGCGCGTATTTTGAAAAGCGCGCGTGTCCAGCCTCCCGTGACGTCACGGCTTGTGATTGGTTAATGGCGGCCATGTTGCCGGGACGCGGACCAATCACAGCAAGCCGTGACGTAATTTCGTCACGGCTTGCTGTGATTGGTCCGCGTCCCGGCAACATGGCCGCCCTGACCAATCACAAGCCGGGACCTCACGTAACCAAGTAAAAGCGCGAATTTTAAACAAACAACGCTGCCGGTTCCCTCGCTGAGGTCCCGGCTGCGTCGGACAGGTGAGTATAGCAATATTTTTTATTTTAATTCTTTCTTTTACACATTAATATGGTTCCCAGGGCCTGAAGGAGAGTTTCCTCTCCTTCAGACCCTGGGAACCATCAGGAATACCGTCCGATACCTGAGTCCCATTGACTTGTATTGGTATCGGGTATCGGTATCGGATTGGATCCGATACTTTGCCGGTATCGGCCGATACTTTCCGATACCGATACTTTCAAGTATCGGACGGTATCGCTCAACACTAGTCTTTAGTGCTGCAGGTGGTGTACTAACTGACCGTCGCATGCGACTATCCTCCGATAACGTTGACCGGCTTACTTTCCTGAAAATGAACAAGGCCTGGATCTCGCAGGAATTTGCCACTCCTCTTCCTGATTAAATAATTAGGTGACTGTCTACGTTATCCAGGTCTCCTGTTGTGTTCATCTTTCTACCACCTGAACTTAAATTCCTGGGCTCCAACACCGCCAGTTGAGGCTCAGAAGTGCCGTCTGCACAGTCAAAACATACGACCCAGTGTTATTGGGTTTCAGTAACGTCAGCTGATCCCCAGCTGTGCAGCCGGCAATGTGTCCTGCGACCGCCACGCTGACACAACAACTGAAATGTAAGGGAACCTGTCCCCCCCCCAAGGCGTTTGTTACTGAAAGAGCCACCTTGTGCAGCAGTAATGCTGCACAAGGAAAAGGTAGCTATTTTTGTTTAGCTCCTTGCACACGCAGAACTTAACACTTATAAAATGTGTCCACTGATACCGTAAAACCGTCCCGGAGGTGGGACTTTCCTTCGTAATATGACGCAGCACAGCTGTCATTCCTACCCCATTGGCGCCGTGCCCCGGCTCCTCAGCGTTGTTTAAATCTGTCCCGGAGCCTGCGCTGTTATGTTATCCCTTGGCCAGGCACACTTAGCGCTGCCCATCTTCTGACATCATTTGGTGTCAGGCTGGCTGCGCCTGTGCGGCCGCGCTGGCCGAGAGCCCGCCTCGCATTGTCTTCTGATTTCATCCCACTGGGGCCTGAGATCCATGGACATGCGCAGTGCATATCTGAACCTCCACCTCTCACTCATCTCCCTACGCCTTCTTCAGACTATGCGCCGTCAGCTGATCCCTAATAGCATGCCACGGCCGTGACGCCGCACAGTCTGACGAAGCCGTAGGGAGGGGAGTGAGAGGCGAGGATATGCACTGCGCATGGCCACGGATCCCAGGCCCACGGTGGGATTACATTAGACGACACTGCGAGGCGGGATCTCATCCAGCGCGGCTGCACAGGCGCAGCCAGCCTGACACCAAATGATGTCAGAAGATGGGCAGCGCTAAGTGTGCCTGGGCAAGGGATAACATAACAGCGCAGGCTCCGTGACAGATTCAAACAATGCTGAGGAGCCGGGGCATGGCGCCAAGGGGGTAGGAATGACAGCTGTGCTGCGTCATATTATGAAGGAAAGTCCCACCTCCGGGATGGTCTCACGGTTTCAGGGGACACATTTTATAAGTGTTTAGTTCTGTGTTTGCAAGGAGCATAATGAAAAGAGCCACCTTTTCCTTTTGCATCTTTTGTGCTGCACAAGCTGGCTCTTTCAGCTACAAACGCCTTGGGGGGGGGGGGTTAAAGGTTCCCTTTCGACTTTCTCCAATCAGGCTTCGGCCTACATTGTGTTCCTCTGCTTCTCCTGCTGTCCCTGGGCTCCAACACAGCTAGTTGTTGCCTGGTAGTGCTGTACGCACAGTCCCAACAGTCCCTCCTCTGTTATTGGGGTTCAGTAACGTCAGCTGTTCCCCAGCTGTGTGTGTGGCAATCCCTCCTATCTCCCCCACCTCCTCCTCCTCCTCCTGTCCCTGGGCTCCAACACCGCTAGTTGCTGTCCAGAAGTGCTGTACGCACAGTCAACAGTCCCTCCTCTGTTATTGGGGTTCAGTAACGTCAGCTGTTCCCCTGCTGTGTGTGTGGCAATCCCTCCTATCTCCCCCACCTCCTCCTGTCCCTGGGCTCCAACACCGCTAGTTGCTGTCCAGAAGTGCTGTACGCACAGTCAACAGTCCCTCCTCTGTTATGGGGTTCAGTAACGTCAGCTGTTCCCCTGCTGTGTGTGTGGCAATCCCTCCTATCTCCCCCACCTCCTCCTCCTGTCCCTGGGCTCCAACACCGCTAGTTGCTGTCCAGAAGTGCTGTACGCACAGTCAACAGTCCCTCCTCTGTTATTGGGGTTCAGTAACGTCAGCTGTTCCCCTGCTGTGTGTGTGGCAATCCCTCCTATCTCCCCCACCTCCTCCTCCTCCTGTCCCTGGGCTCCAACACCGCTAGTTGCTGTCCAGAAGTGCTGTACGCACAGTCAACAGTCACTCCTCTGTTATTGGGGTTCAGTAACGTCAGCTGTTCCCCTGCTGTGTGTGTGGCAATCCCTCCTATCTCCCCACCTCCTCCTACTCCTCTTCCTGTCCCTGGGCTCCAACACCGCTAGTTGCTGTCCAGAAGTGCTGTACGCACAGTCAACAGTCACTCCTCTGTTATTGGGGTTCATTAACGTCAGCTGTTCCCCTGCTGTGTGTGTGGCAATCCCTCCTATCTCCCCCACCTCCTCCTCCTCCTCCTGTCCCTGGGCTCCAACACCGCTAGTTGCTGTCCAGAAGTGCTGTACGCACAGTTAACAGTCACTCCTCTGTTATTGGGGTTCAGTAACGTCAGCTGTTCCCCTGCTGTGTGTGTGGCAATCCCTCCTATCTCCTCCCCCACCTCCTCCTCCTCCTCCTGTCCCTGGGCTCCAACACCACTAGTTGCTGTCCAGAAGTGCTGTACGCACAGTCAACAGTCACTCCTCTGTTATTGGGGTTCAGTAACGTCAGCTGTTCCCCTGCTGTGTGTGTGGCAATCCCTCCTATCTCCCCCACCTCCTCCTCCTCCTCCTCCTGTCCCTGGGCTCCAACACCGCTAGTTGCTGTCCAGAAGTGCTGTACGCACAGTCAACAGTCACTCCTCTGTTATTGGGGTTCAGTAACGTCAGCTGTTCCCCTGCTGTGTGTGTGGCAATCCCTCCTATCTCCTCCCCCACCTCCTCCTCCTCCTCCTGTCCCTGGGCTCCAACACCGCTAGTTGCTGTCCAGAAGTGCTGTACGCACAGTCAACAGTCACTCCTCTGTTATTGGGGTTCAGTAACGTCAGCTGTTCCCCTGCTGTGTGTGTGGCAATCCCTCCTATCTCCCCCACCTCCTCCTCCTCCTCCTGTCCCTGGGCTCCAACACCGCTAGTTGCTGTCCAGAAGTGCTGTACGCACAGTCAACAGTCACTCCTCTGTTATTGGGGTTCAGTAACATCAGCTGTTCCCCTGCTGTGTGTGTGGCAATCCCTCCTATCTCCTCCCCCACCTCCTCCTCCTCCTCCTGTCCCTGGGCTCCAACACCGCTAGTTGCTGTCCAGAAGTGCTGTACGCACAGTCAACAGTCACTCCTCTGTTATTGGGGTTCAGTAACGTCAGCTGTTCCCCTGCTGTGTGTGTGGCAATCCCTCCTATCTCCCCCACCTCCTCCTCCTCCTCCTGTCCCTGGGCTCCAACACCGCTAGTTGCTGTCCAGAAGTGCTGTACGCACAGTCAACAGTCACTCCTCTGTTATTGGGGTTCAGTAATGTCAGCTGTTCCCCAGCTGTGTGTGTGGCAATCCCTCCTATCTCCCCCACCTCCTCCTCCTCCTCCTGTCCCTGGGCTCCAACACCGCTAGTTGCTGTCCAGAAGTGCTGTCCGCACAGAGCCAAACACCTCGCCAATGTGTTAGTGGGGTTCAGTAATGCCTGCTGCTCCCCTGCTGTGTATACGGCAACGTGTACTGCGACCGCCACGCAAGCAGAACAAGTTAAATTTAAGGGAACCTGTCCCCCCCCCAGGCGTTTGTTACTGAAGGAGCCACCTTGTGCAGCAGTAATGATGCAAAGGGAAAAAGTGCCTCTTTTCGTGGTGCTCCTTGCACATGCTGAACCTAACACTTATGAAATGTGTCCCCTCCTACCGTGATACCGTCCGGTAGGTGGAACTTTCCTTTGTGATGTGACGCAGCACAGCCATCATTCTTACCCCCTTGGCGCCGTGCGCCGCCTCCTCAGCGTTGTTTGAATCAGTCCCGGAGCCTGCGCTGTTAGGTTAGCCCTTGGCCATGCACACATTTTGCGCTGCCCGTCTTCTGACATCATTTGGTGTCAGGCTGGCTGAGCCTGTGCGGCCGCGCTGGACGAGATCCCGCCTCGTAGTGTCTTCTGATTTAATCCCACTGGGGGCCTGAGATCCATGGACATGCGCAGTGCATATCTGAACCTCCACCTCTCACTCATCTCCCTACGGCTTCTTCAGACTGTGCGGTGTCAGCTGATCCCTAATAGCATGCCACGGCCGTGACACCGCACAGTCTGAAGAAGCCGTAGGGAGGGGAGTGAGAGGTGAGGATATGCACTGCGCATGGCCACGGATCCCAGGCCCGCGGTGGGATTACATTAGACGACACTGCGAGGCGGGATCTCGACCAGCGCAGCCGCACAGGCGCAGCCAGTCTGACACCAAATGATGTCAGAAGACGGGCAGCGCAAAATTTGTGCATGGCCAAGGGCTAACCTAACAGCGCAGGGTCCGGGACTGATTCAAACAATGCTGAGGAGGCGGCGCACGGCGCCAAGGGGGTAAGAATGACGGCTGTGCTGCGTCACATCACAAAGGAAAGTTCCACCTACCGGACGGTATCACGGTAGGAGGGGACACATTTCATAAGTGTTAGGTTCAGCATGTGCAAGGACCATAATTAAAAGAGCTAAGTTTACCTTTTCCAGCATTAGTGCTGTACACGATGGCTCTTTCAGCTACAAAGGCCTGGGGGGGGGGTTAAAGGTTCCCTTTCAACTTGCTCCAGTGCAGGCTTTGGCCTACACTCTGCTCCCTCCCCTCCTCCTGCTGACCCTAGGCTCTAACACCGCCAGTTGGGGCCCAGATGTGCTAGCTGCACAGAGAAAAACACCAGCCAATGTGTCAGTGAGGTTCAGCACTGCCAGCTGTTCCCCTGCTGTGTAGCCGGCATCGTGTCCTGCAAAAGCCACGCAGACACAAGAACTGAAATTGAAGGGAACCTGTCCCCCCTCCCCCAGGTGTTTCTACGTTTTACAGCCACCTTGTACGACAGTAATGCTGCATGTGTGCAAGGTGGCTCAGAAACTTATTCTCCTTGCCCATGTTGAACTGAACACGTCTAAAATGAGTCCTCTGCGACCATTAAAACGTCCCTCAGGTGTGATTTTCCTTTGTATTGACACGCAACAAGCTCCTTGGTAGCGCTGCCCGTCTTCTGGCATCATTGTTTGGCTGCCTGCGCCTCTGCGGCCGCCTTGCCCCACACAACGCCCCTCGGTGTCTTATTTATTTGGACTGCGAGGGTGTGATTGATGGGCATGAACAGTGCATTTCTTCGCCTGTCCCTCATCTCCTTCCGCCTTCTTCGGACTGTGCGTCTTCATGGCCGTGGCATGCGATAAGGGATCAGCTGACGCCGCATAGTCTGAAGCGGGTGTAAGAACCCAAGCGAGAGGCGAACATAAGTACTGCGCCAGGCCATGAATCCCAGCCCCGCAGTGTTTTAACAATGTTAAGACACTGCGGGGCTGGGATTCATGGTCATCGCAAACCGCAACGGCCGACATTACATGATTTCAGAGGATGGGCAGCGCTAACAGCGCAAGGCCAAGGGATAACACGACAGGGCAGACTCCTGTGCAACAAATAACGATGCTCAGGAGGCCACGCCAAGCACCAAGGTGGCATTTTTGCCAGCTGTACTGCGTCTCTTTACGAAGGGAACTCACGCCTCAAAATCAGTTTGACTGTGTAAGGGCCTAAATGTTATATGTGTTCCTTTCAGCGTGTGCAAGGAGAAAAATTAAAAGAGCAACCTTTGACTTGTGCAGCACTACTGCTGCATAAGCTGTGGCTCTTCTAGTTTGGAACACCTGAGGGGGGGTTTAAGGTTACCTTTGAAATTGGTTCAATTAGGCTTCGGCCTACACTCTGCTCCCTCTCCTCCTGCTGACCCTGGGCTCTAACACCGCCAGTTGGTGCCCGGTACTGCTAGCTGCACAGAGAAAAACACCAGCCAAAGTGTCAGTGGGGTTCAGCAACGCCAGCTGTTCCCCTGCTGTGCAGCCGGCAATGTGTCCTGCAACAGCCACGCAGACACAACAGACCCAAAGCTGCCGCCAGTGCAGGCTTCGGCCTACACTCTGCTCCCTCTCCTCCTCCTGCTGACCCTGGGCTCTAACACCGCCAGTTGGTGCCTGGTACTGCTAGCTGCACAGAGAAAAACACCAGCCAATGTGTCAGTGGGGTTCAGCACCGCCAGCTGTTCCCCTGCTGTGTAGCCGGCATCGTGTCCTGCAAAAGCCTCGCAGACACAAGAACTGAAATTGAAGGGATCCTGTCGCCCCACCCCCAGGTGTTTGTATGTTTTACTGCCACCTTGTACAGCAGTAATGCTGCATGTGTGCAAGGTGGCTCATAAACTTATTCTCCTCGCACATGTGGAACTGAAAACACGTCTAAAATGTGTCCTCTGTGTGACCATTTAACCGTCCCAGAGGTGTAACTTTCCTTTGTAATGACACGCTGCAACCCCCTTGATAGCGCTGCCCGTCTTCTGGCATCATTGTTTGGCTGCCTGCGCCTCTGCGGCCGCCCTGACCCACACAACGCCCCTCGGTGTCTTATTTATTTGGACTGCGAGGGTGTGATTGATGGGCATGAGCAGTGCATAAGTTCGCCTGTCCCTCATCTCCTTCCGCCTTCTTCAGTCTGTGCGGCTTCATGGCCGTGGCATGCGATAAGGGATCAGCTGACGCCGCACAGTCTGTAGCAGGTGTAAGGACACGAGCGAGAGGCGAACATATGTACTGCGCCAGGCCATGAATCCCAGCCCCGCAGTGTGAAACACTATAAAGACACTACGGGGCTGGGATTCATGGGCATCGCGAACCGCACCAGCCGACATGAAATGATGTCAGAAGACAGGCAGCGCATGGCCAAGGGATAACGCAACAACGCAGACTCCTGTACATCAAAATGTGATGCTCAGGAGGCCGCACCAAGGTGGTATTTTTGCCAGCTGTGCTGCGTCTCATTACGAAGGGAACTCCCGCCTCCAAGACAGATTGACTGTATAAGGGCCAAAATGTTGTACGTGTTTCATTCAGCTTGTGCAAGGAACAAAATTAAAAGAGCAACCTTTGACTTGTGCAGCACTACTGCTGCATAAGGCGTGGCTCTTCTAGTTTGTAACACCTGAGGGGGGGTTAAAGGTTACCTTTAAAATTGGTTCAATTAGGCTTCGGCCTACACTCTGCTCCCCCTGCAGAGCCAGGGCTCCAACACCGCCAGTTGGTGCCCCGAAGTGCTGGCTGCACAGAGAAAAACACCTCGCCAATGTGTCAGTGGGGTTCAGCACCGCCAGCTGTTCCCCTGCTGTGTAGCCGGCAACGTGTCCGGCAACAGCCACGCAGACACAAAGCTGCCGCCAGTGCAGGCTTCGACCTACACTCTGCTCCCTCTCCTCCTCCTGCTGACCCTGGGCTCTAACACCGCCAGTTGGTGCCCGGTACTGCTAGCTGCACAGAGAAAAACACCAGCCAATGTGTCAGTGGGGTTCAGCACCGCCAGCTGTTCCCCTGCTGTGTAGCCGGCATCGTGTCCTGCAAAAGCCACGCAGACACAAGAACTGAAATTGAAGGGATCCTGTCGCCCCACCCCCAGGTGTTTGTATGTTTTACTGCCGCCTTGTACAGCAGTAATGCTGCATGTGTGCAAGGTGGCTCATAAACTTATTCTCCTCGCACATGTGGAACTGAAAACACGTCTAAAATGTGTCCTCTGTGTGACCATTTAACCGTCCCAGAGGTGTAACTTTCCTTTGTAATGACACGCTGCAACCCCCTTGATAGCGCTGCCCGTCTTCTGGCATCATTGTTTGGCTGCCTGCGCCTCTGCAGCCGCCCTGACTCACACAACGCCCCTCAGTGTCTTATTTATTTGGGCTGCGAGGGTGTGATTGATGGGCATGAGCAGTGCATAAGTTCGCCTGTCCCTCATGTCCTTCCACCTTCTTCAGACTGTGCGGCTTCATCGCCGTGGCATGCGATAAGGGATCAGCTGATGCCGCACAGTCTGTAGCAGGTGTAAGGACACGAGCGAGAGGCGAACATATGTACTGCGCCAGGCCATGAATCCCAGCCCCGCAGTGTGAAACACTGTAAAGACACTGCGGGGCTGGGATTCATGGGCATCGCGAACCGCACCAGCCGACATGAAATGATGTCAGAAGACGGGCAGCGCATGGCCAAGGGATAACGCAACAACGCAGACTCCTGTACATCAAAATGCGATGCTCAGGAGGCCACACCAAGGTGGTATTTTTGCCAGCTGTGCTGCGTCTCATTACGAAGGGAACTCCCGCCTCCAAGACAGATTGACTGTATAAGGGCCAAAATGTTGTACGTGTTTCATTCAGCTTGTGCAAGGAACAAAATTAAAAGAGCAACCTTTGACTTGTGCAGCACTACTGCTGCATAAGGCGTGGCTCTTCTAGTTTGTAACACCTGAGGGGGGGGTTAAAGGTTACCTTTAAAATTGGTTCAATTAGGCTTCGGCCTACACTCTGCTCCCCCTGCAGAGCCAGGGCTCCAACACCGCCAGTTGGTGCCCCGAAGTGCTGGCTGCACAGAGAAAAACACCTCGCCAATGTGTCAGTGGGGTTCAGCACCGCCAGCTGTTCCCCTGCTGTGTAGCCGGCAACGTGTCCTGCAACAGCCACGCAGACACAAAGCTGCCGCCAGTGCAGGCTTCGGCTTACACTCTGCTCCCCCTGCTGACCCTTTGCTCCAACACCGCTAGTTGGGGCTCTATGAAGATAAGCTTGAATAGGTCCCCATCCTGGTTCCAGCACCGTCAGCTGGTTCCGGGCAGAGCCTTTGGCTTAGGTGCCTCCTTCTGGGTATTCGAGTTCCACCAACGTCAGGTGGTCCTTGGTAGTGCTTTCAGGCACGGGTACCTCCTGCTTAGTAATCGGGTTCCAGTAACGTCAGCTGGTCCTCGGTAGTTCCATTGGCTCTTGGACCTTCGGCTACCAATCCGGGTTCCAGTACCGTCAGCTGGTTCTCGGCAGTGTCTTTTGCTCTTGTACTTTCTGCTCCCCATCCTGGTTCCAGTACCATCAGCTGGTTCCGGGCAGAGCCTTTGGCTTAGGTGCCTCCTTCTGGGTATCCGAGTTCCACCAACGTCAGGTGGTCCTTGGTAGTGCTTTCAGGCACGGGTACCTCCTGCTTAGTAACCGGGTTCCAGTAACGTCAGCTGGTCCTCGGTAGTTCCATTGGCTCTTGGACCTTCGGGTAGCCATCCGAGTTCCAGTTCCATCAGCTGTTTCTCGGCATTTTCTCAGCCTTCTTGTACCTTCTGCTACATTTCCAAGTTCAAGACCCTAAAGACGACGACCCGGAAGACCACCCCTAAGATGACGACGACACCAGAGACGACGACCACTGAGATGACGACGACCCTGGAGACGATGACCCTGAAGACCACCCCGATGACGACGACCCCGGAGACGACGACCCTGGAGACGACGACCCTGGAGACGATGACGACATGGGAGACCGAGAAGCAGAAGAACAAGAGGCTGCAGAACAAAGAGCAGAAGAACATTAAGCATAACACTAAATATCAGAGCAAAAGATATTATCTAAATTATAAGCAGAAGAAGACTAAGCAGTGTATGGGGGTGAGTCCGTTCCTCCTCGTGGTGCCCCTGGATAAAGCCTGATGCTGCAGGCCAAACTGAACGCGGACAAATGTAACTCTTTTGTGACAGGCAGAACGGAAGGTGTAATCTTCAAACTTTTATAGATAACAACTACGGGAATGCCTGTCACAAATAAGAATATGATGAAGAAGTTGAATATGAAGAAGATGATAGTTAAATAAAAAGAATATGAACAATGTAAAAAAAAATAATTAGAGGTAGAAGAAGAAGAAGATGAATAAGGTGAAGATAGTTGATGTCAAAGAAGCTGATGATGAGGATAATGAAGAAGAAAGTGTGGGAGAAGTAAAAAAGAAGGTGAAGGGCGTGGAAGTAGTGAAACATCAATATCTGACAAAATAAAAAAAAAAAATAACATAGTCAAAATCTTTCTAACGCCGAGCGTCATAAAAAAAAAAAAAAATCCTGCTATTCTATTTGTTTGGGCTAAACCTCTGTGCCTTTAATGTCTCCGCCACCTCCCCCAATACATCCTACATTATTCTTAGTTGTTTTCCTTCATGTAGAATTAACCTACAAGGAAAGAAAGGGTTTATTTTATTTCCGATATTTTCGTCCCATTGACTTGCATTGGGATCGGGTATCGGTATCGGATTAGATCCGATACTTTGACGGTATCGGCTGATACTTTCCGATACCGATACTTTCCGATATCGGAAGGTATCGCTCAACACTACTCATGTCTGTAATAGCTCAAAAGGGTGCTTCCACTCAATACTGAGCAAAGGGTCTGAATACTTATGACTAGGGTTGAGCGAAACGGATCGGACAAATTGAAAAATCGCCAACTTTCAGCTAAGTCAGGTTTCGTGAAACCCAACCCGATCCCACTGTGGGATCGGCCATGAGGTCGGCGATCTTCGCGCCAAAGTCGCGTTTCGTATGACGCGTTCAGCGCCATTTCTCAGCCAATGAAGGAGGACGTAGATTTGTGTGCTTCAACTCTGTAGCTTATAAGGCTCCCTGATAGCTGCATTGCTGTTTGTACACCGCTGTGCAAACCAACTACTTTTTTAAAAGCAAAAATCCTGTTGCTCCTTTCTGCACAGTTCTATTGTTTATTTGTCCACACTTTTGTGTGCAGCAGTCCTTTTTATTGCTGCCATACTTGTCCTGAGATCATTGTAGGGAGATTGTTATTGTAGTACGGTCCCTTTTTTTATATATCTGCCTGCCACGTTCTGCCACTTACAGTGTGTAGTGTAATACAGTGGGCCTGGTTTTTTGCAGCAGTCTCCCACCCAAAAAAGGGAGATGTAAATTGCCCCTAAGTGGATCTGCTTCAGTTCTGTTTGTCGTATATCTGCCTGCCACGTTCTGCCACTTACATTGTGTAGTGTAATACAGTGGGACTGGTTTTTTACAGCAGTCTCCCACATAATAAAGGGAGATTTAAATTGCCCCTAAGTGGATCTGCGTCAGTTCTGTTTGTCGTATATCTGCCTGCCACGTTCTGCCACTTACAGTGTGTAGTGTAATACAGTGGGCCTGTTTTTTTGCAGCAGTCTCCCACATAATATAGGGAGATTTAAATTGCCCCTAAGTGGATCTGCATCAGTTCTGTTTGTCGTATATCTGCCTGCCACATTCTGCCCCTTACAGTGTGTAGTGTAATACAGTGGGCCTGGTTTTTTGTAGCAGTCTCCCACATAATAAAGGGAGATTTAAATTGCCACTAAGTGGATCTGCGTCAGTTCTGTTTGTCGTATATCTGACTGCCACGTTCTGCCACTTACAGTGTGTAGTGTAATACAGTGTGCCTGTTTTTTTGCAGCAGTCTCCCACCCAAAAAAGGGAGATTTAAATTGCCACTAAGTGGATCTGCATCAGTTCTGTTTGTTGTATATCTGCCTGCCACGTTCTGCCACTTACATTGTGTAGTATAATACAGCAGGCCTGGTTTTTGCAGCAGTCTCCCACACAAAAAAAGGAGATTTAAATTCTCAACAAGTTTATATACGCATTCTACCTTGTTTTAAAGTACCATATAACGGTTGTTAGTTTGGTTACATTTTCCCAAAAATGAGGAAGTCTGGTGGAAGAGGCCGTGGGCGGTCATTGCCAGCTGGTAATGATGGTGGTGGTGGTGGTGGAGCATCTGGTGGTAGTGGGAAAAGCAAAATAGCACCTAAGGCTCGAGTTGTTCAGACAGCGTCATCGTCTGGCTATACAAGCCCTCGAAGGCTTCCTTATCTGGGAGTAGGAAAACCGCTTTTGAAGCTGGAGCAGCAGGAACAAGTTTTGGCTTTCATTGCTGACTCAGCCTCTAGCTCTTTCGCCTCCTCTTCCGAAAGTTCGAAATATAAAAGCAGCGAGTCGTCAGTGGATGCTCCCGGTCAGGAACAAGTTGCTTCCTTGTGTCCTTCACCCAAAGCAATAGTGAAGGATGCGGCAGGCGACACTACAGTTTACTCCATGGAGCTCTTTACACATACCGTGCCAGGGTTAGAAAGGGAAATAGTTAACAGCCCATTACAAGATGAATCGGACATGGAGTGCACAGATGCACAGCCATAGCTAGATTATTATGCTGTTCCACTGACTCAGATCACTACATTGCACTCGCAGTGTACTGAGCCAGAATTTGACCCTGATGAGACTATGGTGCCCCGTCCCGAACGCTATAGCACCTTACAAGGTGTCACAGAGGACGGTGCACAGGACATTGAAGAGGAGGTGATAGATGACCCAGTTGTTGACCCAGATTGGCAGCCATTGGGGGAACAGGGTGCCGCTGGCAGTAGCTCTGAAGCGGAGGAGGATGATCAGCAGCAGGCATCAACATAGCAACAGCTTTCATCTGGCAGGCCCGTATCAGGCCCAAAACGTGTGTCTAAAACAAAAACAGTTTTAGGACAGCATGGCCATCCGTTCAAAGTAGCACAGCGTGCAATGCCTGAAAAGGTATGCGATAGTAGGAAGAGTGCAGTGTGGCAATTTTTTAACCAAGATCCGAATGATCAGTGCAAAGTTATCTGTAAGAAATGCTCAAAGACCTTTAGCAGAGGGAAGAATCCCCTAAATTTAAATGCAACGTGCATGCATAGACATTTAACCAGCATGCACTTGCAAGCCTGGACTAACTACCAAACGTCCCGTAACGTTGGTGCACCCGCTCAGAATGAAGATAGTCAGCAACTCTACATTGACTCCCTCACTGTAAGCCCACCGTTTAGGACACCACCTGCAGCAAATGTGGAGGTATCGTCGCAAGGCCAAGGCAGTCTGGGAATCACCAGGTTCTTGGGAGGAAACACTGCATGTAGGCCAACATCAAGAATACCATCACCAACCCTCTCTCAATCTGCCATGTCCACCACCACCCCCGCTAGTTGCACTATATGCAGCTCTCCAGTCCAGCTCACCCTACAAGAGACTCTCGTTAGTAAAAGGATGTACTCATCCTCTCATCCGCGTACACAGGGTTTGAACGCCCACATTGCTAGACTAATCTCATTAGAGATGATGCCCTACCGGTTGGTTGAAAGTGAAGCTTTCAAAGCCCTGATGGCCTACGCAGTACCACGCTATGACCTACCCAGTCGACCCTTTTTTCAATTTTTTGCGAGAAAAGCCATCCCAGCCCTCCACCAGCATGTCAAAGACCGCATTGTCCATGCACTCAGGCAATCAGTCAGTAGAAAGGTGCACCTCACAACAGATGCATGGACCAGTAGGCATGGCCAGGGACGTTACGTGTCCATCATGGCACACTGGGTTAATGTGGTGGATGCAGGGTCCACAGGGGACAGCCATAGTGGGACAGTTCTGCCTAGCCCACGGTCTAGGAAACAGTTGGCAGTAGGCGTTCAACACCCCTCCTCCTCCTACTCCAGAAGCAAAAGGTCATCCACAGAGCGCAGTCGCCCTACCACTCCATCCGCAGCTGCCAGTGTTGCACACGAGGTGTCCCATTATCGAACAGCTAGTGGTAAGCGTCAGCAGGCTGTGTTGGAAATGAAGTGTTTGGGTGACAACAGACACACCGCGGAAGTACTGGCAGAGTACTTGCAGCAAGAAACTCAGTCATGGCTGGGCAGTGTACATCTTGAGGCAGGCAAGGTAGTCAGTGATAACGGAAGGAATTTTATGGCTGCCATAGCCCTTTCAGAACTGAAACACATACCTTGCCTGGCTCACACCTTGAACCTGGTGGTGCAGTGCTTCCTGAAAAGTTATCCGGGGTTACCAGCCCTGCTCCTGAAGGTGCAAAGACTTTGCTCGCACATCTGCCGGTCGCCCGTACACTCCAGTCATATGCAGAACCATCAGCGATTGCTGAAGCTTCCCCAGCACCGCCTAATAATCGACGTTGCAACAAGGTGGAACTCCACACTGCACATGCTTCAGAGGCTGTGCGAACAGAGGCGTGCTGTAATGTATTTGTGGGAGGATACACATACACGGGTAGGCAGTTGGATGGCAGACATGGAGTTGTCAGGTGTGCAGTGGTCAAAGCTACAAGACCTCTGTCAAGTCCTTCTGTGTTTTGAGGAATGCACACGGCTGGTAAGTGCAGATGACGCCATCATAAGCATGAGCATCCCACTAATGCGTCTGCTGATGCAAAGTTTGACTCACATTAAGGAGCAGGCGTCTGCAGCCGAGGAGGAGGGAAGCTTTGATGACAGTCAGCCATTGTCTGCTCAGGGAACTCTCCTGGATGAGGTGGCGGACGAAGAGGAGGAGGAGGAGGATGATGGGGATGAATATTTATGGGAGGAGGATGCTTCTCAGGGGGCAATAGAAACTGGTGGCATTGCAAGGTCAGGTACAGGGTTTTTGCGGGAGACAAGTGATGTTGATTTGCAAGAAAGTGCTCCTCAGCCCAGCACAAGCAGTGAATTGACACCTGGAACATTGGCCCACATGACTGATTATGCCTTGCGTATCCTAAAAAGGGACCTCCGCATTATAAAAATGATGACCGATGATGATTACTGGTTGGCCTGCCTCCTGGATCCACGCTACATAGGGAGATTACAAAATATCATGCCACATGAGAACCTTCAGGCATTCCCAGCACACAGCGGCGGTGATGGTTCTCACACGAGCTGCAGGGGCAACATGGCAGAGGTGTTAGAGGTGCACAAATCAGAAGTGGCATTGGACAGAGGAGTTTTATGACCAGGTTGTGGAGTGATTTCGCAATGACCGCAGACACGACAGGTACTGCTGCATCAATTCAAAGTGACAGGAGACAACATTTGTCCAGTATGGTTATGAACTATTTTTCCTCCCTTATCGATGTTCTCCCTCACACGTCATTCCCCTTTGATTACTGGGCATCTAAAATAGACACCTGGCCTGAATTGGCAGAATATGCATTACAGGAGCTCGCTTGCCCAACTGCTAGTGTGCTATCAGAAAGAGTGTTCAGTGCTGCTGGTTCAATACTGACCGAAAAAAGGACTCGTCTGGCTACCCAAAATGTTGATGATCTAACCTTCATTAAAATGAACCAATCATGGATTTCTAATTATTTGGCCCCACCTTCCCCTGCTGACACAAAGCTTGCCTGAAAAATGTCTTGCTTTTGGCCTCCTCTTACTGACTGCTCCAATTCCTCCATTTGCAGCTGCTGAATGTCCACCATAGGCCATTTTTTACCTCCCTAAATGGGCTGACTCCCCCCACAGGGCTGTGGTCGCCACCTAGCGCAAGCACCCGTGCGAGTGCCGTTTGTCTGGACAGGTGGGTGTGCCCACTCTTGGGTGACGGCACTGGCACAGGGTCCCTCATAGTACAATGAAGTGTCTCTGATGGTGGTGGTGCACAACCAACGTCAGACACACCATCATAATATGAGGGGCTCTGTGCCAGTACTGCTGCCCACGAGAGAGTGTTCCCCCCCAGGTCGAACAGTGCTCTACCACTTACCTCTCCCTGCTCCACCACAGTGTAGTCTGTGCTGATAAATCCTTCAATGGCACTGCCAATACAAATTTTTTGACATGATAGATGATAGTTTAAATATACAGGGGCCCTGGCCTCCATTTAGACCATTTAATACTTTGCGCCAACTACCACTGTCTGCTACTCAGCAGAGGAAAACTGCATTTGGCCTACTTGTTTGGTTGGGCCTACTAACGGTGTCTGCCGCTGCTTGGAGTTCTCCATTGAACACAGCTGAGCTTCAATTTTCAGGCAATATCAGATATTAAACTGCATTTGGCCTACTTGTTTGGTTGGGCCTACTAACGGTGTCTGCCGCTGCTTGGTGTTCTCCTCCACTGAACACAGCTGAGGTTCAATTTTCAGGCTATATCAGATATTAAACTGCATTTGGCCTACTTGTTTGGATGGGCCTACTAACGGTGTCTGCCGCTGCTTGGTGTTCTCCTCCACTGAACAAAGCTGAGCTTCAATTTTCTGGCTTTCAGCCTATATCAGATATTAAACTGCATTTGGCCTTCTTGTTTGGTTGGGCCTACTAACGGTGTCTGCTGCTGCTTGGTGTTCTCCTCCACTGAACACAGCTGAGCTTCAATTTTCAGGCTATATCAGATATTAAACTGCATTTGGCCTACTTGTTTGGTTGGGCCTACTAACGGTGTCTGCCGCTGCTTGGTGTTCTCCACTGAACAAAGCTGAGCTTCAATTTTCAGGCTTTCAGCCTATAACAGATATTAAACTGCATTTGGCCTACTTGTTTGGTTGGGCCCACTAACGGTGTCTGCCGCTGCTTGGTGTTCTCCTCCACTGAACACAGCTGAGCTTCAATTTTCAGGCTATATCAGATATTAAACTGCATTTGGCCTACTTGTTTGGATGGGCCTACTAACGGTGTTTGCCGCTGCTTGGTGTTCTCCTCCACTGAACAAAGCTGAGCTTCAATTTTCTGGCTTTCAGCCTATATCAGATATTAAACTGCATTTGGCCTATTTGTTTGGTTGGGCCTACTAACGGTGTCTGCCGCTGCTTGGTGTTCTCCACTGAACACAGCTGAGCTTCAATTTTCAGGCTATATCAGATATTAAACTGCATTTGGCCTACTTGTTTGGTTGGGCCTACTAACGGTGTCTGCCGCTGCTTGGTGTTCTCCTCCACTGAACACAGCTGAGGTTCAATTTTCAGGCTATATCAGATATTAAACTGCATTTGGCCTACTTGTTTGGTTGGGCCTACTAACGGTGTCTGCCGCTGCTTGGTGTTCTCCTCCACTGAACACAGCTGAGGTTCAATTTTCAGGCTATATCAGATATTAAACTGCATTTGGCCTACTTGTTTGGTTGGGCCTACTAACGGTGTCTGCCGCTGCTTGGTGTTCTCCTCCACTGAACACAGCTGAGGTTCAATTTTCAGGCTATATCAGATATTAAACTGCATTTGGCCTACTTGTTTGGTTGGGCCTACTAACGGTGTCTGCCGCTGCTTGGTGTTCTCCTCCACTGAACACAGCTGAGGTTCAATTTTCAGGCTATATCAGATATTAAACTGCATTTGGCCTACTTGTTTGGTTGGGCCTACTAACGGTGTCTGCCGCTGCTTGGTGTTCTCCTCCACTGAACACAGCTGAGGTTCAATTTTCAGGCTATATCAGATATTAAACTGCATTTGGCCTACTTGTTTGGTTGGGCCTACTAACGGTGTCTGCCGCTGCTTGTTGTTCTCCTCCACTGAACAAAGCAGTGCCGCCTGTTTACTCCTGTTACCAATTTTGAACTTCATTTGGCCCACTTTATTACTTGGGCCTACTCACTGTGTCTGCCACTCATTACAGTTTTCCTCCACTGAACAAAGCAATGCCGCCTGTTTAGTCCTGTTACCAATTTTGAACTGCATTTAGCCTACTTTATTCTTCGGGCCCATGTCTGTGTTTCCTCCTCAATCTGCCCATTGCCCAGCCACTGCTAGATGAGTCTGCTGGTACATTGACCCAGACCACTACATTCCCCTTGCACTCTACACAGCCAGTATCTGACCCTGCTGAAAGTCTGGTTCCCCTTCCCGCATACTATACCACCTTACACGAGGACAAAGAGGAAGGTGCAGATGACAGTGCAGGTTCCTTCATACTCATTGGCGACGTCAGTGGCACAGGGCCCCTCATAGTACGCAAAAGTGTCTCTGCCAGTGGGAGGCGCCCCCCGCCGTCAAACACACCGCCATACTTTGAGGGGCCCTGTGCCAGTGCCAATGCGAATAAGTGTGCCCCCCCTGCTTGCTCAGGATCACAGCACTTGCAAAGTTGAAAAACTTACCTCTCCCTGCTCCAATGCCGTGACGTAGTCCATGTTTCCTGGGCCCACCGAAAACTTGAGCCAGCCCTACCCCCCACAACTTTAGCCGTATGACCCCCAATTTTCAATGCCTAACTATTATTATAAGGCAAATTAAGATTGACAAGCTTAAGTAACAATAATTGTGTCATGTCAGACGCTGTTCACACTAGGGCGTCCGACAGACAGCGGTAATTCCACATACGTCCACTACACGCTCAGTGGCGTCGGCTAGACTTTATCCAACTTGCTCGGGGTTAATCTAGCTGGTAATTTGGTTGGAGGCTGGGTCACGCCCACGGCCTTTAAATAGTCGTGCTGGACTTTGGGCGTCGCCGATTATAGCTTGTGCTTTGTGCCTAGCGATTCCGGTCTGGAGTGGTGGTCTTGTTGTAGGAATATCGTATCTGGTGGTGTATTATCCTTTGTCATATTCCTCCTTCCTATATTTGTATTTGTTTTGCCCTGTGCACATTTTAGTGTATTCCTGTGTGTCTGCGGCGTGGTGCGTTTTTCAGTTTTCCCTGTCTGTGCTTTCTGTGGGGATTGGTGTGTGGTCTCTTCACTGGGTGGCGGGTGGTGGTTTCAGCTTAGGGCTGAAACAGGAGACAGGGTCAGGCCTGGCGGCCCAGACATGCACGCCTTTAGTGTAACTTCTGGGAAAGGGTCAGACAGGGTTTCCCTAGCCTGAGGGATATCGCAGGGGCCCGGGTAACCAGCCTTAGTCTACCCAGTACTCCCGTGACAAATTGATGTTTTTGGCATTAAAATGGGCACTGTAGGTGTTTTCCTGTCCTCCACTCACTGCCGACTTTGCTTCCCCATTAACTTGCATTCGGTTTCGTGTTTCAGTCAGATCCCCGACTTTTCGCAATAATCGGCCGATTTCACCCGACCCGACTTTTGACAAAGTCAGGTTTCGCGAAACCCGACTCGATCCTAAAAAAGTAAAAGTCGCTCAACTTTACTTATGACCATGTGATATTTCAGATTTTCTGTTTTAACAAATTTGAAAAAAATACATTTCAGTCAAGATGGGGTGCGGAGTAGTGCACAATAATGAGAAAAAAATGAATTTTTTTGAATTTACCAAATGGCTGCAATGAAATAAAGAGTGAAAAATGTAAAGGGGTCTGAATACTTTCCATACCCACTGTATATATAGTAGAGATTCACTCTTTCTGGTAAGCATTAGGCATTTGGCCTTAGGTAGCATTCACACAGGCAATGCAGCTTTGATCTTAACACATACACATATATATTTCCAGCAGATATATATATACTGTAACTGCACAACCCTATGACGTATTATAAAATTGGACACTTTAGTACCTTGCATGTGGACGTTATTGTACAGCTTTCTATTAACCTATTAAATAAATAAAAATAATGACTTGGGATTCCCCCATCTTTTGTAACCACCAAATGTAAAGAAGACATTTGAGAGCTGGTATTGCCAGGCTGTGAAGGTCCATTGTTATTGGGCCCTTCCCAGCCTAAAAATACCAGTCCACAGCTGCCTCAGAAGTAACGCATCACACGAGATGCTTCAATTCTGGCTCTTCACCTAGGCTTTTTCCAATACCCTGGTACATTGGCAATCATGGTAATGGTGCATGGGTTGATGTCAGCTTTGAAGTTTCCAAAAACACAGTTGACATCAAGCCCTGGTGCTAGTAATAAAGAGGCGTGTTAGGGCTGGTAGAATGCAACAAATAATATTAAGGAAGATATAAGGTGCGTTTGCAGCCCTGGGACCACCGTGAAGAGATGACACCTGCTGCTCGGTAATGGTGGACAGTATATGACAGTATAATGTGAACACGCATGGGTTAGCTTCACTCGGTATGTAAAGAGGTGAACCCTGTTGCATCACAGGACCGCAATACTGCAGAGTGAACGCTAATGTTTGGTCACAGGACTCTTCCTCAAGCGCCTGGAGCCGCAACTGCGGTGCCAGGAAACAACTAATAATAATAAATTCAGAGCACTGCGTGCGCGCAGCGCTGCTCTGGCGGATGCCACTAACTGCCCTAACTAGGGTCAGGAAAGCACATTAGTTGCGCACGGTGCCACTCTGGCAAATGCGGCTGATGCTGTAGATAATGTGCTCTGTGCTGGATGGCACAACTGGCGCTAGTCTGCTTCAAACACCCACACTTAATCAACAACGCTAGGGAAGGGGATCAATTAGGAGCTTTCACCAGAACATACATGCATCCATACACGTCACATTTTGAAGTTACACTAGCGCATGGCCATGCAAACCTTTTATAGTTGCAGCCTTCTGGGACCTTCCTAATGGTCCAATCAGAGCTGCTTCAGGACCTGAGCATGTGACCTCTGACCTCAAATGAGAAGTCCTCCCATGGACATGCTCAGTAGACAAAACGCAAGACTTAGTCCCTGGAGCATCTGCTCACTGCTCTTTAATGCTGGTTACAATAGCTGGACCTGGGGCAGCAGCAGCAACCAGATGCACAGCATTAGCTTGAGCAAAACGTCTCTGCTGAGCAAGTTCCTCTGTAGCTTGGGAAGAATGGGAGACTGCAGAGGACATGGTTTGAGATTCTACCTGTGCAGTGGTGGGAACTTGACATCTAACAAGGTGTTTGTCAGACAGCCTCATTACTAACCCAGTAATAAAAAGGAAACACACAAAAGACAATTCATTGAAATAAACATTCCCACACAATTTTCCTGGTTTATCACTTCCATAGTGAAACGCAGATGAAAAATGCGCATTTTGCATTTTTCCTGCCAGGAGATACAGAAATGGTGCAGAAATTTCTACATCCAAATACTTAACGTGTGCACATGCCCTTAGGCTATGTGCACACATTGCGGAACCGCAGCGTTTTTTCCGCTCGGAATTTCACCAAATCCGCAAAGGGTAGCTCAAGCAATGTTAATTAATGGGATCCAGAATTGGTGTGCAAATGCTGTGGAAAATTCCAGACTGATTCACAGTGTTTTAT
The DNA here is from genome assembly GCF_051348905.1 of Ranitomeya variabilis. Taxonomy (NCBI): domain Eukaryota; kingdom Metazoa; phylum Chordata; class Amphibia; order Anura; family Dendrobatidae; genus Ranitomeya; species Ranitomeya variabilis. The sequence goes on from NC_135232.1 coordinate 635,076,545, forward strand.
TTTCCGCAGAATGTCAATTCTTTTTGCGGATCTGCAGCGTTTCTGCACTCATTGACTTACATTGAGTCAGTCAAATCTGCGAATTTGCATGCCAAAAACGCTGCATAAAGGAAGGAGGAAGAGTGTGTGGGCGGAGAATATGCGTGTGGATGGAGAATATGTGCGTGTCTGTCTGCGGCTCTCTGTGTCTATGTGTGTGTGTGTGAGTGTCTGTGTGTGTGTGACTGTATGGCTGTGTGCTGGTGTCTGTGTGTGTAGCCAGGCATCATCTGATGGGACTACTACTCCCATCCGACTATGTCTGCTGTCACATATAACAGTGACAATATGCGCCAATGATGGGACAGTAGTCCCATCATCCGGCGACTGTGTTCAATTGTAAAAAAAAAAAAATCATACTCACCAAACACCTAATCCCCTAAGCCTGCATCTACTGCAACAAAAATAAAATAATAAACCAACATATACTTACCTTTCCGCCATAGTCAATTAATAACGAGTGTCCCACGGTGATCTCACATGTAGAACAGTCAAATCGGGTGATGTGACCACTCTACTGAGCCACTGCCGATACACTTACAGGAGGTAATCCGTCCCATCACTGTATCACTGCGCTGCCATTAGAGTTCACCAAATGTTAGGGCTAGCAGAACGCACCGAGTATAGATAAGCCAAGGCTAATTGCCCCCACTGACGCTAGCTGCCTGCCTGAGTGTACAGTCCCAAAGCTACAGTCTCAAACCACATATGTACAGAGTGGTATAGTATCCACTGGCATAAGCCAAACACATTTGATACTAGCGCATGGCCGTGTGGCCATGCAAACCTTTTATATTTGCAGCTCTACAGGACCTTCCTGGTTTACCAATAGGAGCTGTAACAGGGCCTAAGCGTGTGACCCCCGACCTCCAATGAGAGGTCCTCCTGTGGGCATGCTCAGTGCATGAAAAGCAGGACTTCGTCTCAGGAAAGCCTGCTCGCCGCTTACCAGTGCTGGCTACAAAGGCAGAGCCTGGAAAGGCAATAGTAACCATTTGCACAGTATCAGGCTGAGCCAGACGCTGGGACTGACATCTCTGTTGAGCAGGTTCCACTGCAGCTGGAGGAGAGTGGGAGACCGCAGCAGACATGGTTCAAGATTCCCCCTGTGCAGTGGCGGGAACTTGACACCTAACACTAAAGTTCTTCAGCGATCAGCTCTGGTTCTCACTTGCAGCACCGCTGCATGATAAAATTCTCATACAGCAGTGCCGTAAGTGAGAGCATGAACTCCCAGTGATACACTGCGGGGACCTCCTGTCAGTGTATCGTCGGAGGCCAGGTAGAGTGGTCATATCTCCAAATGTGACTGTTCCACATGTGAGATTGTCATGGGACACTAGGCTGGACAGGGAATATTTATGTTGGTTTATTATTTTATTATTCTTGCAGGAGATCGAGGGATTCAGGATTAGGCGATGTTGTAAGTATGATAAATTAAGATGAATAAAGGAGTCTGAGTGATTATTTCAATTAAAGAACTTTATTCTGGCTGTGTCTTTATTTACCATACAACTATAGGATTAGTAATGGAGAGGTTTCTTATAGACACCTCTCCATTACTAATCTGTGGGTTTGATGTCACCGGAAAATACAAAGGTGACATCAACCACACAAATATTACCCCACTTGCCACCGCTACAGGGCAAGTGGGAAGAGCGAGGATAAGTGTCAGAATTGGCGCATCTATTGTATAAGATGTGCCATTTCTGGGGCAGCTGAGAGCTGATGTTTTTAGCCTGGGGCATGCCAATATACATGGCCTCTTCCCAGGCTATTAATATCAGCCCACAGCTGTCTGCCTAGTCTTTGCTGGTTCGATTTTATAGGGGGACCCCATGTCAATTTTTTTTATAGGGTTCCCCTGTAAACTAGCCAGTAAAGGCTAAGCAAACAGCTCTAAGCTGATATTAATAGCCTGGGAACCTTTATGGCTATTGGCTCCTTCCCAGAATATTAACATCAGCCCTCAGCCTTTGGCTTTCTCTCTGCTGGTTAATAAAATTACTGGGGGGGCAATGCAATTTAAAAAAAACTATTTGAAAAATAAACAGATATTGCATTTCACACAGATCTCTGAGGGTATGTTCCCACAGTCAGTAAACGCTGCGGGTTGGACGCTGCGTACATCCACAATGTCCAACCCGCAGCGGCCAGATGTTACAGCATAGAGGATGGGATTTCAAGAAATCCCATGTCCACTATGCGTGCACCTACGCACGCAGCTTCCCTGCGGAAACGGACATGCGGCACTTTTTTCCAGACTGCAGCATGTCTTTTTATCTTGCGGAGACATTCAGTCCATCCAATTTCTTGGGCGTGGTGATTTCGCATGGTTCAATGAACACCTGCGTTCAGAAGCCAGCAGCGCTTTGGGCACAGCAGACATGTGCTGCATCCAAAGAACTGCCGATTACTGACCGTGGGGACGTAGCGTAATAATAGTTGCTGTTTTGTTACAGCATATGTAGGTTAATTATGTTAATGCTCCTACATAGGCTGGTGACTGTGTGTGTCTTTATTTTATTGTGTGTGTCTCTTTATTTAATTGTGTGTGTGTGTGTGTGTGTTTGTGTAAGGGTGTGTCTGTATTTAGTATTAATGAGGGTATCTGACTGAAGAGGTTGAACAAGGAAATTACATCACTTATTTTTACTTTCTTTTAATAATCTATGAGTGATTGTTCGCCCTTCGGGCACATGCGGTGATTACAAACCACGCAATGGGGTGAACCCATGCACCAGACTGGCATATGTGCAGACTAATAGCAAACATAAATATCTGGTGTACCTCTCCTGCCACTCCTATCTTGTGTATGAAAAAGCTCTATAGTTAATACTGTTCAGGTAGAGCTATTCGATTGCGCTATTCATGAAGAAAGTGAATGGGTAGAGCTATCGCATAGCCCTATTCCTAAAGGAAATGAATGGGTAGAGCTATCCGATATCACTATCCCTCAATGTTCCTGAGTGTAAGCTATTTCACATGGTTGAGCGCACTTGGGATCTGCCCCTATCACCCTGCCCATGCCCAATGTTTGGTCCGTGGACCACGGCTAGGAGTTAGCCCCGCTTTTGTGTACAACATTTTTTGGCTTTTGCAATTGTTAAAAAGCTTAATAAATGACTTCTTTGTACACACAGTTGACAGTAAACCATTTGTCAACGTTAGGAATAAGTTTACCTTGCTTCTGTGTCCAAAATATTTTGAACCTTATTTGTTGGCTTTTCCTTCCCCTGGAGAAAGCCACATACAACTGCCCATGTGAAAACACTGGGAGAGGCAAATAATTTCCTACAATATCCAAGAACTATCCCTGAGATTTATTGATGGTCATTGCAAAAGCCAACATGACAGGAAACTGACGCCGTCACATCTGGACTGGCAAGTTTTTATCTTTGGAAATCAGGTCAATTCTTGGAATAAGAACTGTCTGACCCTTTGCTTTTCCATTTAAAGCAATGGCATGAATAGCATTTCCTTTTAAGCTTTATATTTTTGCCATAATACCAATGGTTTAGCTGGTTCCCCATATAGACAAATTATAGCAAATAATTTGCGAAGTTGGTAGGGCATTTGGAAGGCGATTGCATCCATTGTACCTTCTTCCCATTGGGAATTGTCTTCCAAAAGATGAAGATCAATGCACACATTTTTATACATGTCATGTACGACTCCATTGACAGTCCTTAAGTCAGCATAAGACTTTGCTCCTCTTACGTGAAGTAAAAGGATTCTTAGGTAATAGAGCTTACCATCTGTTAAAGAGACTGTATACATTTGGGCAATTGTTTTCCCAAATTGAGCCTGTCGTTTTTTCCATCCTTCTAGTACAGCTTTTCTATCCCAGACATAGTGTTCAAGGATTTCACTGTACAAATACTGATGGGCGGAAGTGTCAACTCTGTTTAGCTCAAAATAAGCCTGCAGAGAAGAGGCTTTTGAGTCTGAAATAACCATATCCACATTACCATCTTTGAAAAACACTTGCTGCATGTTTTCAAGGTGAACAGCAAGCCTTTTAATGGTATGCGAAGCATCATGCATTTTATTTTTCTGATTCTCCAAATGCCCTCAGGGGCGCTTAGATACCGAGAATCTAGGTACATGGCTGGTTCATTCCAGTTTAATGTATCAAACTTGATATTGGCACAGTCATGTCCTTTGTATACATATTTGAAAAGATATTTAACAATTTTTATTGAAGCACATATCTCAACATTGATATGGCAATTGTACTTGAGTAATAAATAAGGGTTGTATGGAACTACCCATCTATTGTCGATTTCTCACGTTCCTCGTCTGGTTTTCCTAGTATTGCGTCAACGGTACTATGGGTAACCATCAACATTGGGGTTTGTCTCTGTATTAGGGTATGTTCACACGATCCTGATTTCAATCCTTTTTTTTTCAGGACTAAAACCGCAGCTCTTGGCAGAAAACGCAGGTGCGTTTTTGGTGCGTTTTTGGTGCGTTTTTGATGCGGTTTTTAGTGCGTTTTTTAATGCAGTTTTCTCTGCAGATTGTCTGTGTTTGACACAAATAAAGCTTACTGCATTTGGGGGGGGGAAAAAAAAAATGATGTCATTTCCTTGTCCAACCCTTTTCTTCTTCCATCCTCCATTTTGGAACTTACACATCAAAATGAGTGGACGTGCTGAGCGTAGGCCAGATGACAGCCCGCGGATCCAGCTTCGCACGCCACACCGGATTGCGATCCTTGGTTTGATGCTTCTAATTCTGAATCAACATGCACGTCAGGTAAGCAGATGTCTGTTTGTTTTATATATTGGGTTATGGGTACATGTCCACGTTCTGGAAACACTGTATGTTTGGCGCTGCGTGTGGCCGCAGCGCCAAACATGCAGCGTCCACATGTAACAGCATAGTGTAGGTGATTTCATGAAAACACGTGTCCACTGTGTGTCATCCGTCAGCCCTGCGACTCCGGACATGCTGCGTGTCATTTATGATCACAGCATGTCCGTGTTCATTGTTGAGAAGCTGCGTCTCCGCAATGAATAAAACAGGGCCCTATGCGTGGGGTGCGATGATGCCGGATTTGTACAATGAACACATCTGGCATCATTGCGTCCCAGAAGGGGGTGGGCTTTCCTGAATGTGGACACGTACCCTTACATAATCCACATTGTTTTCCAGGCATGTTGGATATATTTTTCTAATTGTTGTGTTTACAAAATATTATTTTATTTTTTTATTTTAGAGGCAGCGGCGGCAGAGAAGACGTGCGCATAAACGAATGTGGGTGCACCCGCTTGTAGCAGACCGAACTGAGAAGGGGCACTTTTATGTGCTGTATAGTGTTGAGCGATACCGTCCGATACTTGAAAGTATCGGTATCGGAAAGTATCGGCCGATACCGTCACAGTATCGGAATCCAATCCGATACCGATACCCGATACCAATACAAGTCAATGGGACTCATGTATCGGACGGTATCCCTGATGGTTCCCAGGGTCTGAAGGAGAGGAAACTCTCCTTCAGGCCCTGGGAACCATATAAATGTGTAAAAGAAAGAATTAAAATAAAAAATATCGCTATACTCACCTGTCCGACGCAGCCGGGACTTCAGCGAGGGAACCGGCAGCGTTGTTTGTTTAAAAATCGCGCTATTACTTGGTTACGTGAATTCCCGGCTTGTGATTGGTCAGGTCGGCCATGTTGCCGGGACGCGGACCAATCACAGCAAGCCGTGACGAAATTACGTCACGGCTTGCTGTGATTGGTCCGCGTCCCGGCAATATGGCCGCCCTGACCAATCACAAGCCGGGACGTCACGGGAGGCTGGACACGCGCTCATTTTAAAATGGGCGCGTGTCCAGCCTCCCGTGACGTCACGGCTTGTGATTGGTTGCGCCGCGATCAACCAATCACAAGCCGGGAGGCTGGACGCGCTCATTTTGAAATGGGCGCGTGTCCAGCCTCCCGTGACGTCACGGCTTGTGATTGGTTGCGCCGCGATCAACCAATCACAAGCCGGGAGGCTGGACGCGCTCATTTTGAAATGGGCGCGTGTCCAGCCTCCCGGCTTGTGATTGGTTGACCGCGACGCAACCAATCACAAGCCGTGACGTCACGGGAGGCTGGACACGCGCCCTTTTTAAAATGAGCGCGTTTCCAGCCTCCCGTGACGTCACGGCTTGTGATTGGTTAATGGCGGCCATGTTGCCGGGACGCGGACCAATCACAGCAAGCCGTGACGTATTTTCGTCACGGCTTGCTGTGATTGGTCCGCGGCCCGGCAACATGGCCGCCCTGACCAATCACAAGCCGGGACTTCGCGTAACCATGTAAAAGCGGGAATTTTAAACAAACAACGCTGCCGGTTCCTGCGCTGAGGTCCCGGCTGCGTCGGACAGGTGAGTATAGCGATATTTTTTATTTTAATTCTCTATTTTACACATTTTAACATTAATGTTGTTCCGATACCCGATACCCGATACCACAAGAGTATCGGAATCCCGGTATCGGAATTCCGATACAGCAAGTATCGGCCGATACCCGATACTTGCAGCATCGGAATGCTCAACACTAGTGCTGTACAATGATTTGAGGAGGTAAGTAGAAATATATTGAATGACTAATTTACACTTTTTTGCTAGCAATACTTGTGAAGTAACCCTTTTTTGTGTTTCTTTTTAATTTTTCAGATATCCTGAAAAATTTATATTGTTTTGTCGGTTACCAATTATGGCATTCGACAGACTGCTTACCATTCTGGCACCCCATTTAACACGGCAAGACACGGTGATGAGGAAGTCCATCTCTGCTGAGGAAAGGCTGCTCATCACCTTGCGGTAAGTAACAATTTTTCAGGGGGGAATGTCGTTAGGTCTCTATTTTACACGTCTCTGTGTCCAGTATGTGTGATTAAACCCACCCAGTCCTCCTGTTGGACAGGGGGCACACATACACACACACACGTGAGATACGGCCGAGTGTTGCATGGTAATCCCCGGCCCTGCCGCCTGCACTCTGGAGCGGAGTGTGCACCCACATACCAATACATGGAGCCGCACGCTCCACAACGGAGTGCACGCAGCAGGTTCGGGGATTACCATGCAACACTCAGTCATATCTCGCATGCGTGTGTGCACAAGTCCCATCAGGCTTTTTATTTAATTTTTTTACACCCTTTGTGTTGTGCTGGGTGTTAATGCCATCATTATTGAATGGTGCTGGACGCATATTATAGCGGCTTTACTTGTGACATGTTGTAATTACCTTTTTGTGTGACATTTCTAATTTTCTTTTTTGTTTCTTTGCAGATTTTTGGCCACAGGAGAGAGCTATACATCCCTGCACCTCCAATTTAGAGTAGGTAAATCTACCATCTCTAACATTGTGAGGTGCACATGTACCGTGATCTGGCAGAAGTTGCAGCCTATAGTGATGCCTTCCCCAACCGAGGAGACTTGGCTGCAGGTTGCAGCAGGCTTTCAGTCTGTGGCCAATTTCCCAAACTGCATAGGTGCAGTCGATGGTAAACATGTAAGGGTTCAGCAGCCCCCACGATCAGGATCACGCTTCTTTAATTATAAGAAGTATTTTTCAGTGGTCCTGATGGCGGTGGCTGAAGCCCATTATAAATTTGTTGCCATTGACGTTGGTGCCTATGGTAGTACTGGGGATTCTCGGGTGTTGCGAACGTCACAGATTGGGATGCAAATTCTTCGAGATGGCGGCACGCTCCCAGCCCCAAGACCTTTGCCGGGTTCCACACATCCAGTGCCCTTTGTGATGGTATCGGATGAGGCGTTTCCCTTAACGACAACCCTGCTGCGCCCATACCCACGAAGGGGACTGGATGCCCGACGGAGGATTTTTAATTATCGGCTGAGTCGTGCACGCAGATATGTGGAATGCACCTTTGGGATCATGACTAGTCAGTGGAGGATCTTTCACACTGCCATTCAGTTGGACACAGACACCGTTGATGCTGTGATAAAGGCTTGCTGTGTACTCCACAACTATGCTCGTGAGTACAACAGTGATGTAGATGTGGAGTACCAGCAGGCAGTATTTAATCCAGTGGTCAACGGTGGTCTGGGCAGGCCGTCCAACTCTGGTGTGCGTGTGAGAGAATCCTTCACTGACTACTTCATGAGTCCAGAAGGTGCCGTGCACTGGCAATACTCCTGTGCTGGTGTTGAGCAGCCTGACCAGCAGAGAAGGATGCATCTACACTGACCCTCCACAAAAAAGTTGCCGACATCGCTGCTAACAGTTTTGAAAACATCCCGCAAAATGATAAACGACATCAATCAACACATGTATTAAAAAAAAATATTTTTTTCATGTTACCCGAAAATGTTTAAAAAAATTGGTTGTAATATAAATAAAAAATCTATTTTGGTTTAATTTGCTTTGGGTTTTTTTATGTCAAAAATATGGTTGGTGTTTTCAGAAATTAACAGCAGAATGAGGTATACAATTGTTAACACATCAACCCATAAACCACTAATCGATAGCCCATAAACACAGGACAGTGGCCTTGTTCCCATTGTCTAAAAAGAAGAGAAATTTTTGTGTGAAATAAAATTTATTTTAGAAAACACAAATTATTGTTAATTTGTACAAAACATTTTTCAATTTGAAAAAAAAATAATTTAACAGCCCCTTTCAAAAACAACAGTCAATTTGAGCTACAAACAAAAGCACAACTTTGTGCAACTGAAAACTTTTGCCCATGTTCAATTAAGAAATGTATATTCTTGAGAATAGAGGTAATTTGTTCCCTCATTTTGATACGGTGCTCCCCCCAGATGCTGCGAACTGCCTCTATCTCCTTGGCTGTGGGCCAAATACTGGGGTCTTGTAGCTGTTTCAGGTGTTCGGTGTCGGGGCCTGAAAAGTCCCAACACCCCCATCAGAACTTCATTATAGGGAGAAATCGGAGCAGGGTCCTCCAGAGCAGTGAGGGACATCTGCACCATAGACATGAAAAGAGATTGTCTATCCGGTGGCAGGGAGCGTGTTTTTCTGGCTACTGTTTGGGCAAAGGAGTCACAATGGTCATCGGAACTTGTTTTTTTTAATAAATCTAATGTGTCAGACGCAATTTGGACCGTTTGGTCATCTTGGTTCTTCTTGGTTTTTTTTTTTTTCTTCTCTGCTGCCACCGGATAGACTGCTCTCTTCTCCACTCTCACAGCTTCTGCGGAATCAGATGCTTCAGCAGCTGCTGAAGTAGATGTTGACGCAGCAGCTGCTGAAGTGGATGCTGATTCAGCAGAAGCTGTGGGAGTGGAGGGAGAGATGGTCCCTCCCACTCCAGAGGAACTGCCTGCTCCATCTGTGTCGCTGTCCTCCAAATCAGCTACCGACATGTTTCCTTCCGTCCTGTTGGTTTAAAAAAAAAAACATTAATTTTTCGCACAACATATTATATGTAAATAATCTTGTAGATTGGATTTTAACTTACTTTCTCAATGTCCTGCTGGTCACAAGAAAATGCAGCTCTTCACTAAAGGGGAATTTATTTTTTCTTGGCGAAGAGCCACTCTTTGAGCAATCATTCAGGAATTTATTAAAACGGTCTCTGATGGAGCGCCAACGTTGCCTCACATCTTTATCTACCAAAAAAAGGTTCAAAAATACAACAACAATTTTTTAGAGATCTTAAAACATTATATTTTTAATATACTCAAGGTGTACTAAATAAATGTAATTGAAATTACCGATTTTCTGCTGTGTAGTCCCAGGATACTTGTCTAAATCCGGGATCATGTCGCGCACTATTTTTTTCCAGGCTAGCTCCCTGAAGTACTTATCCTTGTAGGAATCATCGGATGGGTCCCACAAGGCCGGATAATCCCGAACCTACAATAAATACAATAGTGTCATCTCATAATCTATAGCACGACCAAGTAATGTTACACAAATGCTTGTAATATGTCAAAGTAACCACTAATAAATGAACATTTCAGTGCCACGTATCACGTATAAGTGCCACGTATTTCAGTGCCACGTGCCACGTATTTCAGTGCCACGTGCCACGTATTTCAGTGCCACGTGCCACGTATTTCAGTGCCACGTGCCACGTATTTAAGTGCCACGTGCCACGTATTTCAGTGCCACGTACCACGTATTTCAGTGCCATGTGCCACGTATTTCAGTGCCACGTGCCACGTATTTTAGTGCCACGTATATACATGCCACGTATTTCAGTGCCGCGTATTTCAGTGCCACGTGCCACGTATTTCAGTGCCACGTACCACGTATTTCAGTGCCATGTGCCACGTATTTCAGTGCCACGTACCACGTATTTCAGTGCCATGTGCCACGTATTTCAGTGCCACGTGCCACGTATTTAAGTGCCACGTATTTTAGTGCCACGTATATACATGCCACGTATTTCAGTGCCACGTATTTCAGTGCCACGTGCCACGTATTTCAGTGCCACGTACCACGTATTTCAGTGCCATGTGCCACGTATTTCAGTGCCACGTACCACGTATTTCAGTGCCACGTGCCACGTATTTCAGTGCCATGTGCCACGTATTTCAGTGCCACGTGCCACGTATTTAAGTGCCACGTGCCACGTATTTCAGTGCCACGTACCACGTATTTCAGTGCCACGTGCCACGTATTTCAGTGCCACGTGCCACGTATAAGGGCCACGTATCACGTATATACGTGCCACGTATTTAAGTGCCACATATCACGTGTTTCAGTGCCACGTATTTCAGTGCCACGTATTTAAGTGCCACGTATCACGTGTTTCAGTGCCACGTGTATACGTGCCACGTATTTAAGTGCCACGTATCACGTGTTTCAGTGCCACGTATATACGTGCCACGTATATACGTGCCACGTATTTAAGTTGCACGTATTTTTGCTATTGTAAGGTGGCATTAATCACAGTTAATAATGGAGAGGCGTCAATAAGACGCCTATCCATTATTAATGCTATTAAAGGGTTAAATGTTGGAAAAAAATGGCGTGGGCTCCCGCGCAATTTTCTCCGCCAGAATGGTAAAGCCAGTGACTGAGGGCAGATATAAATAGCCAGGAGAGGGTCCATGGTTATTGGCCCCCCGTGGCTACAAACATCTGCCCCCAGCCACCCCAGAAAAGGCACATCTGGAAGATGCACCTATTCTGGCACTTGGCCACTCTCTTCCCACTCCCTGTAGCGGTGGGATATGGGGTAATGAAGGGTTAATGCCACCTTGCTATTGTAAGGTGGCATTAAGCCCGGTTAATAATGGAGAGGCGTCAATAAGACGCCTATCCATTATTAAGCCAATGAAAGGGTTAAAAAAATACACAAAGACTAGAAAAAAAATAGTTTAATGAAATAAAGACACCCACTTTTTGACCATATTTTATTGTACGCTCAATCCGTCCTGAAGACCCTCGACCTAAAAAAGAGGCAAAATAAAAAAACAAATTCATACTCCCTGGCCCTGTCCGCAGAAATCCATCGAGGGTCCCACGAAGATCTTCCATGGAGAACAGACACATCCAGAGATATGTCTGCTCTCCACGGCTGCAGCAACACACTGACAGGAGCCATAGTTCCTGTCGGTGTGTCACTGCGCATGCGCGAGCGAGTTTACCGGCGGTCATTGACCCCGGCACTCTCGCTTAACGGCAGTGCTGCGTGGGAAAGTTCAACGCAGCTGTACTGCCGTTAACCGAGACGCCGGAGTCATTGAACTCCGGAACAGTACGCGATACACTGCTAGGAGCTTCGCTCCTGGCAGTGTATCGCCGGAGAGCAGCCGATCGGCGTGGGACACTCGTTTTATGGATTCTGCGGACAGGGAGTATGGATTTGGTTTATTATTTTTGGATTTTTTCATGGAGGATCGAGGGCTTCGCCTACAAGTGTGCTGTTGGTGAGTATATACTCTATGTTATGTGTTGTATGTACTGTGTGTCATGTATGTGTATTGTGTGTAGGTGTTTGGTGTAAACTTTACTATTGTGCTAAGTCGCCGGACACAGGGACAACTCTCCCATCCTAATACCGGATGGGAGTAGTAGTCCCATACGGCGACTTAGCACAATGGAGGCACTATCGTCGCATGGGGACAGACAGACACACACACACACACACACACACACACACACATACACACACACACACACACACACACACACACATATACACACACACACACATACATACCAAATCAATCAGACGCCCGACATCGATCCCCATGCGACGGTATGCCTCCATGATGACAGTCTTCAGGAACGACACTCTGCCCACGCACTTCCGACGAACAACTTCCGGCCGCTTCCCCGCACTTCCGGCTGCTGCGGTTCTGCACAACAAACCGCGGTAAAACCCGCAGATATATTTTTGATCTGCGGGTTTTACTGCGGTTTTGACCTCACAATGGAGGTCTATGGGTGCAGAACCGCTGCGGTTTAGGAAAAAGAAGTGACATGCTCCTTCTTTTTTCCTGCACCGATTCATCGCGGCTTTTTAAGGGAAATTCAGGACCGTGTGCACAGCGGTTCCTGTTTTCCATAGGGGTACATTGTAATGTACCCTGCATGTAAAACAGCTGCGGAACCGCAGCGGCAAAACCGCTGCGGTTCTGCAGTAAAAAACGCACTGTGTGAACATGGCCTTAAATTCTTTTGGGAATTTTTTTGCGCATTGACCATCTGTCATGCATATAGCACCAGGTTGATCTTCCCGACACGGGCCATGAATCATGTGCTTCATCACTGCCTCATGCAGTTTTGGATTTGCTGTCTCAATTGGGATTTCAGCAGAGACCAATTTGTCAATTATTTCTTTGTCCCTCGGTTTATCTTCCTCTCTGAGGAGTAAGAACATGTGAGCGTGTGGTAGTCCACATTTTTGAAATTGTATTACATGCACATAGGCAACTATACGGCCAAAAATGTGTTTTTTCAAAATCTCGTTAAGCACGGCTTGGAGTTTGATTTTAAATACTCGTGCAACCAAATCTGGTCTGAACTCTGGCCTTTGCCATGGTTCTAAGTTTTCAATAATTTCTTTCCACTTTGGCTTACAGGTCATCGAAACAAAATGATCTGGCTTTCCGAATTTTTGGACAATTGTCATAGCGTCTTAGTAATTTTGTTGCATAGCTCTTGGGCTTCCAATGAAAGTTGACGATAAAATTACTGGTGTCCTAGCTTTTAGCCCTTGGTGTAATGCAGCATTATGGATGTGATGCATAACGCCAGCATAACTGTCGATGCGTAATGTCTTTTGATTTTGTTTTATATATTCGATCCTATTGGTTCAATTTTGATGTAACTGTCAATGATAAATTGTTGCGTCAACTTCCCAGCATTTAAAAGGGGATTGAACTCTTTATGAATGGCAAGCCTGTATGCATAGTACTGCAACAGGGTGATTTTTTCTTGTCGATCTTGATCCACTGGTATGGATGGTAGATGAATGTCACCAATTCCTTGATGTTGCACACTTAGGGCAATTGGAGTTGTCAAATCCACTGTTCCCATATGGGAATAGAAGTGGATATGTCATTGCATCATACTTTCTATGAAGAAAGCTGATTTGAACAGTTTGGTTTCACTTTTGAGCTGAACTTTGATGTCCCTATTAAATGGGGGTTCACCCATTGCATTTTGATAAATTATAGCTACTTCATTGCACCTTGGTGCATTGTAGCACCTCTGGTCATCATTGTAGACATTTATAATTGACATTGTTATTTCAAGTGGATCGCGATTTTCTAATTCAGCAATCCTCTCTTCCTCTATTTCAAATTCCCTCATCATTGTGAAGGCTCTTGCAAGTGGGTTAATTGCTTTAATTGTCTCTCCAAGAGATGATAGCAGTGCTGGGAGGCACTTTTTATTTGCTAGACTTCTTGTAATTAATGCTTCTTCACTGTCCAAGATATAAATCTGGGCAAACTTGGGAGTACTACCCACAGTGGGATGCAATGGGGCAGTTCTGTGGTAAATTTGTCCATGAATTCGAAAACAGTATGGACCATACCCAGGAGGTGGCACTACTTGTGCTCCCATTGATGCTGAAGCAAGCGAGCTACTGTTTTGCCTTATATTAGCCATAAAGTTATTGGAGTACTGATGTGCTCCTTTCATCATCTTGACTAATTGATCATCCATACGTATGGGACGTAATTGGATGCGCCCTCTCTTGCAGCAGGAAGGGAATGTTTTCTCCTTGAAGGAAGGAATATAAACCAGCTCACCCATGATGCATATGCTGAATTTCGGAAGCACAGACCCGCTGTGTCCAGGCGTGTAGAATCCAAAAGAAGAAGAAAATGTCCAGCTTGACATGATTGACATGACATGATTCAGGGAGCTTAGTCTCCAGAAATGCGTTGAGATTCATACCCATATGATTTATGCTGAAGTTTGTATCCTCCATGTTATAAGTTTGTGAATAAAGAAAATTTTTTTCATGTATTCGGTGAAGCTGGACATTTCGTCTTTGAAATTTTAGATTGGCAGAACTGACATCGAAATGTCAGTTCGCCAGCATAGTGCTCTTCAATACGTGTCTCATCAATTTGATTGAGAAGTCCTCTAGCGGCAAATGTAACTTGCCATCATCGAGTGGCTCTTGCATTTTGGACACGTATTATATCTTGTTCTCTCTTTTGTGAAATATGTGTATCACTTTCATTGCGTGTTGCTCGTTATCGTTCAGAATTAGGTGCTCTAAGTGATTCAGTTACTACATTTGTTTCTATTGCTTTGGCCACCCTCTGTCGTGCTGCATGAGCAGTTCTTTGACAATTTCGTTCATCTTCTGTTTCATTAAAACGCAAGTTACGCATTCATATGTGATTCGCTTCTCTACGTGCAGCAGCGCTCTCAATCATTGCAATGTTGCCTCACAGTGTTGCCTCACAGGCTAACATTCAAAACAGGCTTATGCCTTAACTCTCCACCAGGGAGAGCTCCTCTCCTTAGGTATTCATGGTTATGCCCAACTGTGGATGACTTATTGTGCAGAGACACATGGACACGTCCAAATTAGGTATATTGATCTTTATTTAGCTTACAAATCAGCATGAAAATCCGCATCAAAGACGAATCAAAAACGCATCAAAACCCCGTGGAATTTCAACTGTGTTTTCTGCCAAGAGAGACAGAAACCGTGCAGAATTATACACAAGCAAATCTGCAAAGAGCGCACATTGCCTAATAGTACTGACAAAATAAGATGTATTACCTGGCCACCTTATCCACCAGTATTCTGACAAGGTTTAAAGTGATGTACCTCCAAAAAGATATTCTATGATCACTAAGACTGTGGTAAGTATAATGGGTATCTAAGTAAAATTCACAAGCCAGCAATTGTTGTCCCCACTATCCTATTAGTTGCATGTTTCTCATAATTTGACTGCCAAATGCATTTTCAAATTTTCAATGTGATCATTTACTTCTGTATTTCAATGTTAGGAAGACTTATGAACAGGAAAGACGGACTTCCTTACTACAAAGGAGAGCTAAGATTGGACTGGTGTTCTGAATAGGATCATATGACCAAGGGGTCCTTATTGAAGAAGTTCAAAATCTATGGATTGACCTGAGTTGGGATGAAATGCTATGTCCAAATTGTTGGTCTTATAAGTTCTTGTAGGCTGGCTTTTTGATTGTCCTACAGTTGTATTAGTTGCTGTCAGTATTCATCTTGGAACACTGTTTCCCAAACTCCAGTACTCTCATCCCTCAGTAGATCATGTTTTCAGGATTTCCACAGTATTGCACAGGTGAGAGAATGATTATTAAGGTATCAGAAATTGCCACAGGTTCTCTCTCCTGTGCCATACTAAGGAAAACCTGAAAGCATGATCTGTTCACGGGCCGTGAGGACTGGAGTTTGGGATATGCTGCCTCAGAACAAAACAAGTGCAAATCTCATTATTGGCATATGTTTTCTCAGCATTATTATCGTAATTATATGTTGTTGACTTCTGCTTGACCTACACAC
Organism: Ranitomeya variabilis; assembly: GCF_051348905.1. Lineage (NCBI taxonomy): Eukaryota > Metazoa > Chordata > Amphibia > Anura > Dendrobatidae > Ranitomeya > Ranitomeya variabilis. The sequence goes on from NC_135232.1 coordinate 635,092,539, forward strand.
TGTTGCTAGCCATCTTTGTGACTAATTCAGACTTGACATCATATATAGGTGAGGTGACCATTTCTGGATGCTTCACACAAGCTGCTTTCCCTCTACAGATATTAGCACAAATAATAGCCAAAGATATTAATATTTCACTTAGTTTCCTGTTCTTAAAATTATCAGCTTAAAGCTTCAACTCTTAACTGTAAAGTGCCAAATTATTCATATCTCTATCCATTCTCGTGGCGGTTAGGGAAGTTTTAGTTGTGTTTAGAGCCGTTGATTCAGCACAGATTCTCTACTATAGTCTACACTATTGCTAGAGTGATGGAATGGTTTTGATGGCACTGAAGTGTTGTAAATTTCCATTGTACTTATATTTGTTTTTATTTTGGCAGCTTCATTTCACAAAACTACATTTAAAGCCATTAAGCATTTTAAAAAAAAAAAATAAATTGTGGTTTATATTGAAATTTGGAATTTGCCTTCAAAAGACAAAAGAAGCATGTCTTGTCTTGTTGTTTGGCTTCTAAGTAAATTTTTAAAGCTTTTTCACAAACTATAGTAAAACATGACAATAAATATGCATCTTTGAATTATTCACTTCTCTCAAGTTTCCTGAAATTATGTTGACATTTTTTAGCTTTTTTGCCCAACTCATCTGTAAATTCCTTTTTGCAACACGAACAATGGATATCGACGGGTTGTCTGTAAAGCCAGGACTGGATAAACTGGTCAAAAAGAAGCTGATGAAGCACCAGGCTACATTTCTCCAGTAAAGTACAGAAAGCCTTGAAAAAGTACTCATACCCTGTGAACTTTTCCACATTTTTTCACGTTATACCCACAAATTTTAATTTGTTTTATTGAGATTTTATGTGATAGCAAGTATTTGTGAAGTATAAAGGAAATGATACATGGTTTTCTAATTTTTTTAAAAATATAAATTTGAAAATGTTGAGTTGCATTGGTATTCAGCCCCCTTGAGTTAATATTTTGTAAGAACAACTTTTGTTATAATTACTGCTGTAAGTCTTTTTGGGTCTGTCTCTACGAGCTGGTATAGTAAAAACGGTCGTATGACAATTTGCTGCATTTGGAATATTTTTCCCAGTTTCCATTTTGTTCAATACATTATATAATATAACTAATGGTGTAGTTCAAAACAATAACCTATCTGACAAAACAAGACTTCATATGTCTAAGTGCGCTGAAAAATACAAAGTTATAGCTCTTGGAAGTACGTGAGGAAAAAGTAAAAGAGCATAAATGAAAATTGACAGCGGTGGGAAGGGTTTAAATCATGCTTTTATTTTAGATATATTGAACTAAATGTAAATTTTTCCCAAATATCTATATTACAAAAATCATAAAATATTTCAATTTTTATAATGGTGCTACCCACCCAGCACACATACATACATTCATATTAAGTAGCTGTTGGACGAATAATGGTTCGACTAATCTTTCGCCGGCAGCTATCTTGCCTAACTTTCCCATACACAAGAGCGTTCACTCAGTCGAGAGCTCCGGTGTTCTCTAGGAGAGAGCCGCTGCCAGATATCTCTGGTGATAACTTATATCTTAAAAAATAAAATGATAGGCAATTTAAAATCAGGAATGCTGGATTCTTATCATCAACTGTCAGGGGAGAGGCAAGGTCCTGCATACACATTAAATGATCAGCGGAACCCATCGATGATGGAAGATTTACTCAACATTGGTCTAATGTGTATGGGGGCTTTGAGTCTATAGTAGACTCATTCTCCTTGTTTTATACAGGTCACTTTTAATTAGCCTTCTCATTGTTATTACAGGCAGAATAACAATAACAGATAACTCATGTAAATACAGTATATCACACAGGTTCCATAGTTAACAATAGATAATGGTCCCAATTCACTTCCTCTCCCTCCCTGTTGAGTGACCTCTGCACAGATTACAGAGCATGCCAGGAAACTGTCCTATAGAATTGTATAGACTATTGCTTGCCATGCTCCCTGTGGCTGCTATAAAGTATATATCAAAATTCTGCTAACAGAAATTCAGACAGTAGGGCTGCCTCCGTAATCATGTATAAAAGAAAAATAAAAAATGTACAATCTGAAAATTAAAACAGACTCTTTAAAATGAAAAAAGAATATGTTTCACTATCTGGTTTAATTATTACAGGTAATACATTCCTTTGAGAGCCATTTTCACCAGAAATGATCGTCCTTGTCATTACTGTCAGCAGCACATCCTTGTTGTTACAAAGGGATGTGCTGCCAACCAAAAATAATTTTTAGGTCTACATAAAAGATATGATCAACCAAGCATTTGCTTTTCCGTTGACTGATCGTTGGCATGTTTACATGCAGCGAGTGGGAATGATCACTCCTACAAACGTTCATTTGGCCGATCATCTTCTCGAGTAAAAAAGCATTAGGCAGCTAAATAAACTCCCAAGGGAAGAAAACTATTCACAACTTTATATTTATTTGTGATACTTTAAATAACATAAAAATGCTCTTTTGCTTGGAAATATAACATGTAAGCTCTGTTATTTACTTTAGTTGAAGTTTTTTAAATTAATTTGATAATAATTATTATTTATTTCAGTGCTCGACATACTCTTACATCCTTACATCTATCGCTTAGCTTTTCATGATCTGTGTACTGTTCAACTAATTGTAAAAAGACCAACACGATTACTTTCTGAGGCTGAAAGTTTTATACGACTATATAATTAGGGATTTTTCTAAATTAGAATATGCAGCTTATGTAAATGACTTGTAATTGCAGCTATGAATTAGCGTCATTTTATCAACTCTGGCTCACTCTGAAGAATGATTGAAAAGCTACCACAGATTCATATGTCATAACACTGCATAGCCCATTGTACATTTTGAGAATCGGCTCTTAAAATACTGTGCAGATTATCTCGATTTAAAATCACACCATGTGCTGTACTTGAAGCAATACATTTTTATATGCATTGCTTATGCATTTCATGCAAACATTCAATATTTTGAACTGAATAAGAATTTTTGTATGCATTATATAGAAAATTAAATATTACGGCTTTGACTAAAATGCTGTGATATTACTTCTCATTGAGCAGAAAATTTGCAGCACCAACACAGAATAAGGGTACAAATCCAAATCTGATCTTAACTAGGTCTATAATAGATAATACCCAAAAATGTAATGGTATCTCTCCTCCAATAAGTGACAAATAAGGTGCCTTTATTAGTCTCCCAAAAGCATGTGTGAAAACATGTTATAAACTGATAAGACAAAAGTTAAACTTTGTTGTCACAATTCCAAAAGTTACAATATGTTATGCACAAAACCAACACTGTAAATCATCAAAAAACACCATACCCACAGTGAAGCATGGTGGAGGCAGCATTATGCTTTGGGAATGTTTTTCAGCAGCAGGATCTGGGGCTGAAAACGAGGTGGAGGGAATTATGAACAGTTCCAAATATCATACAATTTGGAACTAAATCCTTAAAGACTCTTCTAAAAATTTAAAGATGAAGAGGGATTAATCAATGTACCTTTAAGTACAACAATGATTTTAGGCATACCTCCAAATCACCAAAAGAATGGTTTCACAAGGAGAAGATCAAAGTTTTGGAATGGCCCAGCCACAGCACAGACCTGATATCAATTGAAAATCTGTGGGTGACTTGAAGTGGGCGCTGTACACAGGAGATACCCTTACAATCTGACAGATTTGAAGCTACTGCATGGAAGAGTATTGAAGCATTACCATTTCTAGCCGTGCCATGTTGATAGACTCCTACCCAAAAAGACTGAAAGCTGTCATAAATTCATAGGGTACTTCAACAAAGTATTAGTTCATGATGTGCATGTTTATGCAACCACATTATTTTAGTTCTTTATTTCAGTTTTTTTAATTAAATTGCACAGATTCTGAGTGACATTAAAGGTAGAAAAAGTTCTGAAATTGAATCACTTTGGGACTCATCGGTTGTACAGCCATGGATCATATATTTATCTCCTATCCTATGGATAGCAATGCCCTTGTCCTGCATGGTTCCCCTTCCCACTTCATGCAGGGACGCTGACATACTCACCGCTCTTGACTTGCGGTGGGCTCTCCGTCTCCTACTTCCTGTCGGTCTGTGCATGCCACACTGATTTCTCAGTGGCACTTGTAGTGCCACTAGTGTTTTCTCAGTGGCACGCCTAGTGCATGTGAGCTTTTCTGCTCTTAAAGGGGCTGCATGTACATTGGAAATGCCACCAGTCAATAGCTGGGAGGCATCAAAGTATAAAAGACACCCTCCCCATTATGGAGGTGTCTGAGCAACCCCTATAGTTCCTTAAATAGTGTGTGTGCGCAACAGTTTGTTGCCAGGCCCCTCATCCTGTGTAGTTGAATGTTAGCCTGAATGCGTTGTTTTTGTGTGGCCAGGTTCTTCACCTGAACCCCTGGTCCTTGTGTGGCCAGGGCCCGATCATGAACCTCTGGTGCTCACATGGCCAGGTCCTGAACCTGAACCACACATGACGCAGTCACTGCACCAGAAACCGCATCTGTTGGTCTTTGTGGCCTGAAGCCGCTCTGGCGATACCTGAACCCTGAGAAGCCACACTGGCGGTACCTCAAACTGTGTAACGGGTAGTAGACAAAAACTTCCACACACTTCCATAGAAGCAGGATACCCCAGCACTACGCCAAGAGGAGCCCTTAAAGGGACCACACTTCATTTTTGTCTACTACCCGTTACACGGTTTGAGAAAGACCCGGAATAGGGTCGAAACGTTACTCCATTTACCTTATCCTGCTGTGTGTGTGTATATATATTTATGTTTCAACACGTGTGAATAAATATATCACCTTTTGCAAGACATATCCTGAGAGAGTGCAGATGTTTTCTTGTTTATTGGACTACTGTGGGTTTTCCCAAGTACAGCCTGCACCACCAAGTGAGCTGAGTGCGCTCCATTTTTTGAATACACTGTTTTGTCTGAACACCCTGAACCTGAGAAGTCTAAATCCAGCCTGTCAGTGACTCCGAGTCCTCAACCGTGTCATTGAACCTCACATCTGGGGTCAGCAGTACCAGAGAGTAGTACCTGATGGCTACCTGTAGCTCAAACCTGACTCCATCATCAGTAGCACCAGTGAAAACCAGGTAGCTTCTTAGCCACGCCCCTCCTAGGTAAGCCTGGTTCCGTGGGTCCACGAACCATGTGCACCACCTGTGGGTGTGACAAATATACGGAAAATTTGGAAAAAATTCCAAGTGGGGCTAAATGGTAACAAACACCTAATTCCACTGTTTTTTGGGGGGGTTATTATTATTATGTTCATAAAATGACCTAGCAACATGATTCTTCAGGTCAGATCAAATGCGTAGATACCAACCATAGGGGTTTTTTTTGCGGTTAAAAAGTATTCTGAACTAAAAAAAAACACATGTTTTTTGTTGCCTGTAACTTTTTTCTCTTAAAGGAACTATTTAAGGGTTTTATTATTTTATTGTGAGGTACCATTTTGGGATATAGGCAAGGTTTAAATAGTTTTTAATTGCATTTTGGAGGGAAATTACAAAGACCAAAAGAACTGCAATTCTGCCTTTTTCATTTTGTTTTTTACGCAGTTTACTATATGGGTTAATCAGTGTTATGTTTTCATAGATTTAACTTTTATGGGAGGAAAGATAACAAATAGATTTTTTTCTAATATTCTTATTTTCAGATAGAGAAAAGGGAGGGATTCCGACCCTTTGGACCAGATTTATAATTTGTGGGGTTTTTTAAGTAATTGTTTTAAAAATTGCGCTAAGTGCAGTAGATTATTATTGGCTCTTATTGCTGTGAGTTCATCAAAATGGCACACACAGTTTATGAAGTTTGTGCAAAGTCAATAATGGTAATTTTATCTATTTAACTATTTTTGCAACGGGTAATAAATTGCATCTTTTCCAAAATGCAGGAAAAATGCTCTAAAATTTCTGGCTAACATACAATCACCTGGGAGGGAGGGGGTAAAACTGGAGTTTATAACTTTATCAAAATCTGATACTTTTTGAAAAGTTGCAAATGAAAATCAAGCAAAGACATGCTGAACCCTGTCCGTGGTGAAGTTAAAAAAAAAAGGTGAACACGTAAAATAGACTTCAAAAAGGTGAAAACAGAAAGATGAATTTGTTGCAAACCAAAAAAAGCAACAAAACACCAAAAACTAGACAAAACACCCGGTGCTAATGCAATAATGAAGTGGGTTATTTGTTTTTTCTTCATTTTTAAATATTTTTAAAAATTGCAATTTTTTAAATAATTTTTTATTACGTTTCACTTATTTTTTTAAGTTTTCCCTGAGAAACTTGAATACTTCAGTGTTGCATATATAGTAAATATGATGTTCTCCAAGGGTGGACTTCATAGGAGTACAAAAATGATGGTGAAGGGTCTTCAGTAGGTCCACAACTGCCTGGTAACTCATGAGCTCTCTGAAATTATATTGCAGGTGGGTGTTAGGATTCTCCCGCTGCGCAGGATAGATCCCAGGCATTGCCTGGTGCTGTGGTCTCCCATTCTGGTCCAGTCGCTGCAAGTGCTGCTCAGCGCAGACGTCGGTCCCAGCATTTCGCACAGGCTCATGATATTCCTGTGGTTACTGCTGGCTCTCCAGCCAAGTTTATGGCAATATGCAAGAGGCAGGTTCAGCCTGATGCTTGGGAGTCCAGAGTACACCCGACTGAGCATGTCTGTGATGTGGTGTCTGCTCATTGGTGGTCGGATGTTTGCTGCTCTGGTGAGGTGGTAGCTCAGATTGGTCCACGAGCGATATCTCGCCCGACTGGGCGTGAGTGTGCTAGTATCACTTATGTGTGGTGTTTGTGAGTGGATACTCCACAACTCTGTTTGCACCTGTCGCTCTATACACTGAGAGTTCTTACGTTGGCAGGTAGGGTTAGGACTGGGTAGCTACCCCTTGGCTTAGCATCTGTTTCCTTCATGTGTGCAGTTAGCACAGTTGAGTTACAGAGCAAGTCCAACCCTTAGGCTACACCTCTCAGGAAAAGCGTTAGGGCTTTGCACCTAGCGTCACATGTGTTCTTTCCTTTGACTTGGTATCTGCTTTATTACACGTGTGTAGTTAGCACAGTTTACTTGCAGAGCAAGCGCTACCCATGTGCTATTTCCCCTGTGACATTTAACAGGGTTTAGCATCTAGTTTATTCTCAGCAGTACCTTTCTGTGCAGTAACTGAGCTGGGTACTTTCAGTTAAGTTCACACTGTGTGGTGTTAACAAAGTGGGGTTATAGTGATCAATCGCTGTTTAGTCCCGCCATTGTTCACTAGCAGCAGTTTTTCATCTCTGCACGGTGGACCCCAGGTTGCAATTGCACTTTATTTATTTTTATTTAGCGCAATCTGCCAACCCTAACAGTGGGTCAATGGGTGTCAAAATTTATGTGTCAATAAGAGTATAAAAAATAAATGAAAGAAAAAAATACTAATACTCACTTCACCACTCACCTCTCTATCTGCCCCGATGCTCTCTGCCCGATGTCTGATGCTTCACTCTTTTTGTCACTGTGCATCTCTGGCTCAATGTTCACTCTAGGACAGGGCTTCCAGCTGTGTGTAGGTCCCGGAGCATGTGCAGTGAACTCCAGAGCCTGCTCACGTTCGGAAGCTCCAGCCTGGAGTGACCATTGGGCTGGATATAAGGTGTGACTGATGACCGTACAGGGGTTGGGGAGCAGCAAAGAATGGTCATAAAGGTGACTGGTGAAGTAAGCATGCTTTTTTCTTTTTAATCTACCTGGTTCTCCGCAACTCCATCACGTTGCTTCTCCAGCACTGTGTTCACTCTAGGCCGGGACTTCCAGCTGCGAGTAAACCCGGACCATGTACCGTGAACTGCGGGGGCAGCCGGAATGCTGAGCGGTAAGGTTATTATGGTTTGTTTTCTTTTCTACCTTTGCCAGATCTCTACTATTCCACAAGATGTCGGCCACAGCAAATACAGCAAATTAGACACTATTTTAAAGTCAAGTGCACACAAATGCCTGTTTTAACCAAAGGGGTAGCGTTTCTCCTTATGGAAAGTGACATACCAGCTGGCTTGTCAAGGTAAGGAGGCTTAATCGCCGGGTGCTGGAAAACGCTTCCCCTTAGACCCCAGTCCAGAGCCTCTCACCTAGCCAAATCAGTTCTCATGCTTCGCACTGACAAGGGCCAACAGCCCGAAACAACGTGTCTGCGAATTGAGATACTGATTTGGCTGTTATCCTAAGTCATATTGCACGACTCGTTAAAGGGTTGATTGTGACTTGTAGGATCGCTACTTCCAACAGGTGGCGCTATAGAGTTTAAGTCCTCTTTTTCTCAGAAGAGGCAATTTGAATGTTTTAACCAAACACATTAATAAATATAAGTCAAAGTTTATGGAGTTTTTATCCAACATCATGTTTCATAATATATACATATATAGCTGATGACCATAGATAAATATTGTTTATGAAGATTAATATAATTCTTTTTTTTCTTGCTTTTAATGTAGAGTCAAATAGGTACAATGGACACTATTGTATTTCTCATGACATGGAAAAAGAGGTATTAATGGTACTGTACAATTACATCCATAGCACAGGTTATTGGTCCAATAAGATAAGTAACTCTATGTTTACATACGTTCATTTCTATTTCTTCTCCCCTTTGTGTTCAGTTCCCTGCCTTTCTCTAGCTGTTCATTTACTACTTTTTTGTGACATTTCTATAAACAAATATGTATATAAATATTCATTTAACTACTTTGGTTAGTAAACATTTCAGCATTTTCATTATAGATATTTGTCATCCTCATAGACAGGCAAGAACGTGATTGAACAGTTAAGATGCAATTATGCAGTCTCTCATTACGTAAAAACAACGAATGTTAAAAAGAACGTAGAAATATCTATGCAAAATATGTAAATAGTGAGAAAGGTCAATAATTATGGGGTTTACTCTATATTATATTGGAGTTACTTTACATAAACCTCTAATTATTGCTCTGAAGTTCCACACAAAGAATTTTCTTGAAATATGTTTTTATGTTAACAAAATAGTAATAGTAATAAAAAAAGTGTTACTGAATGTATCTGGTCTTATGCACAGAATAGCAAACCTTATACACTGTGTTCAATTTAATTGAAATCTTTGCAATATAAGTTGAGTGATCAATGAGTGGAACAGGCTGTCACGAGAGGCGGTGAGTTCTGCTTCAATGGAAGTCATCAAACAGAGGCTGCACAGACATCTGTCTGAGATGGTTTAGTAACTCCTGCATTGAGCAGGGAGTTGGACATGATGACCCTGGAGGTCCCATCCAACTCTTACCATTCTATGATTCTATGATAGAGAGAGCAGGGATTGTTTATGCATTAAAAGCTTGGGTGACTCAGTGAGTAAATGAGAGCACAATATGAGGGTTCTGTAAAAAACATTTTTTCTTTTTTTTACAGGGGCAAAGATCTAAGAGTCTTTGGGCAAAGTGGTATTTTATCACAGGACACGTTTAGAATCTTTCTTACTCAATGAAAGGTAAGCTCTGATTGGTTGTAGTTTGCACCAATAACTCTTTCAACTACATGAACTACATGCACCATAACTTTGAACTTTTCCTTTAGGCTGGTTTCACATTTGCGGTTGTATCCACAGCGTTTCTGACATATACATCCGCATGCATCTTGATTTAATTTTTTAACATTGTAGACACAGGTGCCCGCGTTTGCTTGCGCATGCATCTTTTCACGATGTGCGGCTGGGCGTGGCTAATGCACCATGCTGCATTTTTTGTGGCGTCAAATTTCCGCCGCCATATGCATGCAGACGCTTGTGGAAGGAGTGCATCAAATAAGCGCATTACAGTCTATGGGAACGCATTGCTACGCAAGTACATGCGTATGATTGCTTTTGCGTACACATGCGTTTTTATGAGTAAACATATCTAGGAACTGGTTTTAAGCCACCCCCCAAACAAAGCTTATAAAAGAAGGTGTGGGAAGTGGATGTCCAGTACTGTCAAGACTCTACAAGCATTGCAGCATCTTTTTTTGAAGCATTGGAAGACTCTGACTATAACGTGAGTATACAAGCTATATGTCTGCCTGTCTGTTTTTCTCCATGCAGTCTGTAATCATTTCTGTCTCTTTTGCAGCATTCCTCATCCCTTCTTCCAGTGAATAGCAGACCTCACAGAGAGGACAGGAGACGGAAGTGAGTACATTTGCTACTGATTGGTAAGTATTCACTGTTATTATTACACGTGGCAAAATATTTATTTCTTTTTACAGAACCATTCCACTGCAGATGAGCAGGAGCAGCAGGCTCAGGCCCAAGTTCCAGTGGCAAGACGGCGTGTAAGTATTCTTGACTTTTCTATTTATTCTTGATTCTTTCTGGTACTCTTGACTGCTTTTTTTCTTTTTGACTGTTTTTGTTTTAAGTGTTTTATCTTTCAAACATTAATGTCTTTGTTTCATTTCTAGGTTCCACAACGGGAGGAGGAATTTCTTGACAACGACCTCCTCATTACCTTGGTGCAGGAGCGAGTTGTGTTGTGGGACACCCGGGAGCAACAGCACTCTGACACTGTGGTGATTCGACGGTTGTGGAATGAGGTGGCCCAAGATGATGATAGATGACTGGGACAATGCCATGCCATGAGTCAGAAAGGCTTTTCGTAAGTATTGCAATGTGGTCTGATGCGGCGTGAACCTGAAGGCCGGGATCACACAACCACACCTAAAGTGCACTGTTTAACAAACCCGTTGGCATTTGATGAAGGATCACTTCAACAAGGACCTGAGACAGGAGATCCAAGTTCGCAGTGGTGCTGCAGCAAGGATTGAGAAATACAAATACCACTGGGTGCTGGATTTCCTTAGGCCTGTCCTTGCTCAGAGAACATAAGTATTTTTGTGTTGTATTCCTTTGTGTTGTATTCCCTAATCTGAATTTATCTCTTCCACAGGAGTTGATGCTATTACAATTATTATTTTTTGGTAGTAATGTTTACTTTTCTTTTCACAGAACCTGGAGCAGCACCATCGAACCTGGATCGCGCTCTGGAGCGGTCACTCATCGAACAGCCACAGACCAGTCCCAGCCATCCACCAGTGAAGCAGCAAGTGGGCTGGCATCACAGTCCGGAGAACAGGCAGCTGGTCCTTCAGGTGTTCCTCTGTCCCAGTCCTCTGTTTCTTTTTTGGGGCTCTTCCCACCAGCAGCAGAAGGCCTCGGACAGGTTACTCATCTCTGAGTTTTATTCACTTGAGCTCGGTCTTCCAGGATGGCCTGAAGGTGCTGTGAGATAGACTGGAAAGTGGTCTGACCCATATTAACACACTTTTCCAGGATGGCAACCAACGCCTTAACCGTCTGGAAGCCGACCTCCAGAGACCAGCACACCATTTTTTTAATCAGATAGAGCTGGGCATGTTGGAACACCTTACGCCTGAACTCCAGCTCAATGTGATGCAGGCCTGCAATGCTGCTTACGTTCAGGCTATGCAGCAGACTCGGTACTTACAGCAGCTACAGGTGGTATTTCCACCTGTGCCACAAATTACACACTTAACCTCAATACCAAGTTCTGCTGCATACCACTGTACTGCCACCACCATGCCGAGTCCTGCTGCACATCACTAAACTGCCACCACCATGCTGGGTGCTGCTGAAAGCCACTCCACCACCACCACCATGCCGAGTCCTGCTCCTACACGGCTGGCCACCGCCACCAGCACTAGGCCGCCTCCAGGTCCTCCACCACTAGGTCACCTCAAGAGCCTGCACTGCTGCCCACCACCACTAGGGCACATCCAGATACTACATGGCTGTCCACCGCCACCACCAGGCCGGGTCCACATTCTGAATGCCCTGCTGACCCCACCACTCCCACACTCCCAAGGAGACACAAAAAAGGAGGCTGCCACATAAAACGGGACAGAAATCTAAAAAGAGTTGTGCCACCAGAACTGTTGTACTAAGTCCACCCTCAACCTCCCAATGTGTCTGTTTTGTCCAGTATTTCTTTCCCTTCCAATGTGTCTCTCCCATCCCATGCTTCCACTCCTAATATATCTACTTCCATCCTTGACCTCCCAGACCCCACAAGTTTAGTTAGCCCTTCCCCAGGAACCCCTTCATTGTCCACCCGCAGCCAATCCTCCAAGCTCCACACCCCCCAGGTCCATAACATTTCCCCCTCATTGGTTTGTAAAAGTTATGTTTGTTTTGTTTGTGTGGTTAATAAGTTTGTGTTGTTTTTCCCCAATCACTGCTTGTTCTTTGTCTCTTTCGTTGCCGGCAACACACACCGTGGGCCGTCAACACAAGTGTCGCCATCTATACATACTGTGTTTTTGCCACCACATAGTTCCATGACACACAATCTGCTGCCCCTCTTCTTTATTTGCTTTACACTGCAGCTTTGCTTCTTGTGTCTGTCATGGAGATATGAGGTGGCAAAAAAACAAAGAGAACTGAAAATCCTCCAAAAATATATTAATACAGCACAAAAGGTCAGGGGTCAGCAATGCTCACCTGCCCAGGCGTCAGCACTAGTGCACTCAGGATGCTGGATTTTCTGCTTCCTGAGTGCACTAGTTCTGACACACAGGCAGGTGAGTAAAGATATGAGGTGGATTTGCGCCATCATCTCTTCCGTCTGCATTAATATATTGAACTATAGAAATGCAGACTGAAGAGACGATGGAGCTAATCCAACGCCACTTACCATAGCACTGACATCAGAGAGAAGAGGTGTAGTGTAAAGCATGGGTTACATAACCCAATTTGGTTATAATCCAATCTCTGTCTCATGCAATCTGCATGATACAGAGAGTGGATTTTATAAAAACTGGAGTTGTGAACTGGTGATCATGTTATTAAACTTTAAAAAAAATTATTGTAATAAAGAGGGCACTTGGAACTAGAGATGTTTTATTGTCAGCAAACATTTAAGGTACATTTTAATAATTCCAGGTACATAACATTACAAGAACACTAAACCATATCATCTTGCCAGGACACACGTCCACTCTCAGAAATAAAGTAGGACGCAAATGTATCCCTCATTTGGGCAACTTCAACTGTTGTTTTGAGAGAGTGATGATGGTAATCTGGCAATGGGTTACAAACAGGTTCATCAAGTTCAATGTTGGTTCGTTCTTTAGCCATTATGTAGGTGTGCAGAACCACACATGCCTTGACAACCTAATCGACTGTTTCAATTTTGAGATTAGTGGCTGTCCCTAAAATTCGCCATTTCGAGACAAGCAGACCAAAGGCACACTCAACAGTTCTTCGTGCCCTGGTCAGTCGGCAATTAAAAATCCTTTTGGTGTGTGTCATTGTCCTGACTGGAGTATGGTTTAAGGAGGTTTCCACACATCTGAAAGGCCTCATCCCCAACCAGAACAAATGGCATTGGCAGGCCTTGAGTGTTGGGAAGAGGCTGTGGCAGGGCGAAATTGAAATGATTGCCATGCAACCGTTCTCCCATGTCCAAGTTTTTAAATGTCTGGGAGTCATTACCAGGCCAAATGATCCAATGTCCATGGCGGCAAAACTACAGTCCCCAGCTGCAATTGCCATGAGCACTATGGAAAAATATTATTTATAATTAAAGTACTCTGATTCAGTTCCAGCCAGATGGTAATTCTAATATGTTTTCCATCCACTGCTTCCAAACTGTTGGGGAAATTACAAATTTGCCAGTATTTATTGGCATTTTCCTGCCAGATTTCCATGGTGAGTAGGGAGATAAATTCTTCATGGAGAAAATCCCACAAATCCCTGCAGGTGTCCGCGACAATCCCAGATAGTGTGGAAATTCCTATCTGGAACTGGAACTGGAGCGATGATAGGCTCTCTCTGGTAACCAGGAATCTGCCGAACAGAGAACGAAAAAAAATTCAGAACAATAATATTTATTACAGGGGTTTTGCAAAACAGAGAAAGAAAAAAAGAAAAGAAAAGGACATGACTTTTATAGCAATAATATTTAAGACTGTTTTTTTGCAAACGTTCCTCAGCAGGAATCGCTCTACGTAGCTGGGTGTCCTTCCTGCTGATGGCTCCTTGTACATGAACCAGCAATTCTATGAAGCTGTCTTGAGTAGTGTTGAGCATTCCGATACTGCAAGTATCGGGTATCGGCCGATACTTGCTGTATCGGAATTCCGATACCGAGATCCGATATTTTTGTGATATCGGGTATCGGTATCGAAACAACATTAATGTAAAAATGTGTAAAAGAGAGAATTAAAATAAAAAATATTGCTATACTCACCTCTCCGACGCAGCCTGCACCTTACCGAGGGAAGCGGCAGCGTTCTTTGTTTAAAATTCGCGCTTTTCTTTCCTTTACGTGAGTCCCGGCTTGTGATTGGTTGCCTGCCGCCCATGTGACCGGGACGCAACCAATCACAGCAAGCCGTGACGTAATTTCAGGTCCTTCAGGATTTTAAAATTACATTCCGGCGTTGTGATTGGTTGCGTCGCAGTCACATGGGAGACGCAACCAATCACAGCAAGCCGTGACGTAATTTCAGGTCCTTAAGGATTTTAAAATTACGTCCCGGCTTTGTGATTGGTTGCGTCGCAGTCACATGGGAGACGCAACCAATCACAAGCCGTGACGTCACGGGAGGCTGGACACGCGCGCATTTTAAAATGGGCGCGTGTCCAGCCTCCCGTGACGTCCCGGCTTGTGATTGGTTGCGCCGCGGTCAACCAATCACAAGCCGGGAGGCTGGACACGCGCCCATTTTAAAATTTTAAAATGCGCGCGTGTCCAGCCTCCCGGCTTGTGATTGGTTGACCGCGGCGCAACCAATCACAAGCCGGGACGTCACGGGAGGCTGGACACGCGCCCATTTTAAAAAGCGCGCGTGTCCAGCCTCCCGTGACGTCACGGCTTGTGATTGGTTAATGGCGGCCATGTTGCCAGGACGCGGACCAATCACAGCAAGCCGTGACGTAATTTCGTCACGGCTTGCTGTGATTGGTCCGCGTCCCGGCAACATGGCCGCCATTAACCAATCACAAGCCGGGCGTCACGGGAGGCTGGACACGCGCCCATTTTAAAAAGCGCGCGTGTCCAGCCTCCCGTGACGTCCCGGCTTGTAATTGGTTAATGGCGGCCATGTTGCCGGGACGCGGACCAATCACAGCAAGCCGTGACGTAATTTCGTCACGGCTTGCTGTGATTGGTCCGCGTCCCGGCAACATGGCCGCCCTGACCAATCACAAGCCGGGACTTCACGTAACCAAGTAAAAGCGCGAATTTTAAACAAACAACGCTGCCGGTTCCCTCGCTGAGGTCCAGGCTGCGTCGGACAGGTGAGTATAGCGATATTTTTTATTTTAATTCTTTCTTTTACACATTTATATGGATCCCAGGGCCTGAAGGAGAGTTTCCTCTCCTTCAGACCCTGGGAACCATCAGGAATACCGTCCGATACTTGAGTCCCATTGACTTGTATTGGTATCGGGTATCGGTATCGGATTGGATCCGATACTTTGCCGGTATCGGCCGATACTTTCCGATACCGATACTTTCAAGTATCGGACGGTATCGCTCAACACTAGTCTTGAGACATCCTCGTGTACTCAAAATATTTCTCCGGGTTTTCACGGAGCTCACTGAATAAGGAGTGGGAGGCTCCACGACTCTGTTGGAGTTCAGCAATCGGGTGCTGCAAAAAGCGCCAACGCCGTCTTCTCTGTTTTTCTCTTTTCCGTTCTTGTTCACAAGCAAATACAAGGGAAAGAAACAAGTTGACATCCAAATCCAGATTCCGATAGAAACTCTCCATGCGAAGATCCATCTTGATGCAGGATACAGGAGCAAAATCCGAGGATTTCATCTGTACAAGGGTTTATATACAGAAATCCCATGAGACACGCCCATTTGGCGTGGCTTGTGTCAAGGAAATTCTCCTGGAAATTTTTTTTCCTATCAAACGCATGCGCATAAAAAACGCAAATGCATACAAAAACGCATGCAAAAGCATGCAAACGTTGCATAAGCTGATGCGGATAAAAAAACAGCGTTATCATGCATTTGCATGCGTTTTTGCATGCGGTTGCGGTTGCAGACGATACACTGCGGACTCAACTACAAATGTGAACCTAGCCTTACCAAGATTTTTGTATGCCTTCAACTATTATTTTTTTCTTTTTTTCCATTCTAACTTCTAATGCCTTGAAAAAATCTGTTCAAGTGTACCTAGATGAATTGATACAGTTTTGAAGGCAAATGGCGGTCACACTAAATATTGATTTGAGTTAGGTTCCTCCTTTGCATTTTTAAAAATAAACTACTACCACTTACATTTTTTTAAAGGGAATCTGTCAGCAGATTTTTGCTATGAAATCTTAGAGCAGCATAATGTAGGGGCAGAAAACCTGATTCCAGGACGTTTTGACAAAGTGGAGACTATCACATTGTGCGAGCTGATCTCAAAGAAATGATAAAATACGGAGATTATTAGCAAAGTCTTTCATTGACGCCAACATATTTTGGTGCCCTTCTGAAGGTAAAAAAAAAGTCAAGACTTCACCTGGAGAAAAGCATTGGTGTATATCAGGAAAATGCCCCTTGGAAGACTTCACGGTGAATATGTGAGTGCATCCATCTCCACATTCGGTCCTATGGAATCTGTGCTTCTACATGCCATACTTACGTATATATTTATGTACGTCTTGATTACAAATTCTATTACCTTTATTTATCATTTGTTATACTCAAATTCAAATTTTCAATTTCCCATTTCACATTTTCCTGATATCACCACCCCGTTTATCTTTGATGTTTTTTTTAAAGTCAGTTTCTTGGATTAATAAACTTAATATTTTAATACAATTGCTGTCATATTGTAGATTCTGTATATCATTGTTATTCATGACTGCATTCATGTCTATTCGTATCTACATTGGCTCACTGACTTGCTGCCAATATTTGTACGCTGTAAATTTTATTTTTATCCTAAATCCCTGTACACAACGGCATTATTTATTCCCTTGTGTACAGCGCCTTTACAAAAAAGGTGACATGCATATAAATAAGTTACCTTTTTGTGTGATAATAAAATGACTACTGAAAAGTGATCTCTACAGAACGGTATATGTGTAAACTGCATTATTTCAGGACTTTCTTAAATATATATGGCATTATATAGAATAAAAAATACCAACAATTCTTAACAAATACGTGAAATGCAACATATTGATTTAAACAAAAGGACATTTTCTGATGATACATTTGCCTTAATCTTTTCTAGACATTGGACGAACTGATACGTCCTATTTTACAAGAAGTTCTCATAAATGGACATACCGGTACATACAGGTAATCGTGTGGGCACAGGAGCTTGTGTCCAGCACAATTACCATGAGAGGTCCATTACCAACAGTACCAACAGCCATGCTCCTACAGTAACAGCCAAGGCCAGTTCCAGTACCATCTCTGGTTGTTTAACCATCTAAGTGCTACAGACAAAAGGGACCCCAGCATTTAGCAGGTTGTGAGACGGAGGGTCTTCCTCTCTCAAACATCGGCCTTCTCATGGCCCATAGAATGACCCTATGTTACAATGTAACACTAAACAAGTCTGACACTCTGCAAAACATACGTGTATTGTCCCCTTTAGAGGAAATAATGTAACAAATTTTGGGGCCATTTATACCAACTCCTCATAGTGAAAAACTGGGGTTAAGTCTATATATGAGAAAAAAACAACAACATAATTTTTCAATTTTCATGGCTTAATGTTATAAAATTCTGTGAAGCCCCTGTGGGTTCAAGTTGCTAACCACACCACTAGATTAATTTTTTAAAGGTTGTACTTTCAAAAAATGGGGTCACTTGGAGGGGATTCAGCTGTTTTGTTACCTCAGAGGGTCTGCAAATGTGGCAAGTGGCCCTCCAAAGCTAAATAGTATCTCTCACCTTTCTGGCACTGGCTTGTACCCAAATAGTAGTTTCTGACAACATGTGAGGTACTGGTGTACTCAGGATAAGAGACACAACAAATTATGTGGCAAAAAATAGGGTTACCAATTCAGAAAAAGAAAGAATTTGAAGGTGTATGTGTGAGGCTAGTCACTACTCATGGACAAACCGTGAGCCAGAAAAGTTAGACGTTCCGGGGTCAATACCAAAAAAGTACATAGATAACCAAGAGAAAAAATGAAGGCATAGGTCAGGTCACAGTCCAGGGTCAATGACAACAGATAGCAGATCAAAGGCAAAAGGAAAAGGCAAAGGGATAGTCAGAGCACAGTCAAAGGGTCATGCAGCAGAAGATCAGAACTCAGAACAACAGAATCACGCAAACACTCACCAGGAAACACAAACTAAGTCTGGCAGGGATCAGGGACAGAAGGCTCAGTTAAATAGCTTGGACAATCTCCAGAACACAGAACACCTGAAGAAAGTCCCGCACCTCCCAGTCACAGATTGGACAGCTGAACTGTCAATCACAGCACCAGCAGCTCAGCACGCCCATCACAAGATTGGACCACCAAGCTGTTAATCAAAACACTGACAGCACAGCATAACCCAGTTTTCATAGGACAGCATAACAATCACCTCACTGAGCAGAGGAATCATGACAGTACGAACAAAAATAGACTATTATACCTGAAAAATGATACACCACACTAGAAGAGAAAATAAAAAAACCTTATTTGTTACTTAATTACAAAAATACATTTAATTCATATGTATGAAGAAAATTCCAGGGAGCTAAGCAGGAATGGGGAGGGAACGGGTACATGAAAATATGAAAATAATAGACTCAATTAGAGATGTTACCGGACTGAAAAATAAAGAGTAGATTGTTGTGAATTCTGTTTTTGGGCTCCCTCTGGTGGTTACTGGTGGTACTGGCTGACTTTTGTCTTGCACCTGTTCCCATCAGGAAACTGGGAGTTTCCTATTTAGTCTGGCTTCTCAGTCATTCTAGTGCCGGCAATCAATGTTACCAGAGCACCTCTGTTGCTTGCTACCTGCTCCAAGTCTGCAATTCAGCTAAGTTGGATCTTTGGCATTTTTTGTGTTTGTTTGTCCAGCATGCATTTATATTTCTCTTGCTGCTGGAAGCTCTAGTGATCTGAAATTACTACTCCGGTGTCATGAGTTGATAACGGAGTTAAAGTAATTTCAGGATGGCTGTTTAGGGTTTTGAGGTGACCGCGAAGTCCTCTTTTGTATTTTCTGCTATCTAGTCAGAGGGCCTCTCTTTGCTGAATCTATATTCATACTGCGTACGTGTTTTCCTCTTACCTAACCGTTATTATATGTGGGGGGCTACTATCACTTTTGGGGTTTCCCTGGAGGCAAGCCAGGTCTGTGTATTCCTCTACTAGGGGGTAACTAGATCTCCGGCTGGTGCGAGGTGTCTAGGGATAATCGTAGGCACACCTCCTGGCTACTATTAGTTGCGTGTTAGGTTCAGCGTCGCGGTCATCTGAGATTCCATCATTCCTAGAGCTAGTCCGTTTTTGCCTGAGTCCCTGCCATTGGGAACCATGACAGTAGATACATACAGTGCCTTGTCCTGTATTCAGTATTCAGCCCCCTGGAACTTTTCAACCTTTTCCCACATATCATGCTTCAAACATAAAGATACCAAATGTAAATATTTGGTGAAGAATCAACAACAAGTGGAGCACAATTGTGAAGTTGAACAAAATTTATTGGTTATTTTACATTTTTGTGGAAATTCAAAAACTGAAAAGTGGGGTGTGCAATATTATTCAGGCCCCTTTAAGTTAATACTTTGTTTCCCCACCTTTTGCTGCAATTACAGCTGCAAGCTGCTTGGGGTATGTCTGTATCAGTTTTGTGTATCGAGAGACTGAATTTCTTGCCCATTCTTCCTTGGCAAACAGCTCAAGCTCAGTGAGGTTTGATGGAGATCATTTGTGAACAGCAGTTTTCAGCTCTTTCCACAGATTCTCGATTGGATTGAGGTCTGGACTTTGACTTGGCCATTCTAACAGCTGGATATGTTTATTTATGAACCATTCCATTGTAGATTTTGCTTTATGTTTGGGATCATTGTCTTGTTGGAAGACAAATCTCCGTTCCAGTCTCAGGTCTTTTGCAGACTCCAACAGGTTTTCTTCAAGAATGGTCCTGTATTTGGCTCCATCCATCTTCCCATCAATTTTAACCATCTTCCCTGTCCCTGCTGAAGAAAAGCAGGACCAAGCCATGATGCTGCCACCACCATGTTTGACAGTGGGGATGGTGTGTTCATGGTGATGAGCTGTGCTGCCTTTTACACCAAATATATCGTTTGGCATTGTTGCCAAAAAGTTTGATTTTGGTTTCATCTGATCAGAGCACCTTCTTCCACATGTTTGGTGTGTCTCCCAGGTGGCATGTTGCAAACTTTGAACAACACTTTTTATTGATATCTTTGAGAAATGGCTTTCTTCTTGCCACTCTTCCATAAAGGCCAGATTTGTGCAGTGTACAACTGATTGTTGTCCTATGGACAGACTGTCCCACCTCAGCTGTAGATCTCTGCATTTCATCCAGAGTGATCATGGGCCTCTTGGCTGCATCTCTGATCAGTTTTCTCCTTGTTTGAGATGAAAGATTAGAGGGATGGCCGGATCTTGGTAGATTTGCAGTGGTATGATACTCCTTCCATTTCAATATGATCGCTTGCACAGTGCTCCTTGGGATGTTTAAAGTTTTGGAAATCATTTTGTATCCAAATCCAGCTTTAAACTTCTCCACAACAGTATCACGGACCTGCCTGTTGTGTTCCTTTATGATGCTCTCTGCACTTCAAACTGAACCCTGAGAATATCACAGAGCATGTGCATTTATACGGAGACTGGATTACACACAGGTGGATTATATTTATCATCATTAGACATTTAGGACAACATTGGATCATTCAGAGATCCACAATGAACTTCTGGAATTAGTTTTCTGCACTGAAAGTAAAGGGGCCGAATAATATTGGACGCCCCACTTTTCAGTTTTTGAATTTCCAAAAAAATGTAAAATAACCAATACATTTTGTTCAACTACACAATTGGGTTCCACTTGTTTATTCTTCACCAAAATTTTACAGTTGGTATCTTTATGTTTGAAGCGTGATATGTGGGAAAAGGTTGAAAAGTTCCAGGGAGCCGAATACTTTCGCAAGGCACTCTATACAGAAATAGGTATAGGTATATAAAAAAATCATATAATTGATCATGGGATCAGAATATAGATATGAATCAATATGAGTAAAAGTGCAAGTGCATTAACGTACATAAGTGTACACAAATATACATCAATACCTTATGCTATAGAATATAGCACAATCCAAAAAACATCACATTGGTGTTTTAATTCTCACATCACATAATACTGCTATCACAGCAGACAAATATTTACCCAAAAAAGACATCAAAGGAAAAATTTGGAGCTATAGCAACATTTTTGCTTTAAAATCAAAATATTTAATTTTCACGACCCCATGTTATAACATTTTATGAAGCACCTGTGGCTTCAAGATGCTCATCACGCCCCTAAATTAATTACTTAAAGAGTTTAGTTTTCAAACTAAGGTCATAACTGGAGGATTCTGCTGTTTTGGCACCTAGGGTGCTCTGTAATTGAGACAAGGCATCCCCAATTTATTGCAAATTTGAACCCAAAAAGTCAAATAGCACGCCTTCCTTCCCGAGCCTGGCCGTGTTTTAAGAGAAAGCAAGGTTGTCAGCTCATCATCTGCAGCAGGAGATGAACGGCCAGGTTCAGTCCATGACTATGGATGAGCAGACCCGTCAAAGTTTAGGTTTGTCAAGTTCGACCGAACTTTGGCTCAAAGCTTGGTTCGGGTACCAGAACTGTACCCGAACTTGAGCCAGAACCCGATCCCCATAAAAATGAATGGGGACCTGAACTTTGTAGCTAGAAAATCTCTCTTTCTCTCCCTACCTCCCTCTATCTCTCTCCTCCTCAGACTTCCGAACTGTAAAACGGACTTCCAGGAGAAGTCCATGTTCGGAGATTAAACAGGATACTAGGTGTTCGGTACGAATCTTGAAATTTACAGTTCAGGTTCACTCATCTCTATCCATGATGCAATCGAAGAAGTAGAGGAGACCAGTATCAACAAACAAAACCACAGATCTTATTTTATGTTAGACTGATACCAGAGTTATTACCACATAAAGTGACACATCTGATTTGAAAAATTTCACCTGGTCAGGAAGGGCAAAATTGGTTTTGGTGGGAAAGGGTTAAAACATCGGTCATTGGAAAATTGGTGTAGATTTTTGGTGTAAATAGTCATCTTGCTAAGTCTACCCTAATATCATATCCTTCCAAAAGTAAAGAGCATGATAGAGGTGATACATTTCATGACTCATGAGATAATTGGGACAGAGATAGATTTGATGATGTGATAGGGTGTTAGATTTTGTCATATTATTACTTTTTCAGTTGCATAAATATAAGAAATTATTTGAATCCCTAATTCTTTCATACATTAGCGCCTGATTTCCTGAATCTGAATTTGATCTTTCCTGGTTTAATGCCTTTATAATGGAACTGATGCACTCTAGTTTGACAAGGTCTCATCACAAAGTAGAAGAACAAAGCATGACTTTTTACTTTAGGCTATTTCAATCCAACCCTTTCTCAGTTCTCCAAAGGAACAAGTGAGACGTCGTCTTACAGGACAGGGCAGGTTTCTGCCTCTAATCTATGAAGAGGTCACATGCATGGCCCGATGCATATCGCAGTTCTGACGAATGAGAACAAGCACTGATTTCCGCCAGACAAACGCACAGTTTAGTCCTTTTCTGTAACCAGGTTCTTTCTGTCTCTCTCACTGCTACAAGAATGTAATTAAGCTGTCAGATTGAAACTTTTGATATCAATCTTGATCTGCTCTCTCAGACAAGTATTCCTGAAACATTATATCATAAACAAGCAGCATGTTTAATTAAACAACTGCTGAAGTGCAACAGAGAATGTACGTCTTAATGGAATAATAGATACAAGCCGTGGAAATTGCAAAGTGCATTTTAAAAATATTTTTAAGTAGCGATAATTCTGACTTAAAAGGCGGTAAAGAGACTGATACATTTATTGGCTCATTTGTGAAAACAGGAGGTTGTTTTGCACGTAAGTATATGAATTATAATGTTTCAGCGTTCAGTAAAAAAGAACAAATTCTACTTTTTTTTTTCAAAAAGTTAGATGTTTAACATAGACATTTACTGTCATTAACCCCTTAATGACCACATGGCATGCTTTTACACAGCAAACACAAAAAGGCTTCTGCAACTGCCTAACGAGCTCTGAAATATCAGGTGAAAAGAATATTGTGCAGGTTCACCACATATATTGTTTTTCTACCTTCGAGTGATGTTGGATCTAACTATCATTGCAATTCCAGTAGCATTAGCATCGATTTTCATCCTCTACCTAGGCCTTCTCTGCAGGGTCTTACTGGCCCATCTGAGTACCAAAACATCTTCTCTGACATCACAATAAGCCTCAACCATTAAAGGGTGTGACAAAGTCACTGGTAAAGTTCTGGAGGGGAGATATGTATAACTGCACTTTATGGCGACAGTGATGTGAAACCCAGAGATTTTACTCCAGCACACTAAGTGCTGCGAGTGGTTAACAGCTAATTTACATAATGGGCTTGGTTTTTGTGGACAAACATAAAGTGGGTGGGAGGTTGTCCACCTTATCTCCACCTCAGGGTGTGGCCTGGGGTTTAAACAGGTGGACTCCAGAGGCAGTCTGTGTTCTGTAGGGCTGGAGAGAGGATCTCTAGTTGTTTGTGTCCTGAGGAGGAAAGACTGAGCCTGTGTTGCTTTAGAGCGGGAAGCTCCCTGGAAATGTATGGACTGTGTTGCAGCATTTTTTTTTCTTCTGTTTTGCTCAAAGGGCTGTGTTTACTTATTCCTTCATGTTGGTTTCTGTCATCTAAATAATAAACCAACAGGAGATTTAAAGAGACAGTGTTCCTGTTTCCTACCTCCGTGTACCACTGAGTGAGTTGAACTAGCACAAGGGGTTGTCCATCCTTAGGCTGCAAGTCTGCAGTCACTCTATGTGGTTGCAGACATGTAAATCCTCACATTGCATGCACTGTGCACTGTGATGATTCTCTGATGCTGGCGCCATTATCTGGTCACATGCCAACTAGACGTTTTTGCCTTGCTCAGTGCAAGTGTATTGAGCAAGGTTGGACATGTCTAGTAGGTATGTGACCTAAAGTATGCAAATCACATACTTGCGGTCTTGTGAACGCACAATCCCAGAAAACCTTCAGAGAACACAATGCTTGCAATGCGAGGATTCACAGGTTTGCAGTCACACAGTGTGACCGAAAACTTGTAGCCCAAGGCCGACAACCCCTTTAGGAAGAAGAATACCCCTTCAAGTGTATTCTTTTTCATAAAAAGTATATTCAAGCACAAGATCCAGGTCTTAATATGGGAATAGATGTGCCAGCCTTGACTTGGATCAACCCACCAATTTAGGCTGCTATTTATGAAACTCTTTTTTTCTAACTAATGCATGTTGGGAGAAAAATGGATTGGGCACAGAGGCGTAGCTAGGGTTTTGGCTCAGGGGGGCGAAGCTTCTGAGTGGGCCCCTAACCAGGTAACCTTGATTACATCTCGGTGGTGCGCCCTAATAGTGGAGGAGAATCTCAGCAGATGACTGCGCTGTTACTGAAGATAATCTCTATATAAAGACCAATATGGATATTACCGCCATATGGTCAGTGGTAGATACCAGTCCTACAGAACATAGATCACAGCACAGTTACAGATAGCGTCTTACCGCTGACGTTCTTTATGATGGAGTCGTCACTTTTCCAGTCTTTTCCATCTGGCCCAGACCGACATGACAACTTCTTCCAGCAAAGACTCGGCTGCAGAGAATACAACAAAGACATATTTCACTTCTCATATTCCAGCCCCATCGCATCTATTCCCAACCTGCACAAACTCTTCATCCTGCTGATACCCCAATACTGAGCCACTGCTGCCGTATGTGTCCCTATTACTACACCTGATACCCCAATACGGAGCCGCTGCTGCCGTATGTGTCCATATTACTGCCCCTGATACCCCAATACTGAGCCTCTGCTGCTGCTGTATGTGTCCCTATTACTGCACCTGATACCCCAATACTGAGCTGCTGCTGCCGTATGTGTCCATATTACTGCACCTGATACCCCAATACTGAGCCGCTGCTGCCGTATGTGTCCATATTACTGCCCCTGATACCCCAATACTGAGCCGCTGCTGCCGTATGTGTCCCTATTACTGCACCTGATACCCCAATACTGAGCCGCTGCTGCCATATGTGTCCCTATTACTACACCTGATACCCCAATACGGAGCCGCTGCTGCCGTATGTGTCCATATTACTGCCCCTGATACCCCAATACTGAGCCGCTGCTGCCGCATGTGTCCCTATTACTGCATCTGATACACCAATACTGAGCCGCTGCTGCCGTATGTGTCCCTATTACTGCACCTAATACCCCAATACTGAGCCGCTGCTGCCATATGTGTCCATATTACTGCACCTGATACCCCAATACTGAGCTGCTGCTGCCATATGTGTCCCTATTACTACCCCTGATACCCCAATACTGAGCCGCTGCTGCCATATGTGTTCCTATTACTGCACCTGACACCCAAATACTGAGCCGCTGCTGCCGTATGTGTCCATATTACTGCACCTGATACCCTACTGAGCCGCTGCTGCCATATGTGTCCCTATTACTGCCCCTGCTGTGTGGTTCTGTGTGCCCTCTAAATTCTAAGGCACCCCTCTATAATTTAGCAATGCCAGGTGCAAGTGCCCTAGAAAACAGTGCCCATATTTTGCCCCGTAGAAAGTAATATTGTCCTGTGTGCCCCTTTGATAGCCACAGTAACCTGAGTTCCCCTATAACAATAAGTGCCCACTTTACATTTAATAAAGTCCTGAGTCTCCCCCCTGTACAGCTCCCCTATGCAAAGCATGATGCTCTCTTATACACAGTATAATGCCCCCTTAGTAGCCTCCAACACTGTAATCCACACTGTATGATGCCCCTCTAGATAGCCTCCATATAGTATAATGAACCATATAGTCCTCAATATAGTATAATGCACCAGATAGTCCTCAATATAGTATAAAGCACTTCCCATAGGCCTACTCTATATTGTATAATGCACCCCCATAGGCAGACCCTATAGCACAAGGCAGCACCCATAAGCAGACTCTGTAGTATAAGGCAGCACCCCTTTAGACAGACCCTGTAGTATAAGACAGCACCCCTATAGGCAGACTCTGTAAAATAAGGCAGCCCCCATAGGCAGACCCTGTACTATAAGGCAGCACCCTTGTAGGCAGACCCTGTAGTATAAGGCAGCGCCTCCATAGGCAGATCCTGTAGTATAAGGCAGCATCCCCATAGGCAGACCTTGTAGCATTAGGCAGACCCTGTAGTATAAGGCAGACCCCCATATGCAGACCCTGTAGTATAAGGCAGACCCCCCATAGGCAGACCCTGTAGCATTAGGCAGACCCCCCATAGGCAGACCCTGTAGTATAAGGCAGATCCCCCATAGGCAGACCCTGTAGTATTAGGCAGACACCCCCACAGGCAGACCCTGTAGTATTAGGCAGACCCCCCCATAGGCAGATTCTGTAGTATTAGGCAGACCCCCCATAGGCAGACCCTGTAGTATGAGGTAGACCCCCATAGGCAGACCCTGTAGTATTAGGCAGACCCCCCATTGGTAGACCCTGTAGTATTAGGCAGACCCCCCCATAGGCAGATTCTGTAGTATAAGGGAGGCAAAAAAAAAAAAAATACTCACCTCTCTTCTTCCTGGTTCCTGCGCTGCTGAGCTCGCGCTCGACTCGGCGCCGGCCAGTGACTCATCGCGCCCCCTGTCAGCATCGCCGACATCAGACGCGGACAGGGGATGATGGGAGAAGGAGCGCAGCGCTCCTTCCCTCATCATTGCGGTCAGCTGTATCGGCTTAATGCCGGTACTGCTGACCCTGCGATGACAGGCAGGGGGCACACTGCTGGCACTAGGCCCCCCCGCCTGCTCAGGGGCCCCATAGTGGCCAGCGGCAGAGTAGGGAGATTGATTCTCACTGCTCTGCCGCAGAAGGCAACTGTATCGGCACGCTCCGCGCACCGATACAGTTACAGTAGCGTAGCTCTGGGTGGGCCCCCTCTGAGCACCATGCCCGGGGTGCCCGCACCCTCTGCCCCCCCGGTACTAATTGGGCACATAAGGGGATGACTTGAGAAGAGCTGCTGGCACTCACTGAATACCCCTATGCCCTCTTACAAAAGGTGTATCATTGAGCTGTTTATAGATAATTGTTACACTGGTTATTATTTGATATGTTTTATTCCTGTGTTTGCAAGTTGCAGCTAATGACTTGTTAGTTGACTATTTGGGTCCACTGTGCATATATTACCTACCATCAAAATGATGAATAATATTGAGTCAGGCAGATCTATTATATTTAATGTAATTATGTACAATGCAGGTCCCTTTGTTTTTAATTGTGATAATAGTGTAATTATCTGAGTGTATTATTTCAGCAGTGGGAACACAGGCAGTTTGAATTCACAAGTCACACAGTAGAAGCCATAACTTCAAACCACTGGAGCTCTGTTGTAAGTAGGTCTACAGATTAAAAAGAAGGAGCAACCGCACGTTATGGTCAGTTGGAGGTAGTTGTATGACAATTGTCCTTATAGCTCATGTTACTCACCTGTCCGGTCCATGCTTCCTTTCCTTCGGTCTGATGCTCTCTATTGTGGTCCACTATGGCTTTCCAAGTTTTCTGGTATGGATCAATGACATCATCTCCCTATAC
This sequence comes from Ranitomeya variabilis, assembly GCF_051348905.1. Taxonomy (NCBI): domain Eukaryota; kingdom Metazoa; phylum Chordata; class Amphibia; order Anura; family Dendrobatidae; genus Ranitomeya; species Ranitomeya variabilis. Next base: position 635,120,441 of record NC_135232.1, read on the forward strand.
CTATTTAAAGCCCATTGATGCACACATCTGTGTCTTGGGATTAAGACTCTTAAGCCCCCGTCACACTAAGCGAGATCGCTGCTGAGTCACAAGTTTTGTGACGCAACAGCGACCTCAGTAGCGATCTCGCTATGTTTGACACGTAGCAGCGACCAGGCCCCTGCTGTGAGATCGCTGGTCGTGTCGGAATGGCCTGGACCTTTTTTTGATCGTTGAGGTCCCACTGACATCGCTGAATCAGTGTGTGTGACACGGATTCAGCGATGTCTTCAATGGTAACCAGGGTAAACATCGGGTTACTAAGCGCAGGGCCGCGCTTAGTAACCCGATGTTTACCCTGGTTACCATCGTAAATGTAAAAAAACCCAAACACTACATACTCACAGTCCGGTGTCTGTCAGGTCCCTTGCCGTCTGCTTCCCGCCACTGACTGACTGCCGGCCGTAAAGTGAAAGCACAGCACAGCGGTGACGTCACCGCTCTGCTGTTAGGGCCGGCGCTCAGTCAGTGCAGGAAGCGGACGCCGGGGGACGCGAAGGTGAGTATGTGGTGTTTGTTTTTTTACATTTTACACTGGTAACCAGGGTAAACATCGGGTTACTAAGCGCGGCCCTGCGCTTAGCAACCCGATGTTTACCCTGGTTACCCGGGGACCTCGGCATCGTTGGTCGCTGGAGAGCTGTCTGTGTGACAGCTCCCCAGCGACCACACAGCGACTAAACAGCGACGCTGCAGCGATCGGCATCATTGTCTGTATCGCTGCAGTGTCGCTAAGTGTGACGGGGCCTTTAGTCCTGTGTTAGGTATGTTCGTGCTGTTTGCAAGCCTTTACAGTCCTCGCTTTCTCTTTTACCTTCCTGCTTGTTGCATTGACTTCCGGAGACAATGTGCCCACCTGGACCTAAGGCTTAGAGGATTGAAATCACCTGGGGAGCCTTAACAGCTCGCTTGTGATCAATGAAAGCATCTATGGCCTATATTAGCAAGCTTTGCTGTAGTTTGGGACCATGAAGAGAACTGATGCCTGAACCATTGTGTGTATGGTCTGAGGCAGTGAGGAAAACTGTGATCTGTCCTATGGACTTTGCTGTGCAAATAGGAGCAACATTACAGATTTTCCAAGAGAGAAAGACTCTTGATTGCACCCAGTGAGATAACTGCAGGATGTGCCATGTTGAGTGCTCTAAACCCAAGGTTGTTGAACTTTACTGTTCTAATTATAAAATTAGACTTTTGTTTTTATTTATCAAAAAAAGCTCTTCTTCAGTTTTGAAGTGTAACCAACAAGCTCCGTAATCATTTTAGAAATGTAACCACCAACCTCTATACCTCCATCCTATCTGTAACCACTAAGAATATCTCCTCACTCATGTATTGTAACCAGTCAAAGATGACTTATAAAAAAATAAGCCATTTGAATTTCAACATGGCTGATCTCTTTTTCTTAAAGCACCACTCCGGCTTTTTTTTTCAGTGCTGGAGTGATGATTTTAATCTAAGGTCCTTGACCATAGTCTTATACTTATCCACCGCTGTCATCACCTTCTATCTGTGCTGCTCCAGTCCTGCAGCATCATCTTGAGTCAGCAACTTATGACTCAACGGAAGTCAGAAGCTGCGGGCACAAGCTCTCAGTGTAAGTCTGTGAGTGCCTGAATGATGCTGTCATAGATTTGCATTGAAAAGGTACCACCAGCAAACATCGGAGCGATCTGAAGGTCATAAACTGCTGGAACTGATGGGAGCAGTGATGATAGAAGTTGAATATGGTGGCTGGTAAGTTTCAGACTAGGGGCAGGGGCCTTAGACTAGAAGCACCACTACAGCACTGCAATGAAAAAAAACAAACACTGGAGTGGTTCTTTATGAGAGACAAGTTACTACTAAAGGTGTGTGGCAGTGATTTACTCATGTCTTGCTGTTAACAAAACCTGCTTTATCGGCTGAAGAGTATGTATATGGGATAGTTGGGAGGAATAACTGTTCACTAAACGAGCATTTGGCAAACAGCTTCTAAGTGGCCAACTTAAAAGAACATCAGCAAAATGAAGAAAAAACAAATATAATACAAATGTTATGGCCCATGAAGAACCTTTACATTGGCCACATTCACATGTTCAGGAACAATCAGATGAAAAGTATTTTCACCACTCCTGGTTTTGGCTTACAAATACTGATGTAAAATACTGACTAAATACTGAATATGCGAACGTGGCCTTAAAGGGTTTTCTCCTGGACATTTATCACTTATTCATGCTCCTGTGTCCCCCTTGTTAACGGAGAGGTAATGTGTGACCACCACTTTAAGGCTATGTGCACAAGTTCAGGATTTCTTGCAGAAATTTCCTGAGCAAAACCAGACATCTTCTGCAAGACACCCGTTTCTTTTTTTTTTTACGTTTTTTTGCACGTTTTTTTGTGTGGATTTTCTGCGTTTTTTTCTGGAGCTTTCCCAATGCAATGATATACTGGGAAATCCGAAAAAAAACCCACAAAATTAATGAACATGTTACATTTTTTACCGCGATGCTTTTTTTCACGGAAAAAATTGCATCATGTGCATAAAAATTGCGGAATGCATTCTAAATTATGGGATGCATAATGTATGCGTTTTTTATGCATTTTTATAGTGAAAAAACGCGAAGAAAATGCAACGTGTGCACACAGCCTAAAGAGAACTTGTCACAAAATTTGTCCCATCTGAGGTAAGACCAGTACCTTTCAGCCCTGATATACATAATTATATCATGCTGTATATATGCCTCCAATTCAGCCTGCTAGAAAAGAAAAAAATCTTTTATAAAAGTCACCTAAGGGGCTGTCCGGTCCGGTCCGATGGGCGTTACTTTCTTGGTCCGGTGCCTCCTCTCATCTTGCAATGCTGTTCTCCTTCTTTCTTTGTGTGGATAATACATCTTATGCCATCCACACAATGTCCCCGCCATCGCACTTCTGTGCAGGCATACTTTTCTCCCCTGTCAATGGCAGAGTAAAGTACTGAAGTGCGCAGGCGCTGGGAAAAGTCAAAGAGCCCCGGCACATACACACTGCAGTATTTTACTCTGCCTTAGTCCGGGCAAAGAAGTAAGCCTGCGCAGGAGCATGATGATGAGGAGACGGCATCGCAATAAGAAAGGTGGCACCGGACCAAGTCAGCGACACCCATCAGATCCGACCACCCCATAGGTGAGTATAATAAAAGGTCTTTTTCTTGTCTTGCAGGCCGGATTGGGGAATATATATACAGCATATTAGAATGTTGTACATCATGGCTGAAAGGTGGTGGCCATTTCTCATGTGAGACAATCCTGGTGACAGGTTCCCTTTAATCACTGTGCACTACTACTCCCTTAGAGTCATAGAGCTGTGGTCATGCATGCTCACTACCATGCTATTAACATGGGACTATGGGACTCTCGTTCTCATGATCAGTGGGAGTCCCTGCAGTTGGATAAATAAGAGATAGATGTTGTTTGTAGGACAAATCTTTAAGGAGAACTTGTCATCTGATTCATGCTGACCGATCCTCGGGCAACATGGATCATATTCTGGCACTATACTTTCAGAACTATAAATCTGGCTAGCAGCTTTAATGCAAAAGTAAATGCAACTGAATTTTTTTAAATCTTTTTAGAAGAATTAAAAACCTAACATCACAAACTTAGTTGTTTATAAAAAAAAATCTGACCTCTCAGTGTTCAGCTACACTCCCCTGCATATGCTGAAATGCTTACAGTATACAATAAGGAGGCATACAATAGACTATGCCATTTCTTTCAGGTAGGAAATTTGAGCATTTTTTGGTAGAACGGCTCAGTTTAACCTTGTGCAATGGTGCATTGAGGGTAATGAGCAACATTCCTAAATGAGTCTCTAGAATTCGGGCACTCTCTGAAACATAGGAACTCGAATGCGATAGTCTTGTTTTTACAAGAAGCTACTGGGGAAAAGCATGTAGAACTAATAAATTAGGAATGTAAGAAAATAGGTAAATATCACCATTGTAATGTCAGGCCAACTCCTGTTATTCGAGTAACCATTTATGTGATAGAAGTTACGTACAAATAGAATGTTTGTAGAATATTATTGAAAGCTAAGGTAGAAACTGATCAATATTTTTTCAAAAGAAAATATACAAAAATATATATGGTGTGTATATACTTTATGTGTTCAATGAGTAAAAACATACTGTATATTTTGTACATATGAAAAAATAATGGGTGTTACAAATTTGTGCAAACCAGATAATAGTAATAATCTTTATTTTTATATAGTGCTAATTCCGCAGCGCTTTACTATTTTGCACACATTATCATCGCTGTCCCTGATGGGGCTCACAATCTAAATTCCCTATCAGTATGTCTTTTGAATGTGGGAGGAAACTGGAGTACCCGGAGGAAACCCACGCAAACACGGAGAGAACATACAAACTCTTTGCAGATGTTGTCCTGAGTGGGATTAGAACCCAGGACTCCAGCGCTGCAAGGCTGCAGTGCTAACCACTACGCCACCGTGCTGCCCTAGATAACAATTAGCTTTATTTTAAGGATTTTCTGAAAAGATAAGAATATCTTATGGTGAGTGAACAAAACTATTGAATGCAGAGTTTTACAAAAGTTGTAGAAAAGCAACAATGGAGTCTACGGTTAGAAGAAGGTCACTTTCTCTACTCCCTTTGCCATAAGAAAAGTTCAGAGCTAAGGGGCAACCTTCAAGGCATGTGGTCGTATGATGGCCAATGATGGCAATCTAAGGGCATGTGCATAGCCCTGCAAGCATGACTGCATTCATTAAACATCTGTATTGCTGGATTTCTTCTTTCCCAATCTTGGAAGAAATATACAGTTGTAGTTTATTTCACTTGGCGGACACAGACAGCAAAATGCCCCTGTGCAAGAACAATATATGGGCCCTTTGCAGTCCAACAGCTCCGCATAATGCACAATTTCACATGTTTTGGAGGTGGCAGTGGCCCTCTTACCTCTTGGTCCCTAGTGTGACCACACAGGTTACACCAAAATGTCCACCCCTGGTTTATTCACTTGACCAATCTTCACTAAAGATTGGTGTGGGAAAAGAAAATACATGTAATGTTCATGATAAAGTGATTGCACAAAGAGTCATGCTTAAATAATATCTAACAATAATAATAATAATAATAATTTTATTTATATAGCGCCAACATATTCCGCAGCGCTTTACAAATTATAGAGGGGACTTGTACAGACAATAGACATTACAGCATAACAATAAACACAGATCAAAACAGATACCAAGAGGAATGAGGGCCCTGCTCGCAAGCTTACAAACTATGAGGAAAAGGGGAGACACGAGAGGTGGATGGTAACAATTGCGAATTGTGAATCACAGAAGTTACTGGTGGACAAATGAAGTAGACATTATTCTATTGAGTCACCAAGTAGTTAACACAGGAAATTAATAGATTAATATGTTTGTATCAAGATTTAAAGTTATCACTTATCCATAGCTTTTAGGGATAAAGCCCTGATTCCACCAAACTCGATATTAAGGCTATGAAACGCCATATGAGTGTAGTGGAGTTCGAGCATGTGCACCTCTGATTCATGCTTTATCGATCATACTACTTGCCGGATAACTGGACTTTCCTACATATACACAGCAATCAGCCATAAAAATAAAAACAGCTGTCTTTCATTGCTTTGCAATATTGCAGACAGCTTACACTCATCAAGGCATGAACTTTACAAGATCTATGGAGGGGTCAAGATATATCTAGCACAAAGACAGGAGCTGCAGATTCCTTAAAGGGAATCTGTCACCTACTTTTTCGTATATAAGCTTCGGCCACTGCCATCAGGGGCTTATCTACAGCATTCTGTAATGCTGTAGATAAGCCCCTGATGTAACCTGAAAGATAAGAAAAACAAGTTAAACTATACTCACCTGGGGCGGCGGTCCGGTGAGGTCTGGGTCCGATGGGCGTCCCAGTTCCTGGTCTGGCGCCTCCCATCTTCATGCGATGACATACTGTAGCTTCAAAACAACACATGCGGAGGCATCCGCATGCATCCGCGTGGCTTGCGTACCCAATGTTAAATATAGGTTACGCAGGACTCATGCAGACATAGGCAGAACTGAAGGAAGAGGTGTGGCAGTGGGTGGGCTTCAAGGAGGAAGAAGGCTTTCATCCGCAGCCCTGCCAAACGCTAGTGTGAAGCTAGCCTTAGACAGTTTAATATTTTGATAAGACTGTATGAAGACCACTACCACATCACAGTGAACCATGTGCCATGTGCAAACCACTTTCGCAGCAACAATGCATCAGCAGAATGGTAAACCTAATGCCTCACAGCATCCATGCTGTGAAGCGGAATCTTCATGACTCCAGGCCACACCTCCAGACAGGGACAAAACCACAGCAACAATGGCCACCACACAGTACCAACACCAAGTGAGTGGATATAAAAAAATCACCTTCCACAAGCTTTCAAACTATGAGCTGGGAGCAAATATAAGTGTAACCCCCCTTGCAGTCTCTTGATAATTTAACTTGGGTGTTGGTGCTGTGGTTTTGTGCCTGAGTGGTGGTGTGACCTTGAGTCAAGGGGACTCAGCTTCACAACATGGGTGCTGTGAAGCCCCAAGTCACCTGCCCTGCTGGTACACTTTTGTTGAGACCGTGGTTTGTGCACAGAGTCACATCTTTTAGCCTAGGGACCCACTGAAGGGTTCTCTAGGACATGATAGTGGGATTTTATACAGTCTAATGAGAATGTTAAACTAAGAACCTCATGTTCAGTTTTGTAAATTTTTGCCCAGCAACATTTGATCAACGTATGATTTTTGGATGTGCGGTCCATGTCTTTTTTCTACAGTTCTGGCTTACTTAAATTTGTCCTCTCCACAAAATATAATATAACATACCTTAGGGTACCGTCACACAGTACCATTTTAATCGCTACGACGGCACGATCCGTGACGTCGCAGCGATCGTATGATTATCGCTCCAGCGTCGTAGACTGCGGTCACACGTTGCAATCACGGCGCTGGAGCGATGCCGAAGTCCCTGGTAACCAGGGTAAATATCGGGTAACTAAGCACAGGGCCGCGCTTAGTAACCCGATGTTTACCCTGGTTACCAGCGTAAACGTAAAAAAAACAAACAGTGCATACTTACATTCCGGTGTCTGTCCCCGGCGTTCTGCTTCTCTCCACTGTGTAAGCGCCATAGCCGGAAAGCACAGCGGTGACATCAGACGTCACCGCTGTGCTCGCTTTCTGGCTGGCAGACGCTCACACAGTGGAGAGAAGCTGAGACGCCGGAGGACAGACACCGGAATGTGAGTATGCACTGTTTGTTTTTTTTACGTTTACGCTGGTAACCACGGTAAACATCGGGTTACTAAGCGCGGCCCTGCGCTTAGTTACCCGATGTTTACCCTGGTTACAAGCAAACACATCGCTGGATCGCTGTCACACACAACGATCCAGCGATGTCAGCGGGTGATCAAGCGACGAAAGAAAGTTCCATACGATCTGCTACGACGTACGATTCTCAGCAGGATCCCTGATCGCTGCTGCGTGTCAGACACTGCGATATCGTAACGATATCGCTAGAACGTCACGAATCGTACCGTCGTAGCGATCAAAATGGTACTGTGTGACGGTACCCTTACACATATATAGTACCACTGTACAACACACACATACACACAATACACACATACAAAGCACATTACACACATAGTACACACACGTGCACACACACACACACATATCCACATACAGTCAAACAAATTACACACATATATGGTAACACCTTTTACACATACCTACCTCCTCTGCATCTAGATGTCATATCAAAGAGTAAAAAGGGAACTGTGGTGTGCCAAGGACAGAGCCTCTACACAGTACGTACCTTTCTCCTACTAATTCCATCAAAGTTGCAGCCTGGATCAAGGTACAACATCTGGTAAGATTCTCTAGATCATGAAGGTTAAAGAAACAAAGGTGTGAGAGGTGGTGGTGGTTATAGTTGGGGGTAGACAGAATGTCCATACTCCTTAATCCTGTGCCCCCTCTATATTTCTACCTAACTGTAACTTGGGCAAGTGCCATCCTGCCCACCCCAGCTATGTACCAACATATTCTGAGAATTAATGTTTCTTTTCAGGAAGCTTGCTAAGAAAATGTAGACATTGATTAGTTGCAGAAGTCTAAAGACCATTGTTCCAGACAAAACCATGAATAATACTACTGAAAGCAATCACTTTTATTGTGTCCCCATTGATCTTTTTCTGTTGACCTGGTATGATTTATTATCTTCATGTAGTATTGTTTAAATTGTTGTAATTTGTATTTGTATAGAACCATTTATACACATGATGCTGCACTGCGATTGATGCATCATTGATCTTGCTTGTCTCTTGTTTTCAATCATGGTAAGGCTACTGTTTTTGTGTGCACCATTGGAAATTTGTAAATCCATTACATACATTTTCTGTGGTATGAAATGAGGATAATAATATAACAAACAAGTTTTACATTGGTCTTGTAAAGTCTGTATATTCCATATTTAGTACAACAAAAAACATTAATATTTCGTCAACAAGCCTAAAAGTTCTAACCGAAGATTGTCGAATCTTTTGAAATTCTAACTTGCCAGGGTTAATGAATTTTCCCCAAAAATGTTTTCACAGCAAATTGCAATTCTGTAAAGCCTCTTTTAAGCGCAAGCATAGATTTAGTAGTATCAAAGTGTCTTTATTACAGAAACAGATTGTTACCCGGTAACACCCAACAGTCCATTTAATAACACAGCATACTTTTAGGCTCTTCACATTTTACAAATAAAAAAAGGTCTAAAAAATTAACCCTTATTATAATAATTTGTAATTAATCAGACTATTTTATGCAGGACACTGACACAAACAGATGGTGTCGATGTCAGAGGTAACGTGATCCTTCTGTGACTGAGGTGAGTGATGCTCCATATATTGCATCATACACCGCACGCTTACGTGCTTTTCATAAGTGGTTAAAAAATTATCCCTCTTAATCCTTTGTAATTAATCGGACTGTTTTGTGCAGAGCACTGACTCAAACAGATGGTGTTGCTGTCAGAGGTAACATCATCTTTGTGTCACTGCTGTAAGTGATGTGCCACATATTTCATTATACTTTCTATTTCCTCAACACTAATATGATTTCTAGAAGCAAATGAGCTTAATTGTTATCTGTGTTTGGTAGTACTGCTGTCTAACATTGCTGCTCTACTATATCACTACTTCTCTCTAAATTGAATCTCTGTATAATTCACAAATTATAGCACTCATCTGTTTCTGTGCTTTTCCACATTATTGTCTGGAGTATTTGACCAATATCCTATCTCTGGCTGCACTCATACCCTTTTTCACTTGGTGGCAAAAAAGCATGAGCAAATCTAAAGAATTTAAAATTCATCACATTTGCTTTGCTTAAAAGGGGAAAATCGATTTGTAGCAAATGTATTCAGTGCAAATGAAGTGTATATTATCATTTACTGGGGTCTCTCTAGACCCCATTGTATAACCCCATTGTGTAATAGACATAATTAAAATAAAAAAATAACTATACTGACCTGGGCTTTGCATGGCTGGCGCTCAGTGCATCTTTGGCACAAAGAGGCTGCTCTTGTGACTCAACAGACGAATGGAGCAAGGATGAGCAGCAGTACATATGAGGGCTGACTTATAATTATATCACCCCTTCTGGGTCCTATATAATCCATCCAAATAGTAGCTGGCTATTTTGAGGTTTTGAATCAAATCACTGAAACATAGGAGTGAATGCAAATTGACTCAAATTTTACAAAAAAATGTAAAATTTGAGTCGAATTTGTTTATTTTGATCTGATCTTCTAATCTAATCTAATGGCAAATTCTATCTCCTAGGCAACTCCCATCCAAACGACTTGTACTACTTCCTGTGCCGCCGGTGCCTTGGCAACATATCGTCATGGACTTTATTACAGACCTTACTGTGTCCTTGGGCTGTTCCGTCATCTGGGTAGTCATGGATTGCTTTTCAAATATGACACATTTCATCCCAATGCCAAGCTTTCCATCCGCTCCGGAGTTTGCAGAGAATTTCATCCAGCACATCTTCCTTCTCTACCGATTCCCTCCCCAAATCATGTCCGATGGAGGTGTCCAGTTCACATCCAGATTCTGGCGAGCTTTGTGCAAGCTTCTAAACGTTGGACTTCTCATCTACATACCACCCTCAATCCAATGGACAGGTAGGGAAAATCAACCAGGTTCCAACCAATGTTCTGTGGCACTTCACAAATGCACATCATGATGATTGGGTCAAGCTCTTATCATGAGCAGATTTCTCTTCTAACAACCACATAAGTGAGTCTTCTGCAAGTTTTCCATTCCTTATTGTCTTTAGACAACAGCCAGGAATCCCTCTTCTGGTGACTGCCGCTTCTGGCATACCGGCAGCCAATGCCCGTACAAAGGATTTCTAGAAGATATGGGAAGATACTAAAGGCAACCTAGGGAGATAGTCTGAGCTTATGAAGAGGCATGCGGACAAGTGATGCTTGGATCCACCTTGTTATCATCCAGGGGATAATGTGTGATATCTTTTGAGTACATCAGTCTTAAAATCACATTCTACAAGTTAGTTCCTCGCTTCATCGGTCCCTTTGAAGTCATCAAGCAAATTAATGCTGTTTTTAAAGAAGTTGAAGCTGCCAGCCTCCTTACAAATTCCCAATTCCTTCCATGTGTCTCTCTGGAAGATGGTCATCTTGAGTCTCTTCTTCAAACATCCTAGTGCCACAACTGCTCCCATCAGCTCCAAAGATGTCTTTGAAGTTAAGGATATCCTAGCCTTGAAGAGGGTGAAAGGAAAAACCTTTTTCTTAGTGGTTTGGAAGCAATTTGGTCCTGAGGAGGGGTCTTGGGAGCCCAAAGAAAATATTCATGCCCCACTTCTTCTACATAAATTCCTTGCGGTCTTCAAGAGGAGTGGCATAAGGGGGTACTGTTAAGACAGCGCTGGCACCCCTGCATGTGTCCCCTTCCTCCACTCAAAAGGGACACTGGCGTGTTCATTCACCGCTCCATGCTTCTCTGGTCCCCACTGTTTCTGGCTTCCCACCCCTGCTACCTAGTTGTAAGGTCCCTGTAAGTATGTGCTCTGAATCTGATCCTGTTCATCGTGTTTACGAGACCCTGTCCACCCTGTCTGTACTTGACCCTGTCCACCCTGTCTGCACCTGATCCTGTCCATTCTGCTGTACCTATACCTGAGCTCATCCTGCCTGTGCCTAGTCCTGTTCCTGATCTGTCCGAACTTGCACCTGTGAACCCACACCTGTGATCTTGTACCTGTGGTCGTACCGTGTTCCTATAACTGTTCTGCCTGTGCCTGACTTGGCATCTGTCTACCATATGCATCCCTCTTGCTAACCAGTTCCTGGCTGGACCTGCTTTCCTATCCTTTTGGGGCTTGACTGTCGCGGCTTTGGGGTCTGTCATATAATGGCACCTGGAGCCCACCTGGGCTCAAGTCTAACCATACCATCAGAGGCTCTAGTGAAGAACCAGGTGTTCACTTAGTTATGCCCCTCCAGGCTCTCCCAGGACCATGGCATAGTGGTTCTACAACCACGTGTGTAACAAAACACGTAGCTCAAAGTCCTATCCAGAGTTGCCAACCATACATGCAGAAAAATATATCAAAATTTGAGAGTCTTCAGTAGTTAACATCTTTTAAATCTAACTGAAAAGATGGTAGCAAATAGCAGCTTTCAAGACTACTAAGGTCTCATCATTAGGCAGAGTATTATGCCATTGAGGATTCTCACATATTTATATTTTCCCTTCACCATGACAGCACCGCACATGAGAGATGGCATCCGCCCCCAGGAACAGGAAACCTGTATCAGAGATAAAAGAATGGGGCGGCCACTCTCTCCTCATTTTGGTTTCCTGCTCCTGCAGGTGGACGCCTGTGGCAGAGCTCCTACCTCCGGAGGCATACCCCTCTGATGATCCGGTCCGGAGGCCGAGGTCCGTGGGGGGGGGGGCAGCCATGCTCGGCGGCACTGCGTGCAGCGCTGTCTGGGTGAAGGGCTGATGTACCGCGCCTTCTTTCCCCTCGCTGGACTCCCCGGCGACCGCTCTGGGCAGGAGGCAGGTCCGGGGCAGGGGGCGTGTCCTTCACTGACGCCGGCCGCCGAAGTGAAGGATGACGACTTCCGGTCGCGCCGGAAGTGACGTCACACGCCAAAGGAGCCGGTGTGCTGGACACTTCCGGGCGGAAGCTGTTCCAGAGGCGTGCGCACCGCTCCTTCTATATATTGGGGGCAAACCGATTAGACGCTGGTCCTCTACAGCACGCAGTTGCCTGCTAGCATGACCGAACCAGCAATGGATCCGGAGATGCCTGTACCCGGAATGTCTGAGGAGACACAAGCTACCACGGTATCCGGGGTCCTGCAGGGGTGAGTGCCTTTGTAAGGCAAAATCACACACACTGATACACTATACTGTGTCTTTTTAGGGAAGGAAAGCCACCTCCAAACAAAAGAATAGGGCTTGTCCACTATGTAAGGTGACACTCCCTAAACTATATACCAAAAGAATCTGCCGGGCCTGCATAGATAAAACAGTCGCAAAAGAATCACCTTCCTTATTACAGAACATCAGGTCAATAATACGGGAAGAGGTTAAATCCACAGTCAAAGAGCAGCTGAAACATCAGGCGGCTAAAGAAAACCCCCCTCCCCCAGCAAGTGAGCAGGGGTCGGACATTAATTCAGGGGATGAGCCGGGAGTGTTAACCCCCTCTGATGCCTCAGACTTAGACTCCTCGGATGAGGAGTATGGCCACCCGTATTTCCAGTCAGAGGACATTGGAAAACTGCTCAAACTCGTTAGAGCAACTATGGGGGTGGAAACCCCAAAGGAGCCGCGTTCAGTACAGGATAGCATGTTCAGTAACTTGGAGGGGAAGAAGCGAACGCAAGTACCCCTTTGATGAAGCGGTATGTGAAGAATGGGAAAAGGCTCCTAAGTTATACGCCGCCATAGCCAGCACCTCTAAAGGGGTAGCATTGCCTTTTGAGGATATGGGAGCCCTAAAAGACCCTCTTGACAAAAAGGCGGATGCCTCTCTAAAGTCGGCTTGGGAGGCATCAACATGGTCATTTAAGCCCGGGGTTGCGGCCACTTGCACGGCTCGTGCTATGGTCAAGTGGCTGGAGGAGTTAAGTGACCAAATCAAAAATAAGTGCCCGCGAGATAAACTACTGGAGGCATTGCCCTCCCTACAAGGTGCCGCAAAATTTCTGGCGGATGCATCAATTGATTTGGTCAGGGGGGCCGCACGTGCTTGTACTTTATCCAACTCCGGGCGTAGAACATTATGGCTAAAGAATTGGGCAGCTGATTTCCAGTCGAAGGTCAAACTCTGCGGAGTACCCTGTGAAGGGCAATATCTTTTCGGTAAAGCTCTGGACGAGATTCTTGAAAAAGCATCTGACAAAAAGAAGCGGTTTCCACCTCCTTCCTTTCCTAGGCGCCGATGGGAGACTTCCCGTTCGTCCTTTCGGGGATCTGGATACAGGGGGGCCCGCGGCCGTTCAGATGACAGGTCTGGCTGTGGCAGACCTTGGAGAGATCAGAAACAGAAAGGATTGCTCTTCAACAAGCCTCCCCCTAAATCTGATCCAAAACACCAATGACACCAGGATTCCGGTGGGGGGAAGACTCCGGTGGTTCGTCCACCACTGGGCGGCACTGCCGGCTTCTCAGTGGATAACCAACCTATTATCGGAAGGTTTAAAACTCAAATTCTCCAGCCTCCCACCAAATCGTTTGAAAATGACCCAGGTGGCAGGAAAAAATCAGGCCACACTGGAAAGAGAAGTTCATCTCCTCAGACAAAAAGAAGTATTAGTGAGAGTTCCTCATCCGGAAATAGGGAAAGGGTTCTACAGCACCCTATTCCTAACACCAAAACCAGACGGCTCGTTAAGAGTAATATTCAACTTGAGGGCCTTAAATCAGTACATTCAAATAGAGAAATTCAAGATGGAAACTCTAAGGACGGCGATAAAAGTGCTCAACCCAAGCTGTTATATGGCAGTAATCGATCTTACAGACGCTTACTACTATGTGCCAATCGCAAGCCAACATCAGCAATATCTCAGACTGCTAGTAAACCTCGGAAAAACTCCCACCCACCTACAGTATCAATGTCTTCCATTTGGGGTAGCCATAGCACCCCGCGTGTTTACCAAAATTATTTCCGAAGTGGCGTCCTACATCAGAAAACAAGACATATTACTGGTGCCTTATTTGGACGATTTCTTGGTAGTAGCAAACAGCAAAGAAGATTGCGAAAAAACAGTCACAACAGTTATAAACGTGTTAACAAGATTGGGGTGGATGATAAATCTGAAGAAATCAAGACTTGTCCCAACACAGTCTCAAGAGTTCCTCGGGATCCTACTAGATTCCATCAAACAGGAGTGTATCCTCCCACAGAGGAAGATTCAGTCTATCCAACAGAAGGTGCAACTTCTTCAGCAGCAACAATCTATCTCTCTACGGAATGCAATGTCGCTCCTGGGAGTTCTGACGGCGACAATTCCAGCAACACGGTGGGCCCAAAGCCACACGAGAGAGTTGCAATGGCAGGTACTAGCCGAGCAAGCAAGAAACCCTTACAATCTGAATCGGAAAATTCTCCTATCTCCAAGGGTCCAAGACTCACTAAAATGGTGGTTAAAACCAGAAAATCTGAGCAAAGCGGTACCATGGTCATTGCAAAATCCAGTAATCCTCACCACCGATGCAAGCCCATGGGGATGGGGAGCGCATGTGGGGGATCAAGTCCTACAAGGTCAATGGGACCCCTCAGTGACAGAAGCGTCTTCCAATCTGAAAGAACTGTCAGCGGTGAGACAAGCGTTTTTTCAAATAGGAGAAAGAATACAAGGAAGGCATGAGGTGGTGTTATCCGACAACAACACAACAATAGCCTATATAAATCGCCAAGGGGGCACAAGATCACCATCCCTGATGACAGAAGCCAAAGAACTTTTCTTGTGGGCCGAAAACAACCTTCTCTCTCTAACTGGGACATACCTAAGAGGATCAGAAAATCAAGTAGCCGACTTCCTAAGCCGTCACCCATTACATCAAGGGGAGTGGGCCCTGAGCCAGGAAGTCTTTGGGAAAATATGTGCCAACTGGGGCATTCCAGAAGTAGACTTGTTCGCCACAAAACAAAATCGGAAAGTGAACAAGTTCTATTCTCTAAACCCGAGAGAACAACCGGAAGGAGTAGACGCGTTTCTATACCAGTGGAACTTTCATCTGGCATACGCTTTTCCCCCAATACCGTTAATCCCAGCAGTCCTCAGGAAAATTCGGGAAGACAAAGCACGAGTAATACTCATAGCTCCCTTTTGGCCGAGAAGAGCATGGTTCACGTGGCTCAGACGCATGTCTATCTCGGACCCGTGGATCCTTCCAGACACATCGGATCTCCTACACCAGGGACCAGTTCAACACCCTCAAGTACACGGGCTACATCTCACCGCCTGGAACTTGAGAGGGGACTTCTACTAGCAAAAGGATTCTCGAACCCTTTAGTAACCACGTTGCTCACTAGCAGGAAAAAAGTCACCTCAGAAAAATATCTGAAAATTTGGCAGAAATTCCTGGAATTTTCGGGGCGACAGTTGTCCCAGACGGGCCAAGAAGTCCCGGTAAAGGAAATTTTAGAATTTCTCCAAAAAGGGCTGGAGAGAGGGCTATCTACTAGCACCCTGAAGGTGCATGTCTCCGCCCTGGGTGCGCTGTTTGATCTCAAACTTGCTGACCACCCTTGGGTCTATAGGTTCATCCGAGCCTCTTTTACATCTAGACCCTCAAAATTATCTCCCAAGGTGGCTCCCTGGGATCTAAATTTAGTTTTAAATGCTCTAACTGTTTCCCCCTTTGAGCCTCTTGATTCTATTTCAATAAAATCTTTGACACTAAAAACTGTCCTCCTGGTTGCTCTAACTTCAGCCCACCGTACTTGCGAGCTGCAGGCTATTTCAGTGAACCCCCCTTACACTACCTTCCAGGATGACAGAGTAATTCTCAAAACTGACCCGGCCTTCCTACCAAAGGTCAATTCTAAATTTCATAGGGACCAGGAAATTATCTTACCCTCATTTTGTCCTCAACCAAAATCCCAGGGAGAGCAAACCTTCCATTGTCTTGATGTCAGACGCTGCCTGCTTCAATACATAGAAGCCACAAAATCTTGGCATCAGTCATCAGCCCTTTTTGTCACCTTCCAGGGGACAAACAGGGGAAAAAAGGCCTCAAAGGCAACTATTGCACGGTGGTTGCGTACAGCTATCTCACTTTCGTACTCTTCTTCTGGCCAAATTCCCCCACAGGGTGTTACGGCCCACTCTACGCGTGCTATTGCCACATCCTGGGCGAAGAGGGCAAACGCTTCGGTGGAGCAGATTTGTAGGGCGGCAGTATGGTCCTCACCCTCTACCTTCTTCCGACATTATAGGCTAGACTTAGGTCTTTCAAACTTGGCTTTCGGGAGAAAGGTGTTATCTGCTGTCCCACCCTAAGGAGTCTTCTATTTCTTCCTCTCATGTGCGGTGCTGTCATGGTGAAGGGAAAAAATTATAATTACTTACGGGTAATTTGATTTTCCAGAACCATGACAGCACCGCATTAATTCCCACCCTATCTTGGTGATGGTTGTGTGATTCACAAAAAAAAATATATATATATATATAATAAAAAAATAAAAAAAATAAATAGATAATATATATATACATACTCTTGACATTTAGATAAGAGCTAATATACAGCTATACAATGTAAATATGATATATGAATGTGTACTAACAAAGCGGTTATCTTCCTTACTCTGAAACAAACTGAGGAGAGAGTGGCCACCCCATTCTTTTATCTCTGCTACAGGTTTCCTGTTCCTGGGGGCGGATGCCATCTCTCATGTGCGGTGCTGTCATGGTTCTGGAAAATCAAATTACCCGTAAGTAGTGTTGAGCATTCCGATACTGCATGTATTACTTTTGTGGTATCGGGTATCGGGTATCGAAACAACATTAATGTAATAATGTGTAAAAGAGAGAATTAAAATAAAAAATATTGCTATACTCACCTCTCCGACGCAGCCCGGACCTCAGCGAGGGAACCGGCAGCGTTGTTTGTTTAAAATTCGCGCGTTTACTTGGTTACGTGAAGTCCCGGCTTGTGATTGGTCGCGGCGGCCATGTTGCCGGGACGCGGACCAATCACAACGCCGGAACGTAATTTTAAAATCCTGCAGGACCTGAAATTACGTCACGGCTTGCTGTGATTGGTCCGCGTCCCGGCAACATGGCCGCCGCGACCAATCACAAGCCGTGACGTCACGGGAGGCTGGACACGCGCACATTTTAAAATGCGCGCGTCCAGCCTCCCGGCTTGTGATTGGTTGACCGCGATGCAACCAATCACAAGCCGGGACGTCACGGGAGGCTGGACACACGCGCATTTTAAAATGGGCGCGTGTCCAGCCTCCCGTGACGTCCCGGCTTGTGATTGGTTGCGGCGCGGTCAACCAATCACAAGCCGGGAGGCTGGACACGCGCGCATTTTAAAATGGGCGCGTGTCCAGCCTCCCGTGACGTCCCGGCTTGTGATTGGTTGCGGCGCGGTCAACCAATCACAAGTGTGTACCAAGCTCACAATCAAGACCTGAGCCTCGCAATACATCAAAAAGTGCCAAGCTAAGCCAAACTACAGGGTTGAAAACATCATACTTCTGTATACATATAAATAAGTGTACAATTTGGACACGCGCGCATTTTAAAACGCATTTTAAAATGCGCGCGTGTCCAGCCTCCCGGCTTGTGATTGGTTGACCGCGCCGCAACCAATCACAAGCCGGGACGTCACGGGAGGCTGGACACGCGCCCATTTTAAAATGCGCGCGTGTCCAGCCTCCCGTGACGTCACGGCTTGTGATTGGTTGCGGCGCCCATGTGACTGCGACGCAACCAATCACAAAGCCGGGACGTAATTTTAAAATCCTTAAGGACCTGAAATTACGTCACGGCTTGCTGTGATTGGTTGCGTGGCCCATGTGACTGCGACGCAACCAATCACAAAGCCGGAGCGTAATTTTAAAATACTGAATGACCTGAAATTACGTCACGGCTTGCTGTGATTGGTTGCGTCGCCGCCACATGGGCGGCATGCGACCAATCACAAGCCGGGACTTCACGTAAGGAAAGAAAAGCGCGAATTTTAAACAAAGAACGCTGCCGCTTCCCTCGGTAAGGTGCAGGCTGCGTCGGAGAGGTGAGTATAGCAATATTTTTTATTTTAATTCTTTCTTTTACACATTAATATGGTTCCCAGGGCCTGAAGGAGAGTTTCCTCTCCTTCAGACCCTGAGAACCATCAGGAATACCGTCCGATACTTGAGTCCCATTGACTTGTATTGGTATCGGGTATCGGTATCGGATTGGATCCGATACTTTGCCGGTATCGGCCGATACTTTCCGATACCGATACTTTCAAGTATCGGACGGTATCGCTCAACACTACCCATAAGTAATTATCATTTTTTTCAACCATACATAAAATTCCTGGATAATCTGGAAAGGCAGGGCAATTTTTTTTAAGTGTCTGTAAACATTTTTGGACTTGTCCAAGATACTTTTTTAAATCTGGAAGCTTGTACAGGTTTTTATGATTGTAATTATCATCATTGTACAGGTCATAGTAACTGCTCCTATCGTCATTATATCATAACTTTGAGCTATGAATGTGGATCACTTTTAATCAGAAAAATTCTGAACATGAATTTTGGATATATTGCTTAGAGCAAACAAAAAAGTTAGTGAGTCAGCTGATCACATTTGTGTTAGCAATTCCATGTTTTTGTTGCATAATAGAAATGCAGGGGACAAATTCATAACATGATAAAAACAAGAAGTTAAGATTTTAACCCCGTCACGACATGTGCCATACATGTACGGCACATGTCGTGTCCCTCCCTTTGATGTGGGCTCCGGCGCTGAGCCCTCATCTTTCCTGGCATATGTCAGCTGTTTTGAATAGCTGACATGTGCACCTAACAGCTGCGGGTGGAATCATGATGCACCTGACTCTGACATCAGCATTTAATGTGATTCCGCCCATTGGCACCCGTGTCACATAACCACGGGTCGCCGGTGGGCTGGCATGACAACCTGGGGTCTGCAGGAGACACTTGTGGTTGTCATTGCTGGATTGCTATGAGCACCGCCCAGTGGTCGGCACTCATAGCAAGTGAGCATTTCTGCTACACACAGTAAATCTGATAATCGCCTGTGTGCAGCAGAGGCAATCAGACAATTGAAGCTTCTAGTCTCCCATGGAGATTATTGAAGCATGCAAAAGGTACAAAAATTGTTTTTTTTTTAAATATAAAAGTTCAAATCATCCCCCATTCGCCCCATTCAAAATAAAACAATTAAAAAAAAAAAATACACATGTTTGGTATTGCTGTGTTCAGAATAGAGAATCTACAGGGTATTGTCAAGAAGAAGATGAGAGCTACTAGACTCAACAATGTAGATGAGCTGAAGGTTGCTATCAAAGCAAACTAGGCTTCCATAACACCTCAGCAGTGCCACAGACTGATCGCCTCCATGCCTCGCCGTGTTGATGCAGTACTTGACGCAAAAGGAGCCCTGACCAAGTATTTAGTGCATTTAAAGAACATACATTTCCGTAGGCCAACATTTCAAATTTTAAAAAATAAAAAATATTGATATACTCACCCCTCCGTCGGACTCTGGACCTTAGCGATGTAACCGGCAGCCTCCGTTCCTGAGAATCAGTGAGTGTAGGGCCTGCGATGACGTCGAAGCTTGGGATTGGTCGCGTGAGCGGTCACATGAGCGGTCACGCGACCAATCACAAGCCGCGACGTCATCGAAGGTCCTTCACTCTGCATTCTTAGGGAACGGAGGCAGACGCTTGGAGTGGTGAGAGCCGGGGCCGTCAGAGGGGTGAGTATATCAATATTTTTTATTTTTATTCTTTATTTTATACATGAATATGGATCCCAGGGACTGAAGGAGAGTTTCCTCTCCTTCAGACCCTGGGAACCATTCCAATATTTTGTGTCCCATTGATATGCATTGGTATCGGGTATCAGTATCGGCGATATCCGATACTTTTTGGGTATTGGCCGAACCAATCCGATACCGATACCTTTGCATATCGGAAGGTATCGCTCAACACTAGTTATAAAGTATTCTAATTTACTGAGAAAATGACTTTTGGGTTTTCATTGGCTGTAAGCCATAATCATCAACATTAACAGAAATAAACACTTGAAATAGATCACTCTGTTTGTAATCACTATATAATATATGAGTTTAACTTTTCTATTGAAGAACTGAAATAAATTAACTTTTTGATGATATTCTAATTTGCGAGAAGCACCTGTATATATATGTTCACGTTATTTTAACAGAACAGCTCTGACAATTTATTGCAGCTCTCAGTGACTGTGAAAACATGTATTCCAATGATTATGAAAGGAAGGTGTATTATACAACCATATCTGTCAGCAATGGGAGATTACATTTGTTCAGCATAATGTTTTTTAGAATCATTGTTTTTTTAAGCACAATGCATTAAAAAGCATATTCCCTAATAACAAAGGCAAAATCAGCAAGTGGCAGTGAACTTGCTTCTCCTCAATGTTCTACCACAAAGCAAAAGCAACAATAATTGCTAACTATCAATATCGAAAACAATAATGCAGCAGCAGAAAAGGTCATTTTTCTATGAAGATTACACTGCAATTCCCGTGCTTAGAAGAAAGCGAAGCAGAATAACAAAATAATATCTGCCAGCTCAGGGCTTGTAGATTTCCATCAGGACCACAGGTTTGGAGTAAACATCGCCCAATGTGCTCATACCTTTCATGCAATAAGGGACTTAAGAAAAAAAAAAGCAACAAGGCTCAGACATTCCTTCAAAATCCAGCACTGAACCGCAAAAGAATGAAGATGGGCCTATTTATTTATTATTTTTTTTTACTCCTCCTCCTCTCTTTCTGGGTGAAACAGGTTCCCTATCAGTTAGTTAGAGGCGACAGTCTGTCTGCTGGTGGTAAGACGATATGCTCAATGTTAGAGTGAAGCCGACAGGATTCCTGGCTTGAAAAGCACAGATATTGATCTGACTCAAGCACCTAAACAATACCTCACCTGTTTGCCTTGTCCATACCTTATTTTGCGCAGTTAAATGCTTGTTTTGTTTAACTTTTCTTTTATTCCTGTGGATCTGAGCTTTGATACACTTTGGGGAGTAGGTAAACAGAGAGAGTCATGTATGGACATCCTCGTAACCGTAACGTGGATGATTTTTTTCGACCACCCCTCCCTGCCGCCGGAGAACAGCGCTCTTATTGAAAATTATAAGCAACACGGAGAATAAGAAACCATATACAAAGATGTTTGATGTTCTACTCAGTGTCCAATAACACCGAAAGTGAGAGGCAAGCTAATTACACCCCTGTATGCCTTAGTTGAAATTTCTTAAACTGGAACATGTCAAAGACTTTTTTCTAATGTTATTAAATCTGTTTTTCTTCTTCTTCTTCTTCGTTTTTTTCTTTTTTTTATTCTTCCTCGTCTTTTTTTCTTCTATTTCTTCATCTTTGTCCTCTTTGTCTTTTTCTGCTTTTAATTCTTCTTTGTTATTTTTCTTTTTTTCTTCTTCTTCATCTTTTTCTTCTTTTATTTCGTCTTCTTTAATGTCTTTTTCTTCTTCGTCATCTTTTTTTCTTCTTTATCTTTTTCTTCTCCTTTGACATTTTCTTCTTTTCCTTCTTCGTATTTTTCCTCTTTTATTCCTTCTTTGTCTTTTTTCCTTCTTTTCCTTCTTCGTCTTTTTCTTTTTTATTCCTTCTTTGTCTTTCGCTTCTTTGTCTTCTTTTTCTTTGTCCTCGTACGCACCAAGTATAAGAAGGAAAAAAACCCCTCCATTTAAAATTCTGCTCACTTGACGGAGGACAATGCGTTACTGCGGCAGTAAAATGAAAAAAAAAAACGAGAGAGACTGTGTGCTTTCATTTTACCCGGCAAATTATTGTATAAATATATTTCTACTCTTTATTATTAGCTGGAGATCCCCGCTGACAATGCATGCAAATCTCGCCAGCAGGCCCTGGGATTTATAATTGCGTTATGTTTGAAACTAATAACCATAAACAGAAATTCTAACAAAACAAATGAACATTTTGCCACCCCGGCGCTACTGGATATGAGGCAGGCTTGTGTATATAGTCTGACACTTGCTGTTGCATAATTTGCATACACGGTAGTGTGTTTCCACATAGGTGACAAGCGAAGAAAGTGAGATATTAGGTCCTCTCCTATTGGGGGGGTGCAACTGGTTGCTAAGCAACATATTATTGCTCCCCCCAAAAAAACCACACAGAAAATGGAACCGCTGCTTAAAACAACTTTATTCCAGCAATGCTACAAATCAAAAGCGTTCAGAGCGACGTTGGACGAGGGGGCTATTAATTACGGGTTGTTACTGCTAATATTATGACAGCTAAATCTGCATATCCTGCTTATTAGTAGTCAGATAAGCAAGCCTGTAAATAAATTAGATGCACAAATGATGTGTATATACCGTATGCATTAATAGCACCACACCTTACACCAACGTGCAATGATCCAAATCTGCATTCCTCTTAATTTATGGTCTTACGCGAAGCACAACGCTCTCTTTATGCATCACCAAATGGTCGTGAAGCTTCCCTCCATTTCTCCGCTGCATCTGGCACTCTTTTTGTGTAATTGTATAGAAATAATGCTGCTATTTCTGTCCCTGTTTACACGTTCCAGTTTTCCAAGCAACATATGAGAGAAAGCTGCCCTGCAATGAATGGCGTAAAGAGAGAGATCTTCTCCATCCAGGAGCAGAATTATGGCACACGGCATAAGTACAATAGTCAACCGGTTACATCCCGGAAAATGATGGCATTTATTAACATTTAGATGCACTTACTAAACATCAAAATGTGGTCACCTAATGTATTTAAATGCAATTACAGGATGGAGGAAGCGGATTAATATCCTTACATGAAAGGGACGACAACATGAAAATAGATTGGCAGTAAATTACAAAAGTTACCATTTTCATTTACTACCAATTACATTGCTATTAATTACGTTACATGTTCAATATCATCGCATGGTAACGAAGCCGTAATTAGAATGGTAGACGTGACTAATAAAGCTCATCACTAATTCAGGTGTGTGAGCACTTATGCAAAACAGCCCAGCGCGCCATGGGCAAGCTCAATAGTCGCCCTCGTTCACCGTGGCTCTGTCTCACCATTTCAGGCTGGCTTAACACTTGCAGCTATTATATACCTAGCACATATGGAATGTTTATTTGATGCATCCATTAAAATACTCATTATTACGTGTAAATGATTTCGCTTTAGGATACTCTGTGACAAGTGAATTTACATTCATCCGTCAGCTTTATCTGATCTCCTAGCGAATGTCGTGCAATTCACTTATAGGCTACGTTCACACCACTGTATTTTCAGTCCGAGCGCTGTCCACGTAAACAACTGACAGCAATCGGTCTGATGTTAATCACAAGACATTTATTTATTTTTTTACATGGAACAAATGCCGGCCTTAAACAAATGGCAGCATGCACCTAGTGTCTTCCGAATGTCCAATGAGAATTACCTATTCAAGTCTACAGATGTGCAAAAAAAAAACTCGTGCTCCATATTGATTGAAACTTGCCGTGCCACAGGAAAATCAAATGGAAAAGGAAGGGACTTCCAGCATTGGGATCTTTAGCAAAATTTGCTTCCCTTTCAATTCGATCATCTGTGTAGCATCCGTCATCATGCCATTGTTATTGAAGCTCTCCCACCAAAGTTTTTATCCTCTTAATATTTTGCATTCATCATATTATATAGCACTGTGTACTTCCAATTGCTCTTTTTGCCTTTCTACCCAGTTAATTCTTCTCTTTTCTTAGCTCTATGTAGAAACAGGAGGTCTCTTTTCCCTGTATGAGTCGTCCCCTTCTTCAACTCCTGACCGATCTCCTCGCTCCTTCCCTCCCTGCCATTGACTCTTACACTGACTTATGACTTGTGCAGAGAAAATTAACCTCCTGTTTCTACATAGAGCTTTGAAGGATTCAGCTAGTCAGTTTTTAATCATGTGCCATAGACCTAATGGAAAAGAGAAGAATTAACTGGACAGAAAGGCAAAATGAGCAATTGTAGGTACACAGTGCTATATAATATGATGACTGTAAAATATATTAAGAAAATAAAAATTTTGATGGGAGAAGGAGGAGAGCTTTGTTAACATAGGAAATTATATTTGGTTTTGTAAACTTTATCATCTGATGATGCCTAAATACAGATGCCCTATGGACAAATAATCGTAAGTTCTTTCTGGAAGAAAATCAGACAATTTTTTATATTCTCCTGTGATCCGGGTTTGTACATTCAACATCTTTAAGGCATGAATGAACCCAGCGAGTTTTTCAGAAGGAAGACTATTCAGATCAGGCCAACGTCTTTGGTCGTGAAGCCTTTTTTTTTCCCAACGTTTTTTGTGTTATGCTTGGCTGCCAAATTTTATTTAAAACTTGCATTGAATAAATTAGTGAGCAGTTTTCAAGCAGAGGCCGCCTCAAAAATGAACCGGTCACTTTTTTTTACCACTTTGTGTCGGGAAACTGAAGCGGTTAAGAAAAAATGTAAAAGCCTGAATATAGGAACAGCAAGTCATTTTTACAATGCAGCGTATATGTTCAATCTTTTTATGCATTTATTTAGTGCTTTTTCAGGTGGGTTACACAGCGGAAGCACCTGAAAAAGACATTGTTTGTGCCAGGAACCAGGACTGTAGCATTGGGGATTTGCACTGTCATTTGTTCAGACTATCCAATAATCACAAACTAATAAAACAGTTTAAAAACAAATAAAATGAGTCTTCTAAATTTTGAACCAAATTCATGAATTTGGCGCAAATACCACAAGATATAAAAAAAATTGTAAATGATAAATCGGGCCCAAAGTGTGATAAATCTCTTTTTACTGTAATCGTTCCATAATTACTATGCTGAAAACAAGAGGCCAAGGGTTTGATCACACATTGTAGTAGAGAGGAATGGTAACTAAGTTATCTCTGTTTCTTAAAGGGCTTGTCCATTTTGCATGCTGTATACTAAAAAAAATTAGTTTACTCACATATGGATCTCCTACCTTATCAATCCTGCAGTCAATAATGGTACACATTGTTTCGCTCGCCCAGACATGGTAGCACTACAGCGAAACATTGGCGGTGGTCCAACTAAAAGAGGATTGGTAGCTGAGCATATATTTTCATTTTACACCATGCTGGAACATTCCTTTTGTTACTGTTTTTAAAGGGATGATCATTCTTTTTAGTTATTTCTCATTTTCTACGCTAAACACCATATAACCATTGCTGTAGATACTATATTAATTTTGTTTTTTTGGCTCCACATCCAAAATACTAGTTGCGGAATGTGATTGAGACCATTTTTCCAAAACATAACAGTTATTCTTTATTAATACTGAGTACCTCTAAAAGTCAGATGACATGAGCAGGAGCATCAATCTGGTATAAATATCATCACACCAATATCATCCTACTCATTGATTCTCCTGCTTGCCTTTTCTAATTCCTACCTTTGGAATCCTGCCTGTGCTCAGAAAGCATGCAAACATAATTCTTCTGGATAGCCAACAAAGTTATCACTTCCAGAATACTTTTGTCATGTTTGGGGATGAAGGTATTTACACTTATTCCTACCAAGAACATATGCACTTAGAGATACTGATGTGAATTAGATAGACCCTCACCACTTGGTCAAAGGAGTTGTCCGGCCATGAGTTACAAATCTGCAGTCACTATATGTGACTTTAGAATTACTCTCACTGTGTGTTGCGAGGATTCTTCAATGCCGACGCCTGGAGCGGATAGTCATGTGACCTCAAGCATGCGATTTTTATACATTGCCACATTCCGACTAGAGGTGTCCAACCTCACTCAATGCACTTGTACTGGGCAAGGCCGAGAACATCTAATTTTCACATGGCTGTTTGTATGGAAATTGCATACTTGCAGTAATGCACCTGCCGCTCCCAGTGCCTGACAGAGAATCCTTACATGACCACCTGTTCTCGACACCATTACTGGAGAATCCTCATGGCATACAGTGTGCACGATGTGAGTGACTGTAGACTTGTAACCTAAGGCCGGACAATCTCTTTAAAGAAGAGCCAGACTGTAGAAACAATTGACTACATGGCCAAATTGCCAATTACCCTAAAGGTACCGTCACATTAAGCGACGCTGCAGCGATATCGACAACGATGCCGATCGCTGCAGCGTTGCTGTGTGGTCGCTGGAGAGCTGTCACACAGACAGCTCTCCAGCGACCAACAATGCCGGTCCCCGGGTAACCAGGGTAAACATCGGGTTACTAAGCGCAGGGCCGCGCTTAGTAACCCGATGTTTACCCTGGTTACCATTGTAAATGTAAAAAAAAACCAGTACATACTCACCTTCTGATGTCTGTCAGGTCCCTGGCCGTCTGCTTCCCGCACTGACTGAGTGCCGGCCGTAAAGTAAAAGAGCACAGCGGTGACGTCACCGCTGTGCTATGCTTTACGGCCGGCCGGCGCTCACAGTCAGTGCGAGAAGCAGACGGCCAGGGACCTGACGGACATCAGAAGGTGAGTATGTACTGTTTTTTTTTTTACATTTACAATGGTAACCAGGGTAAATATCGGGTTACTAAGCGCGGCCCTGCGCTTAGTAACCCGATATTTACCCTGGTTACCATTGTAAAACATTGCTGGCATCGTTGCTTTTGCTGTCAAACACGACGATACACGCCGATCTGACGACCAAATAAAGTTCTGGACTTTCAGCAACGACCAGCGATATCACAGCAGGATCCTGATCGCTGCTGCGTGTCAAACACAACGATATCGCTATCCAGGACGCTGCAACGTCACGGATCGCTATCGTTATCGTTGCAAAGTCGTTTAGTGTGAAGGTACCTTAAGACCTTATTCACACGCCAGTATTTGTTCAGTATTATACATCAATAACTGTAAGCCGAAATCTGAAATGGAACCTACAGAGAGAAAAGCTCATTGAAAGGCTCACACTTCACCTGTGTTTTGAAGCCATTCCTGTTTTTGGCTGACAAAACCAAAGAAGAATCTGACCCATAATACTGACATTGTGAACAAGGTCTTATTAACTGTAGTGTTATTAGCATAAGTGTAGCGAACCTTAATAATTTTGCATAAGTGACAAGTGGTACTTATCTTGGTTCCCTTACAAAATGGCAAGCTCTCTGTCATAATTTAGACAACACTAATTAGCTCTACTTCCCACGATTAGATGAATATCGTCAACCTTCATGGAATCTTGTATGGGGGCCTGCCATCTCCTCTAAGTTGGCCAATGCCATACATAAAAATGGAAGAGGACATTTCCAAAGTACTCACATTTTAGGAAGATGTTCTATAACCAAGACCGCAGTAGGCACCAGAAACGTGCCAGAGCAGTTCCGGTACCACATCTTCCTTGGATGGATTATTAAAGATAGGTGTTTGAAATAAAGCTTTAAGATTTTTTTTATTATTGGATGTGCCTGTTCACCTCTTTTTTACGTTCAATGCCATACATATTAGACAGAAGTTGGTTGATGGTTGAACAGTTGATGAACGAACGTTCATCAGGGGGACTACAGTTAGGCAGCCATACACATTTTAGTCCATATTGCCAGTTACAGTCATTCAAAAATGCCATACATGTTCAATCAAAAAAGGACCAATGATCCCTGATATTTCAGAAATATCCTGAAAACATTCTATTAATTCTTTTCTGGACTAGCGGCTATCGGATGAATATTTTAAACAAATCCAACTTTTTTTCTAGTTGATAACAGTGTGTTATTGGCCAATTAATGGGAATCGGCCACCAAGTTTATCAGCAGGAGATTATCGCTAATGGAGCAGTAAACCTGCTGCCATGTAGTCCTCCATAGTCATGAGCGCTGTTTAACCCTACCTCTGATTGTCAGCTATCTGCCTATGCACAGGGATTTCAGGATGAGTAGTGGTGATCAGAAGAGGACCAGACACGAGTCGGTGAGTAGGGCATGGGTCGGTTAGTTGAGGGGTGAGGTCAGTATAAGGAATTCTTTTATTTTTTACATCATATGTTTATTATGCTCTGGGGTCTGGACCATAATAAAGAAGATTAAATTAGTGCAGAATAAATATTTTGAGATTCAAATTTCCCAGAAAAATGGTCACGAACAGGCAAATTTTTATTTTGCCTGATCCGCTCATCAGTCATCACTAATGAGTAGAGATGAGCAAACCCGAAAATTCGGAGTTCGTACTGGACAGTTAGTGTCGGGTGCTTAACCACAGGAAAAGGACTTCTCTTGGAAGTCTGTAGCAATGTTAGGAGTTCCAGGGAATAGGAAGTAGAGAGAGAATTTTCCAGATTAAAAGTTTGGCAACCCATTGTTTGTAATCGGGTCCAGGTTCAAGTTTGGGAACAGTTCTGGTACCCGAAACAAGCTTTGGACTGAAGTTCAGGTAAACGGACCGAACTTCCACGGGTCCACTTATCCCTACTAATGAGTTCATTCAATTAGTGTTTGGAGTTTTTCATCAGGTAATCTTTTTTTATCTTGCTCAAATTATGTAGGCAGTAGTAACTACATTTATTTCATATATAGCTACAACATATTCTATTGAACTGCATGAAGATAGTCAACATTCACATTAGTTGCCATTCCCCAGTGATATCACAATCTAGTTTCCCTCTCATACAAACGAGGACCAATTTTGGAAGCTACCATTGAGGCCTGTCCCACACGTCCAGATAATTCCGGTACCGGAAAAATCGGTACCGGAGTTATCCGTGTCCGTGTGTCCGTGAGCTCACGTAGGCCATCCATGTGGCACACGTGCGGCAGCCGTGTGCTGCCTGGGTACCACACGGACCGTGCAGGAGAGACAGCGCTACAGTAAGCGCTGTCCCCCCAGCATGGTGCTGAAGCCGCCATTCATCCGTTCTCTCCAGCGCTCGCTGGGGAGAAGGGATGAAAAATCTTTTTTTTTTTTGTTTTTTTGTGTTTTAAATAAACTTTAGGGCATCCTCCCCCCTCCCACCCCCTGTGCGCCCGGCCGCCGGCATTAAAATACTCACCCGCCTCCCTCGCTGGCGCTGCTTCCTGTCCTGGCCGCACATTCTACTGTATGAGCGGTTACGTGGGCCCGCCGATTACAGTCATGAATATGCGGCTCCACCTCCCATAGGGGTGGAGCCGCATATTTATTTCTGTAATGGGCGGCCCCACGTGACCGCATACAGGAGAAGCTGCGGCCAGGACAGGACACTGCGAGGGAGGCGGGTGAGTATTTTAATAACAACGGGCGGGCGCACAGGGGGTGGGAGGGGGGTGGGGACATGGATCTTTATGATAAACACGAGAAACAAAAAAAAAAGGATTATTCATATCTTCTCTACAGCAAACGCTTCAGCACCACGTGGGGGGGACAGCGCTTACTGTAGCGCTGTCTCCTGCAAGGTACACGGACTGCACACGGACAACGTCCGTGTGCGGTACGTGTTTTACACGGACCCATTGACTTTAATGGGTACGTGTAATACGTGCGCTCCCACGAACACTGACATGTCTCCGTGTTTGGCACACGGAGACACGGTCCGCAAAAAATCAATGACATCTGCACAGATGCATTGATTTCAATGTGTCTACTTGTGTCAGTGGCTCCGGTACGTGAAGAAACTGTCACCCCACGTACCGGAGCCACTGACGTGTGAAACCGGCCGAAACAATATTTTTGAAATGTGAGCAGAGACCGGAGAACCTCAGTCTGCATGGTGTTGAATCAAAGACCTAAAATAAAGTTTACAAAAGTTAACTTTTTTTTCTAACATAATTCTTCATTGTCTTTTACTCTCAAATGTGTTGATTTTGGTTTAGCTACATGCATAAAATGTGAACATAATTAACAATTTGCAGATATTTGATCTGCAGGAAAAAAAAAGAATGTAGAGTTTACCGCACCTACACTATAGAAAGAAGTCTCCTTTGCTAGCTGTAATGCTTGCTTTGCACATGTCACTGCCAGAACAATGCAAGATCAATTTGTTCGCAGAGATATGACCAAACCTGTGACAATAGGGAACACGAGTATCAGCTTATGAGGCAATAGAAATGCAATTTCTGGAGGCTACGCATGACCAAAAAAAAAGGTTTGATGGTGGTGAGAGTTTGAAACCGGAGAGAAGGAAAGCAATTGACTGAAGTATGGAAAGAGTGTTGACTGATCCCCATGTTGGAAAGGAACTGATGAAAGACAGTGGAAGTCCTGAATCAGTGTGGTATATTTTATATAGCGTAGGATGCCTAGAAAAATAAAAAAAAGAGATAGGCTTGTAAGCATATTTGTGAGTTTGCAGTGTCGGTAATAGACTGAAATGTAAAGAAAGATAGCTATGACCTATAGACCTGAAAGAAAACATTTACTAGCTAGCAAATTGTTAAATGAAAACCATCATCGATAATAGAGCAGGGTTAAATACAACTTTCCAACTTTTGAAAAGTATATCACGGAGATGCGAAAGATTGGAGTAAAATTGGAATTAATTAAGAACATTATGGCTATTGGAAGACTGTGACTAAAGAAAAAAAATCATGAAAAATCTCCCATTTTTTAAGGGGTTAAATATTTTTTCTACTGCATCTTATAGAGGTTGATCAGACTGAAATGAAATGTGTCACGGTTCCACCCCTCAGTGTGTCTGTGATGCAGTTACTCACAGCTCAGCCGTACAATCTGGTATAGGGGTGTGCTGAAGCTGTCAGTACTTTGATTGACAGCTCAACTATCCAATCGGAAACTGGGAGGTGTCAGCTGTCTCCAAGTGCTCAATATTCCAGGCAGAGGCGTAGCTAGGGTTTTGGTTCAGGGGGTGATGCTTCTGAGTGGGCCCCTAACCAGGTAACCTTGATTACAACTGGGTGACGCGCCCTAATATTGGAGGAGAATCTCAGCAGATGACCGCGCTGTTACTGAAGATAATCTCTATATAAAGACCAACATGGATATTACCGCCATATGGTTAGTGGTTGATACCAGCCCTACAGAACATATAAGAGATCACAACACAGTTACAGATAATGTCTTACAGCTGACGTTCTTTCAGATGGAATCGTTCATTTTTCCCGTCTTTTCCATCTGGCCCAGACCGACATGACAACTTCTTCCAGCTACAACTCATCTGCAGAGATTACAACAAAGAAACGTTTCACTTCTCATATTCCAGCCCCATCACCATCTATTCCCAACCTGCACAAACTCCTCATCCTGCTGATATCCCACTACTGAGCCACTGCTGCCGTATGTGTCCCTATTACTACACCTGATACCCCAAATACTGAGCCGCTGCTGCCATGTGTGTCCCTATTACTGCCCCTGATACCCCAATACTGAGCCGCTGCTGCCGTATGTGTCCCTATTACTGCACCTGATACCCCAATACTGATCCGCTGCTGCCGTATGTGTCCCTATTACTGCACCTGATACTCCAATACTGATCCGCTGCTGCCGTATGTGTCCCTATTACTGCACCTGATACCCCAATACTGAGCCGCTGCTGCCATATGTGGCCCTATTACTGCCCCTGATACCCCAATACTGAGCCGCTGCTGCCGTATGTGACCCTATTACTGCACCTGATACCCCAATACTGTGCCGCTGCTGCCGTATGTGTCCCTATTACTGCACCTGATACTCCAATACTGATCCGCTGCTGCCGTATGTGTCCCTATTACTGCCCCTGATACCCCAATACTGAGCCGCTGCTACTGTATGTGTCCCTATTACTGCCCCTGATACCCCAATACTGAGCCACTGCTGCCGTATGTGTCCCTATTACTGCCCCTGATACCCCAATACCGAGCAGCTGCTGCCGTATGTGTCCCTATTACTGCCCCTGATACCCCAATACTGAGCTGCTGCTGCCGTATGTGTCCCTATTACTGCACCTGATACCCCAATACTGATCCGCTGCTGCCGTATGTGTCCCTATTACTGCACCTGATACCCCAATACTGATCCGCTGCTGCCGTATGTGTCCCTATTACTGCCCCTGATACCCCAATACTGATCCGCTGCTGCCGTATGTGTCCCTATTACTGCACCTGATACCCCAATACTGATCCGCTGCTGCCCTATGTGTCCCTATTACTGCCCCTGATACCCCAATACTGATCCGCTGCTGCCGTATGTGTCCCTATTACTGCCCCTGATACCCCAATACTGAGCCGCTGCTACTGTATGTGTCCCTATTACTGCCCCTGATACCCCAATACTGAGCCACTGCTGCCGTATGTGTCCCTATTACTGCCCCTGATACCCCAATACCGAGCAGCTGCTGCCGTATGTGTCCCTATTACTGCCCCTGATACCCCAATACTGAGCTGCTGCTGCCGTATGTGTCCCTATTACTGCACCTGATACCCCAATACTGATCCGCTGCTGCCGTATGTGTACCTATTACTGCACCTGATACTCCAATACTGATCCGCTGCTGCCGTATGTGTCCCTATTACTGCCCCTGATACCCCAATACTGATCCGCTGCTGCCGTATGTGTCCCTATTACTGCACCTGATACCCCAATACTGATCCGCTGCTGCCCTATGTGTCCCTATTACTGCCCCTGATACCCCAATACTGATCCGCTGCTGCCGTATGTGTCCCTATTACTGCACCTGATACTCCAATACTGATCCGCTGCTGCCGTATGTGTCCCTATTACTGCCCCTGATACCCCAATACTGAGCTGCTGCTGCCGTATGTGTCCCTATTACTGCCCCTGAAACCCCAATACTGAGCTGCTGCTGCCGTATGTGTCCCTATTACTGCACCTGATACCCCAATACTGAGCTGCTGCCGTATGTGTCCCTATTACTGCACCTGATATCCCAATACTGAGCCGCTGCTGGCGTATGTGTCCTATTACTGCCCCTGAAACCCCAATACTGAGCTGCTGCTGCCATATGTGACCCTATTACTGTCCCTGATACCCGAATACTGAGCCGCTGCTGCCGTATGTGTCCCTATTACTGCCCCTGATACCCCAATACTGAGCCGCTGCTGCCATATGTGTCCCTATTACTGCACCTGATACCCCAATACTGAGCCGCTGCTGCCAAATGTGTCCCTATTACTGCACCTGATACCCCAATACTGAGCCGCTGCTGCCGTATGTGTCCCTATTACAGCACCTGATACCCCAATACTGAGCCGCTGCTACCGTATGTGTCCCTATTACTGCCCCTGATACCCCAATACTGAGCGCTGCTGCTGTATGTGTCCCTATTACTCCACCTGATACCCCAATACTGAGCCGCTGCTGCCGTATGTGTCCCTATTACTGACCCTGATACCCCAATACTGAGCCGCTGTTGCCGTATGTGTCCCTATTACTGCCCCTGATACCCCAATACTGAGCCGCTGCTGTTGTATGTGTCCCTATTACTGCACCTGATACCCTAATGCTGAGCCTCTGCTGCCGTATGTGACCCTATTACTGCCCCTGATACCCCAATACTGAGCCGCTGCTGCCGTATGTGTCCCTATTACTGCCCCTGATACCCCAATACTGAGCAGCTGCTGCCCTATGTGATCCTATTACTGCACCTGATACCCCAATACTGAGCCGCTGCTGCCGTATGTGTCCCTATTACTGCACCTGATACCCCAATACTGAGCCGTTGCTGCCTTATGTGTCCCTATTACTGCCCCTGATACCCCAATACTGAGCCGCTGCTGCCATATGTGCCTCTATTACTGCACCTGATACCCCAATACTGAGTCGCTGCTGCCGTATGTGTCCCTATTACTGCACCTGCTGTGTGGTTCTCTGTGCCCTCTAAATTCTAAAGCACCCCTCTATAATATAGTAATGCCGGGTGCAAGTGCCCTAGAAAACAGTGCCCATTTTTTGCCCCCTAGAAAGTAATATTGCCCTGTGTGCCCCTTTGATAGCCACAGTAACCTGAGTTCCCCTATAACAATAAGTGCCCACTTTACATTTAATAATGTCCTGAGTTTCCCCCTTGTACAGCTCCCCTATACACAGTATGATGCTCTCTTATACACAGTATAATGCCCCTCACTGTATAGTACCACCCCCACAGTATACTGACTCCTTGGTAGTCCCCAAACTGTTTGATGGCTCCAACAATGTACAATGTATAATGACCCCCACATTGTAATCTCCATACTGTATGATGGCCCCCTAGATGGCCTCCATATACAGTAGCATAATGCACCAAATAGTCCACAATATAGTATAATGCACTCCCCATAGGAAGACTCTATAGCATAAGACAGCCCCCATAGGCAGACACTGTAATAAGGCAGCACCCCCCATATAGGCAGACTCTGTAATAAGGCAGTACCCCATAGGCAGACTCTGTAGTATAAGGCAGCACCCCATAGGCAGACCCTGTAATAAGGCAGCACCTCCATAGTCAGACCCTGTAATAAGGCAGCACCCCCATAGTCAGACCCTGTCATAAGGCAGCCCCCTTAGTCAGACCCTGTAATAAGGCAGCACCCCCATAGTCAGTCCCTGCAATAAGGCATCGCCCTTAGTCAGACCCTGTAATAAGGCAGCACCCCTATAGGCAGACCCTGTAATAAGGCAGCCCCCATAAACAGACCCTGTAATAAGGCAGCCCCCATAGTCAGACCCTGTAATAAGGCAGCCCCCATAGTCAGACCCTGTAATAAGGCTGCCCTCATAGTCAGACCCTGTAATAAGGCAGCCCCCCCCCTTAGGCAGACCCTGTAATAAGGCAGCAGCACCCATAAAAAATAAATACCTCTCTTCTTCCGGGTTCCTGCGCTGCTCTCCTGACACCGAGCGCCGGGCAGTGATGTCATCGCGCCCGCTGTCAGTGTCGGCGACGTCAGATGCTGACACTGACAGGGGGATGATAGGAGAAGGAGTGTAGCTAAATGCCGGTACAGCTGATCTTCCGATGAAGGCGGGGGTCACTCTGCTGGCACCGGGACCCCCGCCTGCTCAGGGGCGCCAGGAGCAGCAGGGCGGCAGAGCAGGGAGATCGATTCTCCCTGCTCTGCCGCAGAATGTAACTGTACAGTTACAGTAGCGTAGCTCCGGGTTGGCCCCCTCAGAGCACCGAGCCTGGGGCGCCCGCACCCTCTGCCCCCCCCAGTAGCTACGCTACTGATTCCAGGTGATTGCCATGCTGCTTGACTGACCTGTTTCTCCTGGACCTCTGCCAGGTGTACATTCAGCTTCTGAGGTTTGTGCTCCTGTGCCTTGAGTTCTGAATTCTTGATCTTTTATATCCTGACCTTGGACCTCACTTTGACAATCCATCAGTTTAACCCCTTCAGCTCTGATCCACTATCCTCCCCGATCTCTGACCTCGGAATGTTACCTGACCACGCTTTGTCTCTTCCGCAGATCCGTGAGAGACATGGTGAACAGCAAGATGCTCATTATACTTTCCTGGAGCAGGTCCATTTATCTGAGGTTAGAGTTTCAAGTCTTCATGTTGCGGAGAGAAGCTGGAGACAAGATCTCGGACTGGTGTAGAATCATATATTGTCCTTTATTATTCACGGTGAAATTTGACTTTTTTATACACATGAAGCTTTATATTTAAGATCTCGGACTCTGTCTATACTGTGGTCTCTCTGGACATTTTCCTTAAGAATTGCCCAACTTGTCCTCAAGGTATGAAACCATCGGGAGAAAGTCTGAGTCTGGGTGACGGCAGAGGAGATCACCCAGACTCCCAGGTACCTTTTTCTTCCTCTGATAAAGTTCTGATAAATACAATTATTTCCTTTGGGAACCAGGTTCTCTCAACACTGTCGTTCATTGACTGTGAATCTGCTGCTATCTTTATTGATTCGGGACTGGTTCTGAAGTTAGGATTGGGGGCATTAAGTTTAGAAAGACCCATTCAAGTTGTTGCCCTTGACAAGACACTGTTAGCTCACAATTTGGTCAAGAGAGCAACGGTGGATTTCACTCTCCAAGTGGGAGCACTCCACCCAGAATCCATCTTCTGTTTTGTGTTGGATAATTTACCTGCTGGATTGGTACTGGGGTTTCCATGGTTGCATATTCACAATCCTGTTATTGATTGGTATCAGAAGGAGATTGTGGAATAAAACCCCAATTGTTACAAGAAATGCCTAAAAAATTTACAAATATGCTACACTAGTCTGAAGGGTCTTCCGGGGTACCTGAAGGACTTCGGAGATGGCAGAGATACTAACTCCCCATCGTCCCTATGATCGTGCTATTGATCTTATTCCAAGTGCCAAATTGCCAAAAGCTCGCCTTAACAATTTGTCAGGGCCTGAATCGACCGCCATGAATGATTAACTATTAATGATAGTTTACAAAAGAGTCATATCCGTCCTTCCTCTTCCCCTATAGTTGCTGGATTTTTCTTTATTAAAAATAAAAGGATGGGGGTCTCTGTCCTTGCCTTGATTTCCGAGAACTAATCAAGGTCATGGTTAAAAATACTTTCTCACTTCCACTCATCCCTGACCTATATAATTAGCTTCTGGGTGCTAGGGTGTTCTCTAAACTTGATCTTAGAGAGTGGTCGCATCCTGGCACCATCCAGGTTGAAAACTGTTTACTCCTCCTAGACATGGATTGCAGCATGGGATAGAACAACAGACAGGTGAGGGATATGGTTCTTGTTTTGTTTTTTTAATTACAGGAGGGCTTCAATTGAATGGGCTTGTGGACTTATGATACTGAGATAGATTTTTTGGTAAAACACATCATTCTACAGTTTACGTAACTGGAATGAGGCCTAAAAATAAAAGAACACAGTAGTCACAGTCAAATATGGTGGAGGTTCAAAGAAATGTAGGTGTTGGTTTGCTGCCTCTGGCCTTGGGGGCCTTGGCTGTGTGCAAGCCATCATGAAATGTGAAGATTCCCATAGCATTTTGAGCTGCAATGTAGTAACTGGGGTCTGTGTTGTGATCCGCTTTTTGGCTCCCCTGGTGGTGGCTGGTGGTACTGGAGACTTGTGTGTGCTTTTCTGCCTCAGCTCACCTGCTTCCATCAGTTTTGGGAGTTCCCTATTTAGCCTTGCTCTCCAGTCACTTCCTTGCCGGTCATCATTGTAACCTGAGTCATTCAGTTGCATGTTCCTGCTACTAGTCTGCTGATCAGCTAAGTGGACTCTTGTCCTTATTGTTTTGTTTTTCTTGTCCAGTTTACAGTTTTGTCATTTCCTGTTACTGGAAGCTCTTGTGGACTGAAATTGCCACTCCTGTGTCATGAGTTGACACAGGAGTCTTAAAGTAATTTCAGGATGGGTTTTTGAAAGGGTTTTTCAGCTGACCGTGAAGTCCTCTTTTGTATCCTTCCTCTATCTAGTAAGTGGACCTCGCTTTGCTAAATCTACCTTCATACTGTGTATGTCTTTTCCTCTGAACTCACCGTTAATATACGTGGGGGCTACTATCATCTTTGGGGAATTTCTCTAGAGGTAGGCCAGGTCTGTTCCTTCCTCTTCCAGGCGTAATTAGTTCTCCGGCTGGCGCATGGCATCTAGGCAGCCGTAGGAATGCTTCCTGGCTACTGTTAGTTGTGTGGTAGATTTAGGTCACGGTCAGCTTGAGTTTCCATCACCCGAGAGCTAGTCTGTTATTTTTGTGTTTCTGATGTTCCCATGCCATTGGGGAATCATGACTGTATGACCGGCCGCTGTTAAAGTAATTGGCAGAAGAAAGGAGAGTAAAAGAAGTCTGTAGATTTTTTTTTTTTTTTTTCCCTCTCATGTTTGCTACTTACAGTGGGGCAAAAAAGTATTTAGTCAGTCAGCAATAGTGCAAGTTCCACCATTTAAAAAGATGAGAGGCGTCTGTAATTTACATCATAGGTAGACCTCAACTATGGGAGACAAACTGAGAAAAAAAAATCCAGAAAATCACATTGTCTGTTTTTTTATCATTTTATTTGCATATTATGGTGGAAAATAAGTATTTGGTCAGAAACAAACAATCAAGATTTCTGGCTCTCACAGACCTGTAACTTCTTCTTTAAGAGTCTCCTCTTTCCTCCACTCATTACCTGTAGTAATGGCACCTGTTTAAACTTGTTATCAGTATAAAAAGACACCTGTGCACACCCTCAAACAGTCTGACTCCAAACTCCACTATGGTGAAGACCAAAGAGCTGTCAAAGGACACCAGAAACAAATTTGTAGCCCTGCACCAGGCTGGGAAGACTGAATCTGCAATAGCCAACCAGCTTGGAGTGAAGAAATCAACAGTGGGAGCAATAATTAGAGAATGGAAGACATTCAAGACCACTGATAATCTCCCTCGATCTGGGGCTCCACGCAAAATCCCACCCCGTGGGGTCAGAATGATCACAAGAACGGTGAGCAAAAATCCCAGAACCACGCGGGGGGACCTAGTGAATGAACTGCAGAGAGCTGGGACCAATGTAACAAGGCCTACCATAAGTAACACACTACGCCACCATGGACTCAGATCCTGCATTGCCAGACGTGTCCCACTGCTTAAGCCAGTACATGTCCGGGTCCGTCTGAAGTTTGCTAGAGAGCATTTGGATGATCCAGAGGAGTTTTGGGAAAATGTCCTATGGTCTGATGAAACCAAACTGGAACTGTTTGGTAGAAACACAACTTGTCGTGTTTGGAGGAAAAAGAATACTGAGTTGCATCCATCAAACACCATACCTACTGTAAAGCATGGTGGTGGAAACATCATGCTTTGGGGCTGTTTCTCTGCAAAGGGGCCAGGACGACTGATCCGGGTACATGAAAGAATGAATGGGGCCATGTATCGTGAGATTTTGAGTGCAAACCTCCTTCCATCAGCAAGGGCATTGAAGATGAAACGTGGCTGGGTCTTTCAACATGACAATGACCCAAAGCACACCGCCAGGGCAACGAAGGAGTGGCTTCGTAAGAAGCATTTCAAGGTCCTGGAGTGGCCTAGCCAGTCTCCAGATCTCAACCCTATAGAAAACCTTTGGAGGGAGTTGAAAGTCCGTGTTGCCAAGCGAAAAGCCAAAAACATCACTGCTCTAGAGGAGATCTGCATGGAGGAATGGGCCAACATACCAACAACAGTGTGTGGCAACCTTGTGAAGACTTACAGAAAACGTTTGACCTCTGTCATTGCCAACAAAGGATATATTACAAAGTATTGAGATGAAATTTTGTTTCTGACCAAATACTTATTTTCCACCATAATATGCAAATAAAATGATAAAAAAACAGACAATGTGATTTTCTGGATTTTTTTTTCTCAGTTTGTCTCCCATAGTTGAGGTCTACCTATGATGTAAATTACAGACGCCTCTCATCTTTTTAAGTGGTGGAACTTGCACTATTGCTGACTGACTAAATACTTTTTTGCCCCACTGTAGTTGGCTCAGTTGTATTTCTGCTCTATTTACAGCCTTGCCTTTCTCTCCTTCTAATCCTTGAATGGCTCTGATCTCTCCGGTTTAAGGATGGACCCTCAGAGTTTGGCTGCAGGTTTAAAAAATCTTGCTACGAAGGTTCAGAATTTACAAGATTATGTTATACGTACTCCTATTTCTGAACCTAAGATTCCTACACCAGAGGTACTTTCCGGAGATAGATCTCGGTTTCTGAATTTCAAATGTAATTGTAAATTATTCCTTTCTCTCAGACCTCACTCCTCTGGAGATCCTGTTCAGCAGGTTAAGATTGTGATTTCTTTGCTGCGAGGTGACCCTCAAAATTGGGCATTTTCATTGACACCAGGGGTGTTATGACCCCAGTGGACAGGGTCTCAGAGGAACGTGTAAGTCTGCGAGATTCAAAAATCCAGCTCATAGGGCTGTGGTAACTGGGTTGACCAAATAGCTACTCCTAACGCCAACACTAGAAGTAGCCGGGAATCATGCCTACGGTGATCGCTAGATGACTCGCGCCAGCCGGAGAATCTAACTACCCCTAGGAGAAGAAAACAAAGACCTCTCTTGCCTCCAGAGAAAGGGACCCCAAAGCAAGATACAAGCCCCCCACAAATAATAACGGTGAGGTAAGAGGAAATGACAAACACAGAAATGAACCAGGTTCAGCAAAGAGAGGCCAGCTTACTAATAGCAGAATATAGCAAGATAACTTATCTGGTCAACAAAAACCCTATAAAAATCCACGCTGGAGATTCAAGAACCCCCGAACCGTCTAACGGTCCGGGGGGAGAACACCAGCCCCCTAGAGCTTCCAGCAAAGGTCAGGATACAGATTGGAACAAGCTGGACAAAAATACCAAACAAAACAAAAGCAAAAAGCAAGGAAGCAGACTTAGCTTGAAATACAGGAACAGGATCATAGGACAAGAGCACAACAGATTAGCTCTGATTTCAACGATGCCAGGCATTGAACTGAAGGTCCAGGGAGCTTATATAGCAACGCCCCTGAACTAACGGCCCAGGTGAGGACATAGGAAAAGACAGAAGCTCCAGAGTCAAATCACTAATGACCACTAGAGGGAGCAAAAAGCAAAATCACAACAGTACCCCCCCCTTAGTGAGGGGTCACCGAACCCTCACCACGACCACCAGGGCGATCAGGACGAGCGGCGTGAAAGGCACGAACTAAATCGGCCGCATGAACATCAGAGGCGACCACCCAGGAATTATCTTCCTGACCATAGCCCTTCCACTTGACCAGGTACTGAAGCCTCCGCCTGGAGAGACGAGAATCCAAGATCTTCTCCACCACGTACTCCAACTCGCCCTCAACCAACACCGGAGCAGGAGGCTCAGCAGAAGGAACCACAGGCACAACGTACCGCCGCAACAAGGACCTATGAAACACGTTGTGGATAGCAAACGACACAGGAAGATCCAGGCGAAAGGATACAGGATTAAGGATTTCCAATATCTTGTAAGGACCAATAAAACAAGGTTTAAATTTGGGAGAGGAAACCTTCATAGGAACAAAGCGGGAAGAAAGCCACACCAAATCCCCAACACGTAGTCGGGGACCCACACCGCGGCGGCGGTTGGCAAAGCGCTGAGCCCTCTCCTGTGACAACTTCAAGTTGTCCACCACAAGATTCCAGATCCGCTGCAACCTATCCACTACAGAATCCACCCCAGGGCAGTCAGAAGGTTCCACATGACCCGAAGAAAAATGAGGGTGGAAACCAGAGTTGCGGAAAAACGGCGAAACCAAGGTGGCGGAACTAGCCCGATTATTAAGGGCAAACTCAGCCAACGGCAAGAAGGTCACCCAATCGTCCTGATCAGCAGAGACAAAACACCTCAAATAAGCCTCCAAAGTCTGATTAGTTCGCTCCGTCTGTCCATTAGTCTGAGGATGGAAAGCAGACGAAAACGACAAGTCAATGCCCATCCTACTACAAAAGGATCGCCAGAATCTGGAAACGAACTGGGATCCTCTGTCTGACACAATATTCTCAGGGATGCCGTGCAAACGAACCACGTTCTGGAAAAACACAGGAACCAGATCGGAAGAGGAAGGCAGCTTAGGCAAAGGAACCAAATGGACCATCTTGGAGAAGCGATCACATATCACCCAGATAACAGACATGCCTTGAGACACCGGAAGATCAGAAATGAAATCCATGGAGATATGTGTCCAAGGTCTCTTAGGGACAGGCAAGGGCAAGAGCAACCCGCTGGCACGAGAACAGCAAGGCTTAGCTCGAGCACAAGTCCCACAGGACTGTACAAATGACCGCACATCCCTAGACAAGGAAGGCCACCAAAAGGATCTGGCCACCAGATCTCTGGTGCCAAAAATTCCTGGGTGACCTGCCAACACCGAGGAATGAACCTCGGAAATGACTCTGCTGGTCCACTTATCAGGCACAAACAGTCTGTCAGGTGGACAAGAATCAGGCCTATCAGCCTGAAATCTCTGCAACACACGTCGCAGATCTGGAGAAATAGCTGACAAGATAATACCATCCTTAAGAATACCAACAGGTTCAGCGACTCCAGGAGCATCAGGCACAAAGCTCCTGGAAAGAGCATCGGCCTTCACATTCTTTGAACCTGGTAAATACGAGACAACAAAGTCAAAACGGGAGAAAAACAATGACCAGCGGGCCTGTCTAGGATTCAGGCGTTTAGCAGACTCGAGATACATCAGATTTTTGTGATCAGTCAAGACCACCACACGATGCTTAGCACCCTCGAGCCAATGACGCCACTCCTCAAATGCCCATTTCATGGCCAACAACTCCCGATTGCCCACATCATAATTTCGCTCCGCAGGCGAAAACTTCCTAGAGAAAAAGGCGCAAGGTCTCATAACAGAGCAACCAGGGCCTCTCTGCGACAAAACGGCCCCTGCTCCAATCTCTG
Source organism: Ranitomeya variabilis (assembly GCF_051348905.1). Taxonomy (NCBI): domain Eukaryota; kingdom Metazoa; phylum Chordata; class Amphibia; order Anura; family Dendrobatidae; genus Ranitomeya; species Ranitomeya variabilis. The sequence goes on from NC_135232.1 coordinate 635,163,035, forward strand.
AAGCATCCACCTCAACCTGAAAGGGAAGCGAGACATCAGGCTGGCACAAAACAGGCGACGAAGTAAACCGACGTTTCAACTCCTGGAAAGCCTCCACGGCAGCAGGAGCCCAATTAACCACATCGGAGCCCTTCTTGGTCATATCCGTCAAAGGTTTCACAATGCTAGAAAAGTTAGCGATAAAACGACGGTAGAAGTTAGCGAAACCCAAGAACTTCTGAAGACTCTTAACTGACGAGGGCTGAGTCCAATCAAGAATAGCTCGGACCTTGACTGGGTCCATCTCCACAGCAGAAGGGGAAAAAATGAACCCCAAAAAGGGAACCTTCTGTACACCAAAAAGACACTTTGAGCCCTTGACAAACAAAGAATTTTCACGCAAAATTTTAAAGACCATCCTGACCTGCTCCACATGCGAGTCCCAATTATCAGAAAAAACCAGAATATCATCCAGATAAACGATCAAAAATTTATCCAGATAGTTCCGGAAAATGTCATGCATAAAGGACTGAAAAACTGAAGGGGCATTAGAGAGCCCAAAAGGCATCACCAAGTACTCAAAATGACCTTCGGGCGTATTGAATGCGGTTTTCCATTCATCCCCTTGCTTAATGCGCACAAGGTTGTATGCACCACGAAGGTCTATCTTGGTGAACCACTTGGCACCTTTAATCCGGGCAAACAAGTCAGACAACAGCGGCAAAGGATACTGAAATTTGACAGTGATCTTATTTAAAAGCCGATAGTCAATACAAGGCCTCAAAGATCCGTCCTTTTTAGCCACAAAAAAGAATCCCGCACCAAGAGGGGAAGAAGACGGACGGATGTGTCCTTTCTCCAGAGACTCCTTGATATATGAACGCATAGCGGTATGTTCAGGTATCGACAGATTAAACAGTCTTCCCTTAGGAAATTTACTGCCTGGAATCAAATCTATTGCACAGTCACATTCCCTATGAGGAGGCAATGCACTGGACCTGGACTCGCTAAAGACATCCTGATAATCAGACAAATACTCCGGAACTTCTGAAGGCGTAGAAGAAGCAATAGACACAGGCAGGGAATCCTCATGAATACCACGACAGCCCCAACTAGACACTGACATAGCCTTCCAGTCAAGGACTGGATTATGGGTCTGTAACCATGGCAGCCCCAAAACAACCAAATCATGCATTTTATGTAGAACGAGAAAACGTATCACCTCGCGGTGTTCAGGAGTCATGCACATGGTAACCTGTGTCCAATACTGCGGTTTATTTTCTGCTAATGGCGTAGCATCAATACCCCTAAGAGGGATAGGATTTTCTAATGGTTCAAGAATAAAACCACAGCGCTTAGCAAATGAGAGATCCATAAGACTCAGGGCAGCACCTGAATCTACAAACGCCATGACAGGATAAGATGACAGTGAGCAAATCAAAGTTACAGACAGAATAAACTTAGGATGCAAATTACCAACGGTGACAGGACTAACAACCTTAGATATACGTTTAGAGCATGCTGAGATAACATGTGTAGAATCACCACAGTAGTAGCACAAGCCATTCCGGCGTCTATGAATTTTCCTCTCATTTCTAGTCAGGATTCTATCACATTGCATCAAATCAGGTGTCCGTTCAGACAACACCATGAGGGAATTTGCGGTTTTTCTATCACATTGCATCACATCAGGTGTCTGTTCAGACAACAACATGAGGGAATTTGCGGTTTTGCGCTCCCGCAACCGCCGGTCAATTTGAATAGCCAGGGACATGGTATCATTCAGACCTGTGGGAATGGGAAAACCCACCATAACATTCTTAATGGCCTCAGAAAGGCCATTTCTAAAATTAGCGGCCAGTGCACACTCGTTCCAATGTGTCAGCACGGACCATTTCCGAAATTTTTGGCAATACACCTCAGCCTCGTCCTGGCCCTGAGACATAGCCAGCAAGGCTTTCTCTGCCTGAATCTCAAGATTGGGTTCCTCATAAAGTAAACCGAGCGCCAGAAAAAACGCATCAATATCAGCCAATGCCGGATCTCCTGGCGCCAACGAAAAAGCCCAATCTTGAGGGTCACCCCGTAAGAATGAAATAACAATTTTTACTTGTTGAGCAGAGTCTCCAGACGAACAAGGTTTCAGGGACAAAAACAATTTACAATTATTCCTGAAATTCCTAAACTTAAATCGGTCTCCTGAAAACAGTTCAGGAATCGGAATCTTGGGTTCAGACCTAGGATTTCTGGTAACATAATCTTGTATACCCTGCACACGAGCGGCAAGTTGGTCCACACTTGTAATCAAGGTCTGGACATTCATGTCTGCAGCAAGCTTAAGCCACTCTGAGGTAAAGGGGAAAAGAAAAAAATAAATAAATAAATAAATAATGAGAGAGGGAAAAAAAAAACTCAAAATTTTCTTTCTTATAATCCCACTTCTGCAATGCATTAAACATTTAATACTGGCCTGGCATACTGTTATGACCCCAGTGGACAGGGTCTCAGAGGAACGTGTAAGTCTGCGAGATTCAAAAATCCAGCTCATAGGGCTGTGGTAACTGGGTTGACCAAATAGCTACTCCTAACGCCAACACTAGAAGTAGCCGGGAATCATGCCTACGGTGATCGCTAGATGACTCGCGCCAGCCGGAGAATCTAACTACCCCTAGGAGAAGAAAACAAAGACCTCTCTTGCCTCCAGAGAAAGGGACCCCAAAGCAAGATACAAGCCCCCCACAAATAATAACGGTGAGGTAAGAGGAAATGACAAACACAGAAATGAACCAGGTTCAGCAAAGAGAGGCCAGCTTACTAATAGCAGAATATAGCAAGATAACTTATCTGGTCAACAAAAACCCTATAAAAATCCACGCTGGAGATTCAAGAACCCCCGAACCGTCTAACGGTCCGGGGGGAGAACACCAGCCCCCTAGAGCTTCCAGCAAAGGTCAGGATACAGATTGGAACAAGCTGGACAAAAATACCAAACAAAACAAAAGCAAAAAGCAAGGAAGCAGACTTAGCTTGAAATACAGGAACAGGATCATAGGACAAGAGCACAACAGATTAGCTCTGATTTCAACGATGCCAGGCATTGAACTGAAGGTCCAGGGAGCTTATATAGCAACGCCCCTGAACTAACGGCCCAGGTGAGGATATAGGAAAAGACAGAAGCTCCAGAGTCAAATCACTAATGACCACTAGAGGGAGCAAAAAGCAAAATCACAACACAGGGGATCCTGCGTTGCTCAATGTGGATGCGTTTTTTCTGGCTTTAGGGTTGCTGTATGAGGAACCTAATTTGGAGATTTAAGCTGAAAAAGCTTTAATAGCCCTGTCTCAAGGGCAAGATGAAGCTGAGATATACTGCCAAAAATTTCGTAAATGGTCTGTGCTTACTTAGTGGAATGAGTATGCCCTAGCGGCAAATTTCAGAGAGGGCCTTTCTGATGCCGTTAAGGATGTCATGGTGGGGTTTCCTATGCCCACAGGTCTGAATGAGTCCATGACAATGGCGATTCAGATTGATCGGCATTTGCGGGAGCGCAAACCCGTGCACCATTTGGCGGTATCTTCTGAAGGGACGCCAGAGAAAATGCAATGTGACAGAATTCTGTCAAGAAGCGAGCGGCAGAATTATAGGCGCAAAAATGGCTTGTGCTTCTACTGTGGTGATTCCGCGCATGTTATATCAGCATGCTCTAAACGTACTAGGAAGGTTGACAAGTCTGTTTCTATTGGCACTTTACAGTCTAAATTTCTTCTGTCTGTAACTCTGATTTGTTCATTATCAGTTATTACCGTGGATGCCTATGTGGACTCTGGCGCCGCTCTGAGTCTCATGGATTGGTCCTTCGCCAGGCGCTGTGGGTTTGATTTGGAGCCTCTGGAAGTTCCTATACCTCTGAAGGGTATTGATTCTACACCTCTGGCTTGTAATAGACCACAGTTCTGGACGCAAGTGACTATGCGTATGACTCCAGACCATCAGGAGATGATTCGCTTCCTCGTGTTGTATAATTTACATGATGTTTTAGTGCTTGGATTACCATGGTTACAATCTCATAACCCAGTACTGGACTGGAAAACTATGTCTGTGTTAAGCTGGGGATGTCGGGGGGCTCATGGGGACATACCTTTGGTTCCTATCTCGTCATCTATTCCCTCTGAGATTCCTGCATTTTTGTCGGATTTTGGGGATATTTTTGAAGAGCCTAAAATTGGTTCTCTCCCTCCCCACAGAGAGTGTGATTGCGCCATAGATCTGATTCCAGGCAGTAAATTTCCAAAGGTCGTTTGTTTAACCTATCTGTACCTGAGCATGCTGCCATGCGAGAATATGTTAAGGAGTCCCTGGAAAAGGGACATATTCGTCCTTCTTCATCACCTTTAGGAGCTGGGTTTTTCTTTGTCTCTAAAAAGGATGGCTCGCTGAGGCCTTGTATTGATTATCGACTCCTGAATAAAATTACTGTCAAATATCAGTATCCGTTGCCGCTGCTTACTGATTTGTTTGCTCGCATAAGGGGGGCTAAGTGGTTCTCCAAGATTGATCTCCGTGGGGCGTATAATTTGGTGCGAATTAAGCAAGGGGATGAGTGGAAAACCGCATTTAATACGCCTGAGGGCCACTTTGAGTATTTAGTAATGCCTTTCGGCCTTTCTAATGCGCCTTCAGTTTTTCAGTCCTTTATGCATGATATTTTCCGTGAATATCTGGATAAATTTATGATTGTGTATTTGGACGATATTTTGATTTTTTCTGAGGACTGGGAGTCTCATGTTCAGCAGGTCAGGAGGGTTTTTCAGGTCTTGCGGGAGAATTCTCTGTGTGTAAAGGGTTCTAAGTGTGTTTTTGGGGTTCAAAAGATTTCCTTTTTGGGGTACATTTTTTCCCCTTCTTCTGTTGAGATGGACCCTGTCAAGGTTCGGGCTATTTGTGACTGGACGCAGCCTACTTCTCTAAAGGGTCTTCAGAAGTTCTTGGGCTTTGCTAATTTTTATCGTCGATTTATAACTGGTTTTTCTGGTGTTGCTAAGCCTCTTACGGATTTGACTAAGAAGGGTGCTGATGTTGCCAATTGGTCCTCTGCCGCGGTGGAGGCCTTTCGGGAACTTAAGCGCCGCTTTTCGTCTGCCCCTGTGTTGCGCCAGCCCGATGTCTCTCTCCCCTTTCAGGTTGAGGTCGATGCTTCCGAGATCGGAGCGGGGGCGGTTTTGTCGCAGAAAAGTTCCGATTGCTCAGTGATGAGACCTTGTGCGTTCTTTTCTCGAAAATTTTCTGCCGCCGAAAGAAATTATGATGTCGGTAATCGGGAGCTTTTGGCCATGAAGTGGGCATTTGAGGAGTGGCGTCATTGGCTTGAGGGTGCTAGACATCAGGTGGTGGTTTTGACTGATCACAAGAATCTGATTTATCTTGAGTCTGCCAGGCGCCTGAATCCTAGACAGGCGCGCTGGTCGTTGTTTTTCTCTCGGTTTAATTTTGTGGTCTCATATCTACCAGGTTCTAAGAATGTGAAGGCGGATGCCCTTTCTAGGAGTTTTGAGCCTGATTCCCCTGGTGATTCGGGACCTACAGGTATCCTTAAGGATGGGGTGATATTATCCGCTATTTCCCCAGATCTGCGACGTGCTTTGCAAGAGTTTCAGGCGGATAGACCTGATCGCTGTCCACCTGGTAGACTGTTTGTTCCTGATGATTGGACCAGTAGAGTCATCTCGGAGGTTCATTCTTCTACGCTGGCGGGTCATCCTGGAATTTTTGGTACCAGGGATTTGGTGGCTAGATCCTTCTGGTGGCCATCTCTGTCTCGTGATGTGCGTGTTTTTGTGCAGTCTTGTGATGTGTGTGCTCGGGCCAAGCCTTGTTGTTCTAGGGCTAGCGGGTTGTTGTTGCCCTTGCCTATTCCGAAGAGGCCTTGGACGCACATCTCGATGGACTTTATTTCTGATCTTCCTGTCTCTCAGAGGATGTCTGTTATCTGGGTGGTGTGTGACCGTTTTTCTAAGATGGTTCATTTGGTGCCATTGCCGAAGTTGCCTTCCTCGTCTGAGTTGGTTCCTTTGATTTTTCAAAATGTGGTTCGCTTGCATGGTATTCCTGAAAATATCGTTTCTGATAGGGGTACCCAGTTCGTTTCTAGATTTTGGCGGGCATTCTGTGCCAGGTTGGGCATTGATTTGTCTTTTTCGTCTGCCTTCCATCCTCAGACTAATGGCCAGACGGAGCGAACTAATCAAACTTTGGAGACGTATTTGAGGTGTTTTGTGTCTGCGGATCAGGATGATTGGGTGGCCTTTTTGCCGTTGGCGGAGTTTGCTCTTAATAATCGGGCCAGTTCTGCCACTTTGGTTTCCCCTTTCTTTTGCAATTCGGGGTTTCATCCCCGTTTTTCTTCTGGTCAGGTGGAGTCTTCGGATTGTCCTGGAGTAGATGCTGTGGTGGATCGGTTGTATCGGATTTGGGAACAAGTGGTGGACAATTTGAATTTGTCCCAGGAGAGGACTCAGCGGTTTGCTAACCACCAGCGTCGGGTTGGTCCTCGCCTTCGTGTTGGGGACTTGGTGTGGTTGTCTTCCCGTTTTGTCCCAATGAGGGTTTCTTCTCCTAAATTTAAGCCTCGGTTCATCGGTCCCTATAGGATTTTGGAGATTATTAACCCTGTTTCCTTTCGTTTGGACCTTCCGGCATCTTTCGCTATCCATAATGTGTTCCATCGGTCGTTGTTGCGGAGATACGAGGTGCCGGTGGTTCCTTCTGCTGGGCCTCCTGCTCCTGTGCTGGTTGAGGGTGAATTGGAGTACGTTATAGAGAAGATCTTGGACTCCCGTATTTCCAGGCGGAGACTCCAGTACCTGGTTAAGTGGAAGGGCTATGGTCAGGAAGATAATTCTTGGGTAACTGCCTCTGATGTTCATGCCTCGGATTTGGTTCGTGCCTTTCATAGGGCTCATCCAGGTCGCCCTGGCGGTTCTTGTGAGGGTTCGGTGCCCCCTCCTTAAGGGGGGGGTACTGTTGTGATCCGCTTTTTGGCTCCCCTGGTGGTGGCTGGTGGTACTGGAGACTTGTGTGTGCTTTTCTGCCTCAGCTCACCTGCTTCCATCAGTTTTGGGAGTTCCCTATTTAGCCTTGCTCTCCAGTCACTTCCTTGCCGGTCATCATTGTAACCTGAGTCATTCAGTTGCATGTTCCTGCTACTAGTCTGCTGATCAGCTAAGTGGACTCTTGTCCTTATTGTTTTGTTTTTCTTGTCCAGTTTACAGTTTTGTCATTTCCTGTTACTGGAAGCTCTTGTGGACTGAAATTGCCACTCCTGTGTCATGAGTTGACACAGGAGTCTTAAAGTAATTTCAGGATGGGTTTTTGAAAGGGTTTTTCAGCTGACCGTGAAGTCCTCTTTTGTATCCTTCCTCTATCTAGTAAGTGGACCTCGCTTTGCTAAATCTACCTTCATACTGTGTATGTCTTTTCCTCTGAACTCACCGTTAATATACGTGGGGGCTACTATCATCTTTGGGGAATTTCTCTAGAGGTAAGCCAGGTCTGTTCCTTCCTCTTCCAGGCGTAATTAGTTCTCCGGCTGGCGCATGGCATCTAGGCAGCCGTAGGAATGCTTCCTGGCTACTGTTAGTTGTGTGGTAGATTTAGGTCACGGTCAGCTTGAGTTTCCATCACCCGAGAGCTAGTCTGTTATTTTTGTGTTTCTGATGTTTCCCATGCCATTGGGGAATCATGACTGGTCTGAAAGCTGGGTTTGCATCCTAGGTCATGAACCTTCCAGCAGGACAATAACCCCAAAGATATTTAAAGAAGTACGCAGAAATGGATGGAAATTGATGGAAACAAAGAACTCGAGAATTGGTAATTCCAGCTCCAGTAGCGTAAAGTGTCCCATCACTACCTCTTACATATAGATGTCACAGAGAAACTGTGAGTGGACATATTAAATGAGTTAACTTTGCCTGCTTTGATAAATTTTTCAGTATAGAACACAGTAAAAACACGAACCGGTCAATAAGTCCATGGAAAAAAGCAGCACCAGGAAGGCTTAAAATTTCTAAGACAATAATCCCTGACTAGATGCCTGTTACACGCTATACCTACTGCTACATCGCACCATATATGAATTGCAGATAATTGCGGTATTATTGTAGAATATAGAAGGGATTAGAATCGGCCCTGAAAAGATTTTTTCTTGTACCCGGCAGCAACATAGTCTGGAGAAACGCAATTAATACTAGCAGTTTTGATGAATTTCTGAGTACAGATTACAGTAAATGAGTTCATGGAGCAACAGCAAGGCTTAAAACTTATAAGGCAATAATCCCTGACTAGATGCCTGTCATACACTATACCTACTGCTACACTTATCGTAGATGAATTGCAGATAAGAGCCGCATTGTTATAATAGGATAGAATCTATTTGAATTAGCCTTGAGGACTGTTCGTACATCAACCCTGCTGGGGAATATAGTGGAGCGTTTTGCATCTACTCAGCCTTATATGGAGCATCTTTTGTACTCACTGTACAAATTCTCCTGTCCAGGCTGTGAAATATTGTATGCAATATGAGAACTACCTATGTGAAGACCATCTGACAGCCCACTACAAGGCACTGGATCATATAATAATAGAACCCATCAGTTCTCTTGGTTTCAAAACATTTTTCCCATTACTAAAGAGTGGGTCTCCTACACTGGAAAAGCATATGCACTAAGTGTAAGGAATGCCACAAAAATTAGAAGGAAGCCCTACAGTATCGCTTTGAAGAGACATAGTTGAGGGCCTCATAAAATATTTTTTTCCCATTATTAAGGAGTGGGTAACCTAGACTGGTAGATTGGTAATGCCCATTTTCATGGTTCCCAATGGCAAGGGAACGTCAGAGAACTTAAATAACAGACTAGCTCTTGGGTGATGGAATCTCGAGCTGACCGTGAGCTAAACCTATAACACAACTAACAGTGGCCGGGTGACGTACCTACGTTTTATCCCTAGACGCCCAGCGCCAGCCGGAGAACTAACTATTAGAGGAAAAAACAGACCTGGCTTACCTCTAGGGAAATTCCCCCAAAAAGGAGACAGAAGCCCCCCACATATATTGACGGTGAGTTCAGAGGAAAAGACATACGCAGTATGAAGGTAGGTTCAGCAAAGCGAGGTCCGCTTACTAGATAGTAAGAAGATACAATAGGGAACTTCACGGTCAGCTGAAAACCCTATTAAAATACCATCCAGAAATTACTTTAAGACTCATGTGTCAACTCATGACACCGGAGTGGTAATTTCGGCCCACAAGAGCTTCCACCTACAGAAACATAACATAACTGTGAACTGGAACAAAAATGCAAACAAACTTAGGACTAAGAGTCCAACTTAGCTGATAGTAGTCTAGAAGCAGGAACATGCAACAGAAAGGCTCTGGTTACATTGATGGCCGGCACTAGAATAACTGAGCAGCAAGGCTAAATAGGATACTCCCATATCCTGATGGAAACAGGTGAACAGAGAAAGTGAAGCACACAAGTCCAGTACCACCAGTGACCACCGGGGGAGCCCAAAAACCAAATTCACAACAGTACCCCCCCTCAAGGAGGGGGCACCGAACCCTCACAAGAACCACCAGGGCAATCAGGATGAGCCCTATGAAAGGCACGGACCAAATCAGAGGCATGAACATCAGAGGCTGTCACCCAAGAATTATCCTCCTGACCGTAGCCCTTCCACTTGACCAGATACTGAAGTTTCCGTCTGGAAACACGGGAGTCCAAGATCTTCTCCACAACGTACTCCAATTCACCCTCAACCAACACCGGAGCGGGAGGCTCAACGGAAGGCACAACCGGTACCTCATACCTGCGCAATAATGACCGATGGAAGACATTATGGATAGAAAAAGATGCCGGGAGGTCCAATCGAAAGGACACAGGGTTAAGAATCTCCAAAATCTTAAACGGGCCGATGAACCGAGGCTTAAACTTAGGAGAAGAAACCCTCATAGGGACAAAACGAGAAGACAACCACACCAAGTCCCCAACACGAAGACGAGGACCAAAACGACGACGGCGGTTAGCAAAATGCCGAGTCTTCTCCTGGGACAACTCCAAATTGTCCACCACCTGTCCCCAAATCCGATGCAACCTATCCACCACAGTATCCACTCCAGGACAATCCGAAGACTCCACCTGACCAGAAGAAAAGCGAGGATGAAACCCCGAATTGCAAAAGAAAGGAGAAACCAAAGTGGCAGAACTAGCCCGATTATTGAGGGCAAACTCCGCCAACGGCAAAAAGGCAACCCAGTCATCCTGATCCGCAGACACAAAACACCTCAAATAAGTCTCCAAGGTCTGATTAGTTCGCTCAGTCTGGCCATTAGTCTGAGGATGGAACGCAGACGAAAAAGACAAATCAATGCCCATCCTAGCACAGAACGCCCGCCAAAATCTAGACACGAACTGGGTCCCCCTGTCAGAAACGATATTCTCCGGAATACCATGCAAGCGAACCACATTTTGAAAAAACAGAGGAACCAACTCGGAAGAGGACGGCAACTTAGGCAAGGGCACCAAATGAACCATCTTTGAAAAACGGTCACACACCACCCAGATGACAGACATTTTCTGAGAAACAGGGAGATCAGAAATAAAATCCATAGAGATGTGAGTCCAAGGCCTCTTTGGAATAGGCAAAGATAACAACAATCCGCTAGCCCGAGAACAACAAGGTTTGGCCCGAGCACAAACATCACAAGACTGCACAAAAACTCGTACATCTCGAGACAGAGAAGGCCACCAGAAGGACCTAGCCACCAAATCCCTGGTACCAAAGATCCCGGGATGACCTGCCAACGCAGAAGAATGAACCTCCGAGATGACTCTACTGGTCCAATCATCAGGAACAAACAGTCTACCAGGCGGGCAACGACCAGGTCTATCCACCTGAAACTCCTGCAAAGCCCGTCGCAGGTCTGGGGAAACAGCAGATAATATCACCCCATCCTTAAGGATACCTGTAGGTTCAGAATCACCAGGGAAATCAGGCTCAAAACTCCTAGAAAGGGCATCCGCCTTCACATTTTTAGAACCTGGTAAGTATGAGACCACAAAATTAAACCGAGAGAAAAACAACGACCAGCGCGCCTGTCTAGGATTCAGGCGCCTGGCAGACTCAAGATAAATCAAATTCTTGTGATCGGTCAATACCACCACCTGATGTCTAGCCCCCTCAAGCCAATGACGCCACTCCTCAAAAGCCCACTTCATAGCCAAAAGCTCCCGATTACCAATATCATAATTTCGCTCGGCGGGCGAAAATTTTCGAGAGAAGAACGCACAAGGTCTCATCACGGAGCAATCGGAACTTTTCTGCGACAAGACCGCCCCAGCTCCGATCTCGGAAGCATCGACCTCAACCTGAAAAGGAAGAGTAACATCAGGCTGACGCAACACAGGGGCGGAAGAAAAGCGGCGCTTAAGCTCCCGAAGGGCCTCCACAGCAGCAGGGGACCAATCAGCAACATCAGCACCCTTTTTGGTCAAATCAGTCAAAGGTTTAGCAACATCAGAAAAACCAGTTATAAATCGACGATAAAAATTAGCAAAGCCCAAAAATTTCTGAAGGCTCTTAAGCGAAGAAGGTTGCGTCCAATCACAAATAGCCCGAACCTTGACAGGATCCATCTCAATGGAAGAGGGGGAAAAAATGTACCCCAAAAAAGAAATCTTTTGAACCCCAAAAATACACTTAGAACCCTTCACACACAAGGAATTAGCCCGCAAAACCTGAAAAACCCTCCTGACCTGTTGGACATGAGAATCCCAGTCATCCGAAAAAATCAAAATATCATCCAGATACACGATCATGAATTTATCCAAATATTCCCGGAAAATGTCATGCATAAAGGACTGAAAGACTGAAGGGGCATTTGAAAGACCAAAAGGCATTACTAAATACTCAAAATGGCCCTCGGGCGTATTAAATGCGGTTTTCCACTCATCCCCCTGCTTAATTCGCACCAAATTATACGCCCCACGGAGATCAATCTTAGAGAACCACTTAGCCCCTTTTATTCGAGCAAACAAATCAGTCAGCAGTGGCAGAGGATACTGATATCTGACTGTAATTTTATTCAAGAGTCGATAATCAATACACGGCCTCAAAGAGCCATCTTTTTTAGATACAAAGAAAAAACCGGCTCCTAAGGGAGATGAAGAAGGACGAATATGTCCCTTTTCCAGGGACTCCTTAATATATTCTCGCATAGCAGCATGTTCAGGTACAGATAGATTAAATAAACGACCCTTTGGAAATTTACTGCCCGGAATCAGATCTATGGTACAATCACAATCTCTGTGAGGAGGTAGTGAACCAAGCTTAGGCTCCTCAAAAACATCACGATAATCAGATAAAAATTCCGGAATCTCAGAGGGAATAGAAGACGAAATGGAAACCAAAGGTACGTCCCCATGAGCCCCCTGACATCCCCAGCTTAACACAGACATTGCTTTCCAGTCAAGAACTGGGTTATGAGATTGTAACCATGGCAATCCGAGCACCAAAACATCATGTAGATTGTACAACACAAGGAAGCGAATCGTCTCCTGATGGTCTGGATTCATACGCATAGTCACTTGTGTCCAGTATTGTGGTTTATTACTAGCCAATGGTGTAGAGTCAATACCCTTCAGAGGTATAGGAACTTCCAGAGGCTCTAGATCAAACCCACAGTGCCTGGCAAAGGACCAATCCATGAGACTCAAAGCGGCGCCAGAGTCGACATAGGCATCCGCGGTAATTGACGATAATGAACAAATCAAGGTCACAGACAAAATAAACTTAGACTGTAAAGTGCCAATTGAAATAGACTTATCAACCTTTTTTGTACGTTTAGAGCATGCTGATATAACATGAGTTGAATCACCACAATAGAAGCACAACCCATTTTTTCGCCTAAAATTCTGCCGTTCGCTTCTGGACAGAATTCTATCACATTGCATATTTTCTGGAGCCTTCTCAGAAGACACCGCCAAATGGTGCACAGGTTTGCGCTCCCGCAAACGCCGATCAATCTGAATAGCCATTGTCATGGACTCATTCAGACCTGTAGGTGCAGGGAATCCCACCATAACATCTTTAATGGCATCAGAGAGACCCTCTCTGAAATTCGCCGCCAGGGCGCACTCATTCCACTGAGTAAGCACAGACCATTTACGAAATTTTTGGCAGTATATTTCAGCTTCATCTTGCCCTTGAGATAGGGCCATCAAGGCTTTTTCAGCCTGAATCTCTAAGTTAGGTTCCTCATAAAGCAACCCCAAAGCCAGAAAAAACGCATCCACATTGAGCAACGCAGGATCCCCGGGTGCCAATGCAAATGCCCAGTCTTGAGGGTCACCCCGCAGCAAGGAAATTACTATCCTAACCTGCTGTGCGGGATCTCCAGCGGAGCGAGATCTCAGGGAAAGAAATAATTTACAATTATTTTTGAAATTCAGGAACCGAGATCTATCCCCGGAGAAAAATTCTGGTATAGGAATTCTAGGTTCAGATATAGGAGCATGAATAACAAAATCCTGTAAATTTTGAACCTTCGTAGCAAGCTTATTCAAACCTGTAGCCGAACTCTGAGGATCCATTTTACTCAGGTGAGATCAGAGCCATTCAAGGATTAGAAGGAGAGAGAGAGGCAAAGGCTGCAATTAGAGCAGAAATGCAACTGAGTAAACTATAGAGCAAGCTCAGAAGAAAAAAAAAAAAAATCTGCAGACTTCTTTTTCTCTCCTTTCTTCTGCCAACGGTTTTAACCCTTGGCCGGCCATACTGTCATGGTTCCCAATGGCAAGGGAACGTCAGAGAACTTAAATAACAGACTAGCTCTTGGGTGATGGAATCTCGAGCTGACCGTGAGCTAAACCTATCACACAACTAACAGTGGCCGGGTGACGTACCTACGTTTTATCCCTAGACGCCCAGCGCCAGCCGGAGAACTAACTAACCCTATTAGAGGAAAAAACAGACCTGGCTTACCTCTAGGGAAATTCCCCCAAAAAGGAGACAGAAGCCCCCCACATATATTGACGGTGAGTTCAGAGGAAAAGACATACGCAGTATGAAGGTAGGTTCAGCAAAGCGAGGTCCGCTTACTAGATAGTAAGAAGATACAATAGGGAACTTCACGGTCAGCTGAAAACCCTATTAAAATACCATCCAGAAATTACTTTAAGACTCATGTGTCAACTCATGACACCGGAGTGGTAATTTCGGCCCACAAGAGCTTCCAGCTACAGAAACATAACATAACTGTGAACTGGAACAAAAATGCAAACAAACTTAGGACTAAGAGTCCAACTTAGCTGATAGTAGTCTAGAAGCAGGAACATGCAACAGAAAGGCTCTGGTTACATTGATGGCCAGCACTAGAATAACTGAGCAGCAAGGCTAAATAGGATACTCCCATATCCTGATGGAAACAGGTGAACAGAGAAAGTGAAGCACACAAGTCCAGTACCACCAGTGACCACCGGGGGAGCCCAAAAACCAAATTCACAACAGCCCATGCACTAAGTGCATGGGGTGATAAAACATTTACCCCTGTGGGATATGCATATATATATAAAGAATGTTAGAGGTAGGCCTCTAAAAATGTATAGCGAGGACAGCATGATCACCTGTTTATATGGTGGTGTAGGAGGAGGAGGACAATACAAAAAAGACGAAATTCTGAAGCATATACCCATGTTTCAGTGGGAAGGGGGTGCATGGGAATAAAATAAAAAATACTGAATTTGAGTTTATGCTCTGCTGCTGTCATCCAGTGGTGTACAGATGTCTGGCCCAATCCAGCCTTTTTTTGATAAGAATCAGCCTGTTAGCATTTTTGATTGAAAGGTTATAATACCTCTGCCAGCACTAAAAACCAGCTACACTCCCTGACAGAAGTTATGTTGCTTATCCATGTTGTGTAAATAAAAGCTTATAACCTGACGTTAAACTCATCCATTGGTTGCATAAATTATTCTTTTGACAGCTGAAACCCTCCGAAATGTGGTTTATGTTAAGAAAATAAATTGGCAACAATGCATAAATATTGATCAGTTAATGGACACAGAAAGGTCAGATTTTGGCAAGAAAAAAAGTTTTGTCGCCCACAGAAAGTAATGTGATATTCAAACAAATAATTAAGTTAAAATACAAATATATGTTGCATAACATTGGTGAATGAAGTTATGGTGCTATTAGAGTCATATTTAATATTTTGTGTGACTTCAATGAGCTTGAAGGACTGCATCCATACGGTTCAACAATGATTCATGCAATTTAATAATGAAGTCATCAGGAATAGCAAAGAATGCAGTCGTACAGGCCTCCCAGAGTTCATCTAGATTCTTTGGTTTTGTCTTCCAAGCTTCCTCTTTCATCCTACCACAAACATGCTCAATGATGTTCATGTCAGGTGACTGGGCTGGCCAGTCCTTTAGCACCTTGATCTTTTTTGCCTGGAGGAACTTTGTTGTAGAGATGGATGTATGAGATGGAGCACCATCCTGCTGCAGAATTTGACCCCTCTTATGATTTGAAATATAAGAGGTAGCTAATACTTCTTGATATTTTAGGTTATTGATATTGCCTTCCACCTTGCAAATGTTTCACACACCCCCATACTGAATGTAACCCCAGACCATGATCTTTCCACCACCAAATTTAACTGTTTTCTGGGTGCATTTTGGATCCATAGGGGCTCCAGTAGGTCTCCTGTAGTATTTGCGGCAGCTGTGGTGTAATTCTACTGAAGATTCATCAGAGAAATCCACCTTCTGCCACTTTTCCAGGGTCCATCTGTTTAGTAGGCTGTGGGACTTTGCAAAAGCCACACAGTTTTTTATTTGCCTTTTGTTTAGCGCTGGCTTCTGGGCACTGATTCGACCATGGAGGCCATTTCGAGACAGAATCCTACAAACTGTTCTAGTTGACACAGGGACTTGAGGTGACCAGGCCTGTTGTAGCTCTGCTACAGTGGAAGAGGGGCTTGCTTTGGATTTTCTAACCAACAAACATTCCTCCTGAGCAGTTGTCTTGCGGGGTCTGCCGGACCTTGGCTTGTCAAACACATCTCCAGTCTCTTCAAATCTTTTTTTAATTCTTTGTACTTTACGCTGAGACACATTAAAGGTGCCAGACACCTCTGCAGTGGATCTGGTCTTCAGCTTCTTGATAATCCAGGCTTTGGTCGCAGGGTGGATTTTTGGCATGTTGTCAGAGCTCAAGTTGCAGTTCAAGTGAAGGTCTGGGGTGCTGGGTTTCTTTTCATACACACACACTAATTAATTGATCATTTACTGAGCACAGGTTGTTAGGGCTAGCGGAACGCACCAAATGAATATATAGATTTTATTATGATAGATGCGTTCGCAGCCCGGGGTCCACCGTGCAGGAGAACCTGCTGCTAGCAAATAGCGGAACTAAATGACGGTGTTAGCTAACTCTGTTACTTCACAGAGCAGCCGTGAACTCAAAGCACTGCGCCCTGTTAGACTCCACAGAGGCACAGGCTAACTGCCTAAACAAGAGCAGTCAGTGGTCATACATGCACACGAAACTCCTCGCCGGAGGTGCCAGCATTCTAAGGGCTTATTTCGGCCAGGTCCCTGAATACCCAAGCATACAAACTCCTCGCCAAAGGTGCCAGCATTCTAGGGGGCTTATTTCAGCCGGGTCCCTGAACACACTCATACAAGACCACACTGGCGCAAAGTACATAAATAAAGAGCAATACTAGCGCCGTGCGGCCATGCGAGCCTTAAATAGTTGCAGCACGTACAGGACCTTCCTGGAATGACCAATGAGAGGCTGCCACAGAGCGTGAGCACCTACAGGACCTTAGCTGCAGTGTCTGATCATGTGACCCTCGATCTCCACTGAGAGATCTTACTCTGGGCATGCTCAGAACGAGAAAAGCAGGACTTAGTCCCAGAAGCGTCTGCTCGCCGCTGCCCAGCACTGACTTCAATGGCAGAAGCAGGAAAAGCAGCAGTAACTCTCTGTACAGAGTCAGACTGAGCAAGATGCTGAGACCAATGTCTCTGCTGAGCAGACTCCACTGCGGCAGGAGAAGAATGGGAGACCGCAGCGGAGATGGCCCAAGATTCCCCCTGTGCAGAGACGGGAACTCGACCCCTAACACAGGTGAGTATGTAAACTAGGATTGGGTGCATTATATGACCAGGCAACAAAACTTTTGTCTTGCCAAAATCTGACCATTCTGTGTCCATTAACCAATCAATATTTCTGCATTGATGCCAATTTATTTTCTTAACCTAAACCCCATTACGGAGGGTTTCAGCTTTCAAAAGAATAATTTATACAACCAATGGATGAACTTAACGTCAGGTTATAAGCTTTTATTTACATAACATGGGTAAGCGACATAACTTCTGTCAGGGAGTGTATGACAAAACGTTATTGGCAGGGCAGGCCAGGACCTCCAAAGTGTAGAGAGACAGTTCATGCCACGTGTCGGGCTTGAATGCCCAATAGTTGTAAGGCACAGAGGAATCACTCTAGGTCCCTGGAACGGTGGACAAGGTACTTCTTCAGCATTTTCCAAAACTTTTCCCTCCTTATCAGAGTACCCCATGCATTAGGGCCTGGGGGATGGGCAAGTCTGAGTAAACTGTCCCAGAGACAGTGCCTCTGCTTCTGCTGCATCTGGTGTGTGTCTTCCTAGTCTACACTCCTTGGTTGTCCAAGGAACTGTGTCTTCTGCCATCAGAATTGTCAGATGGGAATTTTTTAAATAATTCTTCAACTAGGGCCTTCTGATACTGCAACATTTTATTAGACCTCTCCGCCTTGGGAAGGAGAGATGTAGGCTATGTGCCCATGTTGCGGATTCGTGTGCGGATTTCTCTGCACCGTTTTTGAAAAATCCACAGGTAAAATGCACTGCATTTTATCTGCGGATTTACCGCAGATTTCCTGCATTTTTTGTGCATTTTTTCACATGGAAAAGGCTGTGGAACATAAACACAGTCACATGTGCCAGGCTGCCAACAGCCAAGATTTCCCTGACCTCACCAAGAAGGAGACTGTCCATGTTGTCCTCCCTCTTCTCCTTGTCTTCAGGCCATTCATGCTGAGCAAAGAGGATGAAGATGGTATGAGTAGTACCATCTGTAGCACAAGCGCAACCAGCTCCTCTTCCTCCTCCTCATTATCAGCCAATCCACATTGAAAAGATGAGATGAGGCAGGGCTGTGTAGCATCACCCACTATATTTTCTTTTTCTCCATCTAAACTTGCTCTGCCTGCAAAATCTCTTCTTTAATTGTGAGCAGTGAGCGTTTCAGCAGACAGAGAAGTGGGATGTGATGCGGATTATGGCGTTATAGCCGCTCACCATCTTGGTCAAGTTCTCAAAGTTTTGGAGAACGGTACAGTTGTCAGGCAGTCATGCCCACTCATCAGCTCTTATGTGTGGAGGCTGACCAGAATACCAATAGCATGGTGTAGCTGGTATTCAACTACTGCCCTCTATTGCTCACAAAGCCTTGCCAACATTGGTAACATTGAGTTCCAACATGTGGTGACATGGCACATCAGTTGGTGAGCTGAAAGTTGCATACGCTGCTGCAGCATTTCCAGGGTGGCAACAGCAGTAGGGGGCTTGCGGAAATAGGCATACACATGACATTGCTTCACAAGTAGCTCAGGCAGATCTGGATGAATTTTGAGAAACTGCTGAACCACTAAGTTGAGCACATGGGCCAGGCTTGTGCGAGGTTGCCAAGCTTCAAAGCTGCCACCAGGTTATGGCCATTGTCACACACAATCATGTCTGGCTGTCGGTTCAGGAGCGAGAGCCACAGATCAGTCTGGTCTGATAGACATTTCAACAACTCCATGGTGGTGTGCGGTTTGTCACCTAAGCAGATTAGCATCAGCAGAGCTTGTTGCTGCTTGGCTGAGGCAGTGCTTCAGTGCTTCCAGCTTGCAATTGATGTTGATGTTTGTGAGAAGGAGAGTGAGGAGGAGGAGGAGGAGGTGCAGGAACTGCGGTAGAAGGTAAGGGCAACCATGATTGAACCAGTGCCTGCTATCCTTGGTGTCAGTAGCACATGTTCTGTACCATGATCCCGGCTTCCACAATGTTCACCCAGTGTGTCGTCAGAGAAATGTAGCATCCCTGGCCACAAGCACTTGTCCACGTGTCCGTGGTTAAGTGGAGCTTCCAAGTCACAGCATTGGTCAGGGTATGGCTGATGTTATGGGACACGTGCTTGTGTAAAGTGGGGATGGCACACCTGAAGAAATAGTGGTGGCTGGGGACCGATGTACCAAGGGACAGCCGCCGCCATGAGGTCACAGAAAGGTTCCATCTCCACAAGCCTAAACAGGAACATTTCCAGGGTAAGGCTACTTTCACACTAGCGTAAGGCTCGGCCCATCGCAGTGCGTCGGGCCGAGGTCACCGACGCTAGCGTTGTCTCCGCCGCACAACGGGGGCAGCGGATGCATTTTTCCAGCGCATCCGCCGCCCCATTGTGAGGTGTGGGGAAGTGCGGGGAGGTGGGGGCGGAGTTCCGACCGCGCATGCGTGGTCGGAAAAAGCGGACCGTCAGGAGCAAAAAACGTTACATGTAACGTTTTTTGCTCCCAGCGGACCGCCACAACACGGCCCAACCGTCTCACGACGGTTGCAACGTGTGGCAATCCATCGCAATGCGTCGCTAATGTTAGTCAATGGAGAAAAAACGCATCCTGCAAGCACTTTTGCAGGATGCGTTTTTTCTGCAAAATGACGCATTGTGACGGATTGCAGTTAACGCTAGTGTGAAAGTAGCCTAAGCAGTCTGGAAATGTGGCTGTTTAGTATTGTAGCCTGTGGGGGTGGCTGATTATTTACGCTTGCATTCCTGCATTCCAAGAACTAGGGTAGGGACAACTGAATGCTGTGCTGGAAAAAGGACATGGACGTGGTTGTTGATGGTGGTTGCAAGTATGGAACAACAGGTGCAGGGTTGGAGGCATCTTCGCCTACATCATGGAAAGTGGATTGGTGTGGAGGTTGAACAGGGGAAGAGTCAGTGGTATTTCTGGACCCTGGCATTTGGCAAAAGTAGTTGGGAGCTTTGCTTGCATGTGCCTGAGCATGCAGGTGGTGGTCAGGCTGGTAGTTATAATGCCCCTGCTGATGTTGGCATGGCAGATGTTGCAAATGGCCTTTTTTTGGGTTAACTGGACTGTCTTTAAAAAAGTGCCAGACTCAGGAACACCTAAACCTTGGGTTGGCAACATCACCCGTGTTGGTTCTCTAGGGAACAGTTGTCCGCCTTGTGTCTCTGGCCACCACCTGACATTTGTGGTGCTGTAGATCCCTCCCATGCGCACTGCTGTTCTCACGTGGAATGTCACCTTCCCAGGTTGAGTCAGTGACTTCATCGTCCATGACCTCGTCTTCCACTTCGGCACCTTGGTCCTCCTCCTGACTTGCTGATGTAACACCACTTGTTGGCAATTGTGTCTGATCATCATCTACCTCTTGGACAGTAATTGCTTTTCCCACCATCGTCTTCATGTGAGTGTGGCTGCTCCAGTATTTGGGCATTGCTACATGCAATCTCCTCATGACCTGCTTGAAACGGGCAGGGTCAGAATCCTTAAAATGGAAATGTGAACATCTCTTCGGAGTGTCTAAGTGTGGGATCACTTGTGTCTGGGCACTCAACACGGTGGGAGGAAGGAGGATCAGGGTTAGTATTATGTGGTCCGGAATCACAGCTACTGAGATTAGACTGTGTGGTAGACAGGGTGGTGCTTGCAAAGTGACTGAAAGCATTATCTGCTAAATTGCGTATGATGTATCCCTATTGAGTAAACATTGCAGACAGTATTACAATGCCAACAAAATTTGAGGCTCAACTCTAGCACTGTATAAATGCTGTATAAAGGGTCACTGCTGAAAAAAATTACAATATTACAATGCCAGCAAACTGTGCCCAGGTCAGATGGACACATAAGACTGCAGTATCAATATAGCGATGCTATTTGTAACCAATTTTTTTTGTTTTTAGGCCTAAATGTAGAACGATAAATGCTGTATACAATGTCACTGCAGAAAAAAATGCAGTATTACAATGCCAGCAAAATGTGCCCACTACAGATCTACTATATAATTGTCTAAGGGTCACTTCCATCTGTCTGTCTGTCCTTCTGTCTTTCTGTCTGTCACGAATATTCATTGGTCGCGGCCTCTGTCTGTCATGGAATCCAAGTCGCTGATTGGTCGTGGCAAAACGCCCACGACCAATCAGCGACGCGCACAGTCCAGAAGAAAATGGCCGCTCCTTACTCCCTGCACTCACTGCCCGGCGCCCGCATACTCCCCTACGGTCGCCGCTCACACAGGGTTAATGCCGGCGGTAACGGACCACGGGTAACGCACTCCGTAACCGCTGCTATTAACCCTGTGTCCCCAATTTTTTACTATTGACGCTGCCTATGCGGCATCAATAGTAAAAAAAAATGTAATGTTAAAAATAATAAAAAAACAAAAAACCTGCTATACTCACCCTACGTAGTCCGCCGAGCCGCTCGCACCGGCCGCCATCTTCATTCCCGGCGATGTATTGCGAAATTACCCAGAAGATTTAGCGGTCTCGCGAGACCGCTAAGTCTTCTGGGTAATTTCACAATGCTGCATCCTAGGAAAGGAAGATGGCGGCCAGCGCCAGCGGCTCGGCGGAGCTTCGGTGGATCCCAAGCGTCGGTAACCGCTTCCTGGATCCAGGCGCCAACGGAAGGTGAGTATATAACTATTTTTTATTTTAATTCTTTTTTTTAAACAGGGATATCATGCCCACATTGTTATATACGTGGGCTGCGCAATATACTAAGTGAGCTGCGCAATACACTACGGGCTGCGCAATATACTAAGTGGGCTGCGCAATATACTACGTGGGCTGCGCAATATACTACGTGGCCTGCGCAAAATACTACGTGGGCTGCGCAATATACAACGTGGGCTGCGCAATATACTACGTGGACTGCGCAATATACTACGTGGCCTGCGCAATGTACAACGTAGGCTGCACAATGTACAACGTGTGCTGCGCAATGTACAACGTGGGCTGCGCAATGTACAACGTGGGCTGCGCAATGTACAACGTGGGCTGCGCAATATACAACATGGGCTGCGCAATGTACTACGTGGGCTGCGCAATGTACTACGTGGGCTGCGCAATATACAACGTGGGCTGCGCAATGTACTATGTTAGCTGCACAATGTACTACGTGGGCTGCGCAATGTACTGCGTTGGCTGTGCAATGTACTACGTTGGCTGCGCAATGTACTGCGTTGGCTGCGCAATGTACTGCGTGGGCTGCGCAATGTACTGCGTGGGCTGCGCAATATACTACATGGGCTGTGCTATACACTATGCATACATATTCTAGAATACCCGATGCGTTAGAATCGGGCCACCATCTAGTGGATGTATAACCCAAAGATTCATAAGGAAGTCAAACGCCAAAATGTAGAATCAAATAAACAATTTTATTCCAATATTTATTACATACAGCATTAAAATACATATAAGGGGGAACACAGACAAAGACTGCCAACACTAGCATGTATCAAAAAAAAAAAATATATATATCAGCACCTTTATAATTATAAATTGATGTTCAGTACACAAAAGACAGCCCGCTATATGATAAATGTATCTACCACACCATCTATTAAATAGGAGTATAAAACAACAAAGTGCATATAATATTACCGGATTCCATGATAAACCACCATCTTTAAACATATGTAAAAAAAGCCAAGTGCTTTATAAATAATTAATCTAGTTGAATATAATAACAAATTCCTCATACATGAACGGGTAGATTCAAATAGAGATATATCACATATAGACCAAATGTTCATTGAAGCATATATATCAGTATATCAGTATTTTGCCTAAATCTGCCAAAATGCTTAGTGCTCCTATACGTAACCTCCACTGACTTGTAAAAATGCCTAGTGCATAAATGCCCAATAAATAGACAGCGGTAAGAAAGTGCTTTAGTGCTAAATATAGAGGAGAGCAAAAAAAGGCATAATATATATAATGCAAACAATGATAGAAGGGCTTAAGGTGCCGAGCAATACATGACCTGTGCGAGCAGCTGAGCCCCTAGGGGCTTTTGATACATGCTAGTGTTGGCAGTCTTTGTCTGTGTTCCCTCTTATATGTATTTTAATGCTGTATGTAATAAATATTGGAATAAAATTGTTTGATTCTACATTTTGGCGTTTGACTTCCTTATAAATCTTTGGGCTATATCGATATTGGAAGTTCCATTTATCTAGGCTAGTGTCTTATTTGATAGTGGATGTATAAGACTGCAGTATAAATATAGCAATGTGATTTATTTAGAAAACAATTTTTTTTTTTTTGGGGGGGGTGTTTTGAGGCCCAACTCTTGCATGAAAATGCCATATAAAATCATACTGCAGCAAAGCATTGCAGTATTACAATGCCAGGTACATTTGCACACCTCAGATGTACATATAAGACTGCAGTACCAATATAGCAATGCTATTGAGTTCCAACCAAATCTGGCTGTATGCTTTCAAAGCACAACTGCCGCAGTAAAAATAGTGTATAATATTTCCCTGCTCAGAACAATTTGCAGAATTAAGAGGGAAAAGAATATTATTAGCCCTGAGAAGAACTGTTGTGCTTAAAAAAATATAAATGTGGTTGATTCCCTGGCTAATTCGCAACTACAATTCTGTCCCTTTTTCACCAGCATCTCACCCTACTCTGCCTGTGTCTGGGGTACAATGTGCCTAGACCTGATGACTGTGAAGCCAGTCACTTCTCACGGCCAAGCTGTGAGTCAGAATGGTCAAGGAGTCCAAGGCCAGAAGCCAGGAAGGTATGTCATAAACAGAAGGAAGAGATAAAAGCATGGTCAGGTAACATTCCGAGGTCAGAATACCAAGAGGATAACGGATAAGATCAGAAGGAGTTAAAAAGCCGGATGGTCGGAATGAAGTCCAAGGTCAAACAGCAAAAGATCAAGCATACAGAACTGAAGGCATAGGAAAATAAACCTTACACGCCGAATGTACATCTGGCAGAGGTCTGGGAGAAGCAGCTCAGTTAAGCAGCAAGGCAATCACCCAGGATAATGAACACTTGGAGACAGATGATTCCTCCCAGTCTCAGATTGGATAGTCGAGCTGTCAATCAACACACTGACAGCCTCTCAGGCCCCTGTACCATATTGGATGGCTAAGCTGTCAATTAAAGTACTCACAGCTTCAGCACACTCCTGTACTAGATTGGGCAGCTGAGCTGTCAGTAACTGCATCCCAGACACACTGAGGGGTGGAACCGTGAAAATGATGCTATGTGGCCAGCCAATCACAGCTATGCCACAACTAGAATGGCTACAATATTACAGTGACCGGCAGGCAATCCTCACATGTTCATTGGCTGTCTAAAAAGTGCCACACATGCCGAATGGGGACATTAATTTAAAAAAATACTCGGTAAGTGACAAGCATCCCGACCACACTGATGCTCGAGCGAGTAATGAGTCGTGATAAGCACGCTCGCTTATCACTTGTTGTCACCGTTCATCTTTTACTGTCCAAAATGTCATTATCCTCCAAGAAGTCAATAAAAAAGGTGGTTGAAATAATAATTTTTTATCGGCACAGTGACTAAAAGAACAAAATGCACAATTAACATCACATTGATTACACTGGTCAACATATAAAAATCATCTTACAGGGACAACATCAGTAAAGGTTTTAGTGAGTTTTAAGGGAAGGAGTATTGACTGTGCAGTTAACCAATGACTGCTTCTCGGAAAGTGTTAGGAGGAGGAGCTTACTGTTATGAGGCGGTAAGATTTGAGTCAGTCAGAAAAGGATGGTGATGGCAGCAAGGACTGGTATGTGAGACTCTGACAGGAGTCAGGCCTCTACAAGTATCTGAGCCCTGCCACAGGGAGATAGAAGGGAATGCAGTGGACAGTCGCCATTGTGAGAGGATTTTCATTGCATTTCTGGGAGGGCAAGTCGCCTCAGAGGGAAGAAAACAGCTCAGCCACTGAGGTGTAACTGAGTGAGGGTCTCCACAGAGAGAGAACCTGAAAGCAGCCAATATCACACTGAGAAACTGCCTGTCTGCAAATGTTCATCTGTAGGGAATAGGCTGACCCGTTTACCTCACAACTGTATATAGTTATCTACCAGATTACCTCCAGTAAAATCAATTGTATATACAGGCTGCCTCTGTCATCTCTGGGAAAATATCTACATATAGTCGGTAGGCTCATCATTTTTTTTTTTTCGTTTGTCTCCATCATTGAATTGAACTTACTCTACTGTTTGATCTGATTTAAAGGCGAAAATTCTCCCACAGTGCATCAATCATCCGAACAAATTCTACTCTGTGTGTGGTTCTTTTACACCAAATGGCCAATCACACGTGCAATCACTCGTGATATTAAAAAGATGTACCAGATGTACTTTAAGTGTCCCCTTGGTGATCAAGACAAAAGCTGGGCCCCTCATGTGATATGTGATACACATACACATACACACATATACCTTTCTTCTCCCCCAGCTCATTGTAGATTGTAAGCTCTCACGAGCAGGGTCGTCTTATTGTGCTTTAATGATTGTATTGTTAACGTTGTTACTTATGACTTGTGTTTTGAAACTGTTAAACTGTAAAGCGCTGCAGAATATGTTTGCGCTATATAAATAAAGATTATTATTATTATTATATGATCAGGTTGTTCAAATGGTCTTCGTGACTGGTTGAATATGAAGAAAGTGGCTATGCCATTTTCTGTTCCTATGATTTGGAGAGAACCCAAAAATCATAGTGATGACTGCTACTTTTGTTTTGTCAAACTGAAGGGCTTTTCTACAACAAACAAACAGAAGATTAATTACAATAAACTTGAATCTGCGATTAGGCCAGTTCCACAAGATGGTACCTTGCCAGTTCCTGTTCCACCGTTGTCTGGATTGGATGAAAATGAAGTAGAATATGAAGGCTATGGAGCTGAAACTACTGGCGAAGACATGGAGACCTCAAGTCAAGATGAGTATGTACCTGATGGAGCAGCCGAGCAGCCAAAGCGCTTTACTCAACATGAATCAAATGATCTCATCAGAGACCTTTCATTGTCAAAAAATAAAGCTGAACTTCTTGCATCTAGGTTGAAACAGAAGAATCTTCTTCATGATGATGTCAAAGTGTGTTATTACTGAAACAGAAGTAATACTTTAACACAATTTTTCACAGTTGGTGGACCAATGGTGTACTGTAACAATGTGAATGGCCTCTTTGAAGAACTGAATCAAGAGTATTTTGTTGCAGAATGGCGATTGTTTATTGACTCATCCCAGAGAAATTTGAAAGCAGTGTTGCTTCACAATGGAAATAAGAAACTATCAATCCCTATTGCTCACTCATGTCATCTAAAGGAAAGTCATGAAAATCTGTCAGTTGTTATGGATGCTATACAATATAAGCATAATCAGTGGAATATCTGTGGAGATTTGAAAGTGATTGGTCTGCTAATGGAAATGCATGGAGGTTTCACAAAATACTGTTGCTTCTTGTGTTTATGGGACAGTAGAAATACAGTAGAGCATTATGTTTATCGTGATCGGGAAACATCTATGCTCTAGGTAGAGACAATGTTCAGCATAATCCTTTAGCTGTTCCAACAAAAATCTTTCTTCCTCCACTACATATAAAGTTGGGATTGGTTAAAAACTTTTTGAAAGCCATGGCAAAGACAAATTCAGAAGGTTTCCAGTACATTTCACAGACATTCTCCAGCATTTCACCAGCTAAACTGAAGGAAGGCGTATTTGTTGGTCCTCAGATCAGAGAGCTTATGAGTAGTGTTGAGCGATACCGTCCGATACTTGAAAGTATCGGTATCGGAAAGTATCGGCCGATACCGGCAAAGTATCGGATCTAATCCGATACCGATACCCGATACCAATACAAGTCAATGGGACTCATGTATCGGACGGTATTCCTGATGGTTCCCAGGGTCTGAAGGAGAGGAAACTCTCCTTCAGGCCCTGGGAACCATATTAATGTGTAAAATAAAGAATTAAAATAAAAAATATTGCTATACTCACCTCTCCGACGCAGCCTGGACTTCAGCGAGGGAACCGGCAGCGTTGTTTGCTTAAAATTCGCGCTTTAACTTCCTTACTTGAAGTCCCGGCTTGTGATTGGTCGCGCGCCGCCCATGTGACCGCGACACGACCAATCACAGCAAGCCGTGACGTAATTTTAGGTCCTTCAGGATTTTAAAATTACGTTCCGGCGTTGTGATTGGTTGCGTCGCGGTCACATGGGCGGCGCGCGACCAATCACAAGCCGGGACTTCGCGTAAGGAAGTTAAAGCGCGAATTTTAAGCAAACAACGCTGCCGGTTCCCTCGGTAAGGTGCAGGCTGCGTCGGAGAGGTGAGTATAGCAATATTTTTTTTTTAAATTCTTTATTTTACACATTAATGTTGTTTCGATACCGATACCCGATACCACAAAAGTATCGGATCTCGGTATCGGAATTCCGATACAGCAAATATCGGCCGATACCCGATACTTGCGGTATCGGAATGCTCAACACTACTTATGAGAGATGATGTGTTTAAAGTAACTCTAAATGATAAGGAATTGAGATTTTGGAAAAGCTTCAAGTGGATCTGTGAAAACTTCTTAGGAAAAAAAAATCTCCAGGATATGTTGAAGGTGTCAAAAAATTGCTAAATGCATACCAGTGTCTTGGATGTCGCATGTCTCTGAAAATGCACTTTTTGCATTGACATTTAGATTTCTTCCCTCAGAATCTTGGGGATGTAAGCGATGAACAAGGCAGAGGTTTCACCAGGACATTAAAGTAATGTAACACCGCTACCAGGGTTTTTGGAATGACTCAATGATGGCAGATTACTGTTAGATGTTATATAGGGACAACCCTGAAAATCGTATCAATGACAGTCTAATGTCAAGCACTTATAATTTCTGCTCATATTTTGGTTTCTATTTTGCATGTGAAATCATTTTGGTTCAATAAAAACTGTTTTGCAAGGTGAAGCATTTTATTCTGATATGTAGATTACTGTTTTCTTAATGTCGCCGGTATATTTCCTATACCTTATAATAATGATGCAGCTTCATAGAGACTATACGTGCTACAGAAAAACTATATACATTTTTAAATCAGGACAAAAAGATGATTCAGAAAAGTGCAAAGTCACCTGCGATGATTACAAAAAATATTTTTTTGAAGACCTGTGTTATATTCTACTTCTTATGTTTATACATTAAAATATGGTAAAACGTAACATTTAGGGTATGTGCACACGTTCAGGATTTCTTGCAGAAATTTCCTGAAGAAAACCGGAAATTTTCTGCAAGAAATCCGCATTTTTTTTTTTGCGTTTTTTTCCCGGTTTTTTTGCGTTTTTTTAACATTCTGCAAGCGTAATTAGCTTGCAGAATGCTAAAGTTTTCCAAGCGATCTGTAGCATCGCTTGGAAAACTGACTGACAAGTTGGTCACACTTGTCAAACATACTGTTTGACAAGTGTGACCAACTTGTTACTATAGATGCTGCTTTTGCAGCATCTATAGTAAAAGATAGAACGTTTAAAAATAATAAAAAAAATAAAAAAAATGCTTATACTCACCCGCAGACATCAGATCTCCTCACCGGCGTCCATTCCTATAGCTGATGTGTGCGCGCAGGGCCTTCCATGACGTCACGGTCACGTGAGCGGTCTCGACCAATCACAGGACAGTGACGTCATTCGGCAAGGTCCTTCTCCGCACACCAGCTACAGGAACCAGCCAGCGTGCAGCACAGAGGCGGGAACACTGCGCTGGACATCGAGGGTGAGTATAGGACTGTTTTTTATTTTATTTCTTATTTTTTGACCACTTATATGGTGCCCAGTGCGTGGAGGAGAGTTTCCTCTCCTCCACCCTGGGTACCAACCGCACATAATCTGCTTACTTCCCGCATGGTGTGCACAACCCCGTGCGGGAAGTAAGCAGATCAATGGACCCCTAGGTGTGCGGAATCCCCGCAATTCCGCATTTTTAATGAACATGTTGCTTTTTTTTCCACTATGCGATTTTTTCGCGGAAAAAATCGCAACATTTGCACAAAAAATGCGGAATACCTTGTAAATAATAGGAGGCATATGTTAGCGTTTTTTTCGCGTTTTTATCACGTTTTTATAGCGAAAAAACGCGAAAAAAACGCTAAAAATCCTGAACGTGTGCACATGGCCTTACTTGGTACATGTGATCTTGTTTGAAAACTTTGTTCCTTGAACACACAATTAAAACATGGAATCGGGGAGCGGAATTACTGCTGGACAACAGCCATTTTGCGGTTAATTGATGCTTCAACGAGTCCAGGTACCACTGATTACAGCTAAAGTTATGTGGTCTGAATAGTGCTGGTCTTTGCTTTTCTTACTATTTGCATTGTAACATTTACCTGTTGGTTGTAATGCAAAAAAAAATGAAAGAATTGCTAACCTTCTTCTTCTACCTCCTCCTGATGATGCTTGTAACAATCTCTCTGTGATTGTTTTGTTCTAAATGAGTTGTTAAGGAGCAGAGTGTCTCCCTCTGAGAGGACTTTGTAGTCAGTGAAATTCAGTGTGAAAACACATTCCCATTTTAATATTTCATTAAGCGATACAATGAGCCAGATATTTTAATTAATAGTTATATTGTACATGTCTCTCGGCTGGAGATTGCACTCTGTCAGCATTTTATGTGAGGAAGGGAGACACACTTTGACCTTTGATTCAATCAAACTTCACATCTGCTTGTACGTGATTTTCATATCATAAAATATTATCAGTGGTTAAGAAAATCATTTTCTATAATGATTCTCTTGACTTCTGATGAATACAGATTAAAAGGAGACTTTTAGCTTTTTGGCTTTTTTTGGAAACATAGTCCTAACATCGAGTTGGGAGCCTCAGTGTACACTAAGAGTAAAAAGAGTAATTATATTAATTATTCATTTTTATTCTCTAAACAGTTTGCTTCAATAATGTGGTGAAGATGATTTTTATCTCCTTAAATAAGTCTATAAGTCTCCCTGTGACCAATTGGAAACGTTTGCCCTTAGATACCTCTAGAGGTCTCTCACCTGGCCAAATCAGATCTCCTGCTTTGCACTGAGGAGGGGTAACACCTAGAAACACAAATTTAATTTCTGGTTTGGCTTGACTTTTAGAATTCAATTCGTAGAAATCAGATGCTATACTGATAGTTTGAATGGTATGGAATTTTTTTTCCCGCCCCATCTGATTTCAGAGTGAAATCATAGCATGCTGCAATTTTTTTTTTCATGAAGAATATAGCTGAGAAAAAATAGATCTGCATAGCCTCATTGAATAACATTGTTTTGAGTGCATTTTGATTTTTTATCGGATTGCACGTGTCCGATTTATACTCTAGTGTGAACAAACCCTTAGGATTGCTACATCCAAGAGCTGACACCAGAGATCAAGTTCTCTTCATTCTGAGGCAGCTATTTGCATAATAAAATTCACAGAGGAGCATTAAGTGGCCTATAAGTCTCCTTACATCGAATTGACACTTGGCAAGGAAAAACGTTCCTCCTTGTCTCCTCTAACGCATGTGTTGATTATAACTTTGTTCATTCTTTGCACTCCTAAAGGTGCATTTACTCCAATGACTTTAAGTCATTGTTCATCAAATATTTATTAGCTTGTTGACATAGGAAGACCACTCTTCAGATGCTCAATTAGGCCACATTCTCACATTCGGTATTTGGTGAGTATTTCACATCAGTAATTGTAAGCTAAAATCTGGAGCAGAACAATCAGAGGAAAAGTATAATGGAAACACGTCAACACTTCTTTATTTTTCACCTACTCCTGGTTTAGTCTTACAAATACTGATGTAAAATACTGACAAAATGTTTAACATGTGAACGTGGCCTAAAGGATCGTTAATAGATCTTTCTGTGATCATAGGTTGTCATTGTTCTCCGTGCCATGTATCCTGTTTACACAAGATGATGTGCTGCCGAGAATGAGTCTTTTGTGCACTATAAAGGATCATTTCACCGGACAAACAAGTGTTTTGTTTGTTCATCTGGTGACTGGCAACCCATATGGACTGCACAATTATCATGAAAAAAGCAATTCTAGGAGTGCTCATTCACAATAGTCTAGCAGTGTAAGTGGACCTTAACCATCCAATTGTAATTTAGTGATGCAGTTGGTGGACTTCTGTAGATGAAGTAACATTGCATTTTATCTTAGCATGCCCAATTGTATTGGTTCTCTCTTAGGCAAAAAACGGTCACAGACTGTATTAGATAAAGGGAACTAGTCACTGGGCCGATATGGCTTCTGCCACTGCTCAGCATATAGTGAGTGGTGGCTGTAGGCACGCCCCAGCACTTTGACAGTCGGTCCTGCACTGATGCACTGCAAAGTCAGCTGTCAGTCAAAGTGCCAGGATTTGATTACAGCACCACTCCCAGTATATGACTAAAACCGTGCTAGATCGCCTATATGACTGAAAGCAGCCGGGTCCCGGCAAAAGAAAAGGAAATGTTCATGTGCAGCGCCCAGAGTCCTGGTCATTGCAGTACTTTTGCTCCGCCACTAAGGGGAGTGATGGTACTTCTGATTGCACTAAAAGAGTTCACCTTGCAGGTATCACAGTCACACATTACACTTCACACTCTGGCCGCCAGGGGGAGCAAAAGGTCCTATCTACTAGGCCACTCCTCACACATGGGTAAAACTGGGGGTTGGATAGGAAGTCAGGGAGAAAGTAGCTGGGGAGAGCTCGAGAGAGGACCTGTCAGGGGTGGGATCCTGGCAGAGCCCTAGAAAAGGACAGATCGTTACGGAGCCATGCCTGTGCCTTATAGCGGCAGACTCCTAAGAAAGGACACGAAGCGAAGCATATTGTGGAGAAGTGAGAAACGGGATCACAGCACAAAGGAGATAGAACCAGAAGGAGTCGTGCCTCAAGATCAGCAACATCCTTCTGAAGCGCGTAGCTGGCAGCTGGAACGCCGAGGAAGTAAGAGACTCTACGCATTACTTTGAACTACGGCCAGGCAGTTAACTTTAGGTTGGCTGTCTCACCTTTACACCTAACGAAGACAACGGAGGCAATTGTGGGAGAGGGGCGTCTCTAGGGTCACTATAAAATAACTCCAGGCCTACCCCGTCATACAGGTGCGTCCTATCCATATCATCTGGGGGACGGATAGAGAAAGAACAGAAACATACACGACAGTTGTGAGGACTATCCTGTGGTGCTCAGCAGGGAAGTACTACAACACAGAGGCGCTGGTAGGAAGGGCACTGATTTCCACCTGCAAAGGGAACTCTGGATGTGCCTTTGGACCGGCCGGTCTCAGCCAGCCCTGTTAGCAGTGCTCTGGATTGCGGATGCCGAAGCCTTCAGTAAAGAGGTAAAGAGACTGCAACCCTGTGTCCTCGTTATTTACTGCGACCTACACCACCACCTACACATTTTATTGGGCGCCCCTTAGCAGGACCACGGACCGGGTCGGGCCACCGTGACATCCCCAGAACCGAGAGACCCGGTATCGAGTACCCCGCTGTCCTGCGTCTGGGGGCCGCTCCACATGCATCTTCAGTAAGGGGGTCAGGCACTTTCCTAACTCTATAAATCTGCAGATTAACCCCATATCTGCTTGGTTCATAGTGTTACTCAACCTGACAGGTTCCCTTTAAAAAATCTGACAGATTTTTACTTATTCTTTCTTTACTCGATTATGATCGAAAACACGGCTACAATTTTTCACATTAATCACAGAAGTTTAAAGTATAACTGTTGTCTCAAGTGACTTTTCAAGATAAACCATTGTGTGTGTGTGTGAACATGAGGAAAAACACTATTTCTATAATGTGATTTGTATCCTGCATTGTGTGTGTCTTTTTGCCTCTGTCTTTAGCCCCTTTCTCCTCATTTCCTTTTTCCTCTCCTTCCTTCATAGACTTTTTAAGGCAGGTACAGTAATCTTATTCCTCTGTGAGTTGGAAACCTGTCTTCTTCACCTATGCCTCATTCAGGCATCAATGATTTTTTACGTAGGCAACATATCACCATTTTTTTTTCACCTGAGTTTCATAATGAAGTGATTTTCATGTCTGAAAAAAATAAATTAAGAAATTACAAAACTTCCACTATTCATTCCAATGTTAATCACGGAAACCACATGGACATGCCATACATGTTCTATCAGTGATTTTCTCTTGGACTCATAATTTTGATCAGTGACGCGGATCTAAAATAGACATGTCTCCTAGATGTTTTTGCAGACTTGCAGGGGGTATGATATATTACGTTTATAACTTCGCCTTTCTCTCTCGTCCCAGTGCCATATATTATCAGCGTTTGTATATTTGTTAGCTTATGTTGGTACTGCTACACAATTTAGTGTATTACCACTCTTATAAAATGGTACTGCTACACTGTTAGGTGTATTACCGTGTCTTGTTAAGTATATATATATATATATTATACTGTTGTATTGTTGCTATGTATAGTATAGGGAAAGTGTAGTGTTCAATTATGGCCACTAGATGAGGCACTATAGTATTCAGTAATCTAGGGTAAGTAGATGGTTAATTGTAGGGGGGGCTGCTGTGTGGTAAGCAAGTGTGTTATGTTAGGTAGAGCAGAAGGGCCTTAGCGCCCGATGCGTCCACACGGGCTCTAGGCCCAGGACACCACAGCAGTCATGTAATGTTTCAAGAGGAGAACGTAGCCATTCAGAGTCCATAGGGACAGAAGGAAAGTCTCCAGCAGCAGTGTTTCAGCAGTGGGAAGCTTAGAAGAGGAAGTGGTCCAAAAGATGTACAGAGTGCAGATTGTTCACCATGTGGCAGGTCATTGCTTGGGCTGAAGCTCTAAGGTCCGGTGCAAAACGGCGAGTGAATCCTCAAACGTAGTGAGTCTACACCAGGATGATGCTGCGGTACCGCATAAGGTGCCATTATCCCGTAATGTACAGGAGGACACAGAGTGGAGTACAGGGAAAGTACAGGATGTGAACTGTATGGACTTTGATGCTGAGATTGTTTCTGACAAGAATGTGCTGCGAAGTATGTCAAGTAAAGTTGTCCGTTTTGAATTGCAATTGGACTGTATGTCTGTTTAATCAGAAACAATTGAAAGTAACCCTGAAGAGCTGCCGGGAATTCCAGAAGGAGCAGAAAGCTGGAACACAAGTAAACTCAAAGTGAGATGTGATTTTTATGTAGAGGGAGACCAGGGTCCACCAGACCCGGTATGCTCAGCTACAACTGTGCCCCTGGCGCTCCCTTGCAGACTCACAATTCCATAGATTGTAATAGGTACGTGTTCTATCTGTGAACTGAGGACCACAGACAGAGTATGCACTTTAAAAACAGATGTCTGGATAAGTCATAAGACAGACTTGAGCAGCAAATTCATAGAAGATTCTGAAAAGTGGGAAAGGAAGCATTTCTTCTTTAGTAAGAAATATTTCAAAGTTTCTTATCTTCACTATATTGATTTATTAAACAGAATTGAAACCATAGTTATTCTTTAATGGTTGCAGTTAACGCTAGCTAGTGCTATATGCTTAAACCTTCTAGAATATAATTTAAGCAGTCCTAAACATACGACAAGCAGCGGACACTGCGCCCATCCTAACACTAACGCCTCCTGACCTGATGTCATTGTGGCATTACCGGATAACCCATTACTATTGGGAATTCCTATCTATCTATGACCCTGAGACTTATAAATATTTTGAATGAGGTACATTGATGAAGGTCTAAGCTGACCGAAACGTCTACTGTATGTACTTTACCTCATTAAATTTCACTGCATCTACGTTCCGTGTGTGCCAAGTTTATCTATCATACTAGCACGGTTTGGGTACCTACTTGAGCACCACTTATAAGTAGTGCCTACGTTATCTCTTCCTACTAATAGTTTCACCACCCCCTCAGGTCAATGTTAGGTTCACACAACTCTGGAAATTATTAAGTTTACACAACAGAACCTGTTACAGTATAGTACTAATTCACACTAAAAGTACAACTTTACATATGCACAGGAGGGAGTAAATACTGCTCCTTGCCCTATTCCTAAGAGTTTTTCTATAACTTAGTCCTCTTAACTAGTGTTGAGCATTCCGATACCGCAAGTATCGGGTATCGGCCGATACTTGCGGGTATCGGAATTCCGATACCGAGATCCGATACTTTCTTGGTATCGGGTATCGGTATCGAAACAACATTAATGTGTAAAATTAAGAATTAAAATAAAAAATATTGCTATACTCACCTCTCCGACGCAGCCTGGACCTCACCGAGGGAACCGGCAGCGTTCTTTGCTTAAAATGCGCGCTTTTACTTCCTTCCGTGACGTTACGGCTTGTGATTGGTCGCGTGCCGCCCATGACGTAATTTTCAGGTCCTCAATGCCTAATTCTAGGCATTCAGGAATTTAAAATTACGTTCCGGCTTGTGATTGGTCGCGTCGCGGTCACATGGGCGACGCGACCAATCACAAGCCGTGACGTCACGGGAGGCAGGAGACGCGCGCATTTTTAAAATTACGTCACGGCTTGTGATTGGTTGCGTGCCGCCCATGTGACCGCGACGCGACCAATCACAGCAAGCCATGACGTAATTTCAGGTCCTGATGCCTATTTCTGCATTGAGGACCTGAAATTACGTCACGGCTTGCTGTGATTGGTCGCGTCGCGGTCACATGGGCGGCACGCAACCAATCACAAGCCGTGACGTAATTTTAAAAATGCGCGCGTCTCCTGCCTCCCGTGACGTCACGGCTTGTGATTGGTCGCGTCGCCCATGTGACCGCGACGCGACCAATCACTGCCGGAACGTAATTTTAAATTCCTGAATGCCTAGAATTAGGCATTGAGGACCTGAAAATTACGTCACGGCTTGCTGTGATTGGTGTCGTCGCGGCCACATGGGCGGCACGCGACCAATCACAAGCCGTGACGTCACGGAAGGAAGTAAAAGCGCGCATTTTAAGCAAAGAACGCTGCCGGTTCCCTCGGTGAGGTCCAGGCTGCGTCGGAGAGGTGAGTATATCAATATTTTTTATTTTAATTCTTTATTTTACACATTAATATGGTTCCCAGGGCCTGAAGGAGAGTTTCCTCTCCTTCAGACCCTGGGAACCGTCAGGAATACCGTCCGATACTTGAGTCCCATTGACTTGTATTGGTATCGGGTATCGGTATCGGATTAGATCCGATACTTTGCCGGTATCGGCCGATACTTTCCGATACCGATACTTTCAAGTATCGGACGGTATCGCTCAACACTACTCTTAACTAGAGAAGAGCAAATACATTTGAGTGGTATTGAAGTCTACATGAATTTTACAAAAATCCGTATTGGAAAAAATTCAGATTTTTTGCAATTCACCTCTGCGGGAATTTAACAGAATGGCAGCTATCAGCAGCAACTTTTCTGGACCAAAAAAGACCATCAAAATGTAAAAAAATAAAATCCTTAAACGCATTTTACCGCTTAAAGCCCCCCACCTTCACTTGTCCACTCCTTGTCACATCTTCCAATCGTAACCATTCATGTTGTATTCCCTGGGCCTCTCATGCTGGGCCAGAACTTCAGGGTTTAATTAGGCCCCGGAGGGTTCCGGCTTGCATGCTAGGTCATGGCACATGCCATGATGTCGTGATCTTTGGCGCTTAGACAGAACCATACTGGGCCTCATCTGACAAGGACGTCGAGGCTCAGCGTAAGAATCCCAGAGAATTCAACATGAGAGGCTGCAGTCTGAAGACGTGATAATGACCAGACATGTGACAGTCAAGAGCAGAAGGGCTGGATAGGCGAGATGTGAGGCGAGTATAAGTATTTTTTATGTTTTTTACGCTCTAAATATATTATGCTCCGGGGTCTAATGAGACCACAGAGCTTAATAAGGGAGATTAAATTTGCAGAGAATAACTTCTCTGTGAATCGAATTTTCCAGGAAAATCTGCGCGAATAAGCAAATTTGAATATTTGATCATGTCTACTCTTAATGCTTCTGCAGCCATGTGGAAAAAAAGTATTTCTGAAATTTCATTTCAGAAAATATATTGACTTTGTCCAGTATTTAGGTGACCTCAAGGTCTGAAAGTTTTGAAAAAAAAATTAGTTTCATAGTTTTTCTCCTATATGAAAGATTCTACTGCCCATTACAATGTTAAAACCGGATTGCACAGGAATTGCACATGGATTATATTTGTGTTCTATCCAGGATATTCATGTTCCCTTAGACTTGCTTGGGTGATTTTGATTATTGATTGGGGTCAAAACAGATATGTCTTTGCAAGTTTTTGCAAACAAATTACACAGACATGTGACTAGCACCATGGACTATAATGAGTGCATATTCTCTCCATGAAAAACATGTATATAAAAATGGATGAGCCCTTACTGTAGACCTGCTAGTGATCATCACCTTTTAGCATCACCGTAAATGTTGGTCAACCTTTTCAGTTTCCGAAAAATCGATTTAGTGTAAAAGAGTAAAAAGAAGTCAGTGAATTTACAAAAAAAACATAAAAAATAAACTATGATACTCAGGATAACGCAACATTTTTGTCTTCTCTATGTAATATACACCTAGAGCTCACAAAGAAGAGATGGATGTTTTTTCTAACAATGTGTTTGCTTGAATATGGAATTGAATATAAATCTTTACTTCTACGAAAGCTAGACGGTAAAATAGTTACATACTCCTATGTATTAAGACATGATTAAGATGATTCAGATTAACATTTGCCCCTTTGTGATAGATCACAAAAATATGACTCTGTTCCTTCCCAACCTTTATATTTGGCTTGACAGTCATAGCAAAAATTATTGCTGTCACTGAATGCTAAATTGTAGACTTTAAAGAGCAAGTAGAGCCAGCATTTGACATTAACATATATCAAAGAATGTGTAATACTGAGCTGAGTAATATACCCAAGACACAAGATTTAAACTTAACTAAATATGTCAATCATGTCGTATTTCTCTCCTCTACATTAGGTTGCCATGCAACAGAGGAACTTTTCTAAATCAATTGATAGAAACATCTACAGGCTTGCTCAGGATAAATGCAGTGTGTGGATTGGTAGATATACTGCATAGGAACTATCTGTCCCTTTTGTATATATTTGCCTACATTATAGCTTTCATAGCTTTTACATGGACCGAATCTTAATATGGCGGCATATGTAAGATATGAGTGAATTTCATTTTCTTGCATTTTATTGTGCTGTAATTGATCACAAATAACCTTAATTAGTGAGCATTCTATGCATCAATAAGTATAGAACTATCAGTGAATCAAATCTGGGGAGAAACGTCCAGGGAAGCTTATTAGGCACCAGTCCCAACTTAGCCGTGTATATACCTTTAGAACCCTCGCAGAGCAATATGTCGTGTATCACATATATAGGTGGTGTTCACATTAGAGTGCCAAAGAATGTATCCAAGAAAATTGAAGCACAGCTGCGCAAAACAGCAGTCGTTCTCCTTCCTTCCCCTACACACTCCCTGCTCTCTGCTTAGTCAGACCTGGTCCAATGTACTGTGTAGTGCAGCGGTAGCACCCTATGCAGTGATGAGGCAGTGACCCAGCAACGTTCAAAGCAAAACATCTCTTTAATGTTTAACTCACAGCACTACACAGTACACGATATCCTCCGGATCGCAGCTGGGAACCATATCCTCCAGATTGCAGAAAATAAACTTGCCAGTCCACCTCCAAGACAAGCTGCCGTAGGGTGACTGCACCGCTGTGTATGCTGTGGATGCTAGGCCCTTCAGCTCCCTTGGCTGTTTGGCTCTGCTTGCCTGTGTTGCCTCACACAGGTGGAGCTCTGCAGAGCTGCTGCTCTGTACTCCTGCAAACACCAGACTGCTTCAGGGGTTTTTACAAGCAACCTGTGGCCTTCAACCACATGGAAAACCTGGCCAGGAATGAAACAGACTGCACCACTACCATCCTGTAGTCTGTTTCAAAACAAAAAAAAGCCCAGAGCAGGTTTTCTTAAATCTGCCTTGGACAAATAGTTTGACTACGTCTAACACTTACTTTTATTTTGCATTGCAATCACAGCTACGCCTGTGACTGCAATGCACTCTCATGGTCTTAATAGTCCTCCAGGCGCATCCTGGGGGAACATATAGCAACCCCTACCTGTAACACCAGTCATTGCCTCACAACTGGAAATAAAAGCCTCTTGAATCGCATAACTGGTGAGTGCTACTTTTCTTGGATGCATACAAAGCTGGGGAGAATCAGCTAGGGATCCACCCCTCAGAATAATCTTCTTCGTCACCTTGTTCACTTCCACCTCTACCACCTCAAAGCCTCTTCTTCTCCATCAGTAGTCTTCTTCTCCATCTAATTCTCTTCCATCTCACCTCCATCTCTTCTCCACCACTATTACTTTTCTCCACTTCATTCTCTTCCAGCTAACCTCCACCTCTTCTCCCCCTCTAGTCCTCTTCTACATCTCATTCTCTTACACCTCTTCCATCTCATCACCACTTCTTCACTTCTCCAGTTCATTCTCTTCTACTTACTTCCACCACTAGTTCTCTTCTCCATGTTGTTGACTTCCTCATCTTCCACCTATCCTCTACCACTTGTCCTATTCTCCAGTTCATTCTCTTCTACTTACCTCCACCACTTCTAAACTGCTAGCCCTCTTCTCCATCTCATTCTCTTCCACCTCACTTCCACATCTCCTCCATCACTAGTCCTCTTCTTCATCTCGTTCACCTCCACGTTTTCTCCATCACCAGTCATTTTCTCCATCTCGTTCTCTCCTGGATCATCAACCTCACCTCCAGCTCTTCTCTACAACTAGTCCTCTTCTCCATTTCATTCCATTCCAACTCATCTCCATCACTAGTCCTCTTCTCCACCTCATTTTCTTCCAACTCACCTCCATCTCTTCTCCACCGCTAGTTCTCTTCTCCATCTCATTAATTTCCACCTCTTCCACCTCACCTCCACCTCTATTCAACACCAGTCTCCTTCTCCATCTTGTTCTTTTCCATCTTTTTCACCTTACCTCCACTTCTTCTGCACCACTAGTCCTCTTTTCCACCTCCTTTCCAGTTCCCTGCAACAGCATTTCAGAATTTAACATGGATAAATGTAACAATGATGCCTGTCCTTGATCGATGATGTCTGTGGTTAGTGAAGCACTAATGATCTGACAAGTTCCATTTAAGGATATCTCATTGGCACATACTATGCCATAATATGTTGGCTCCTTATAAATTAACATAATTATTCAAACTAATACTGCAACATTTACAAAGTGGAAGTGGAAAATGTACTTCTTAGTAAAATGATGGTATCAATCAGTAATTATTATTGTTGAGTCAATCAGCATCTAAAAGAGCCATCCACCTTCTCTGTACACCGCTGGTTGTGACCTGCCTTCCTATATACATGCTTTCGTGGACAGCTCTATTAAAGTTAAGAAAATCTTATTTTTGTGATGTAACTGGAAGCAACTTTTACTAAAATTAGAGTAAAAATAATCATGACATTGCTACATTTCAGAACATTACTTTGATAAAGTCTTGATTTCTAGAATGAAAGGGGTCATCCCCTTTGGCAGTGCTCACAGAGACCAGTTACTAGAAATTTGACATAATATTCTAAAGACAATCCTGATCAATAATAATAGCTGCAAACAAAGAGGAAAAATCCTTATAGTTCATGGTGAACCAGTCAAATTCCAAGGAAATGCACAAAGAAACAATTGGTCCTTGCTAAATTAAAATTTCTATGTGTCTATGACAAAGCAAAAATGTTGATACCAAGAAACCAAGTTATGTTGTAGCTCATTCAGTCTAAAAGATTTCACATACTTGGTATTTGAGACAAAAGCGTCATTTATATATACACCCCCAATGTGTTTTATGACTTTGTCTGGCACAAACCTTATCATAAGTTGTATAACAAACTGCCTGAGCTTCTAGACAAGGGGGTTAAGTGATTACATGTCATAGTGTGTAGCTTTTACATTGACACTTTCCAGATTCTGACATCTCTCAGCAAAGAAATCACTTGTCTGTTAAAATTACTTTTAA
Source organism: Ranitomeya variabilis (assembly GCF_051348905.1). NCBI lineage: Eukaryota > Metazoa > Chordata > Amphibia > Anura > Dendrobatidae > Ranitomeya > Ranitomeya variabilis. The sequence goes on from NC_135232.1 coordinate 635,204,238, forward strand.
AAAGCTGTCAAAATTGGAAGACCTGCTGTCAGGAATAGCAGGAGAAAAACACTAAAAAATATTATCTCCTGGTGTTGCCCTCTCAGGAATACAAGCAGAGGTGCAGAATGAGACTGGAATTGGCATGTATCTGTGGATGTCATGTAACTGCTCAGTTGCAGAAGGTTGGAAGATTGAAAGCTCTAGGCTATTGTACGTAAAGAAGGGAATAACTGTGGTTATACTACACAACTAAAATGTTGGAGCATTTCGTGTAAATGGAACCTACAGAGACCATATTCACTAAAGTTGGCTTAAGCCAATGTATATTAACATTACAGATGGACCATCTAATGTGTATTGGATGGGGCCTGCTGATGCCAGTGCCTATTTCAACTGAATGTGCTTCAGAGGGCACACATTCAACTGAAGTGTATTGTTGCTCAGGAACCCACCGGGTCCCTTCACTGCAAAACATGCCAATTAGAGGCCAGGAGCTGACATCGGTATGCCAGTCAAGACTGGAGAAAGACAGTGACGTCACAGAAGAGGTCGCCACACATTGTGATAGCGGAGGAAGGTAAGAAGAATAATTTATTTATTTACTGTATTAGAAAAGAGAGGCAGAACATTATACCAGGTAGAGGCACAGGATCAGACACATTATACCAGGAAAGGGGGACATTATATCTAGAGGGGCGCAGGATGGGGGACATTATAACAGGAAAAGGCACAGGACAGGGAATATTATCAAAGGAAGGGGTATAGGATGAGGTAAATTATTCCAGGAAGGGGGACATTATATCAGGAAGAAGCTCAGAATGTGGGACACATATAGGGGATATTATAACAGGAAGGGGCACATTATGGGGGTGATTATACCAGTAAAGTGGCTAGGATTAAAAACATTATTACAGGATGGAGGCCATGATGAGAAAGATTATTACAGAAAACTGCTAGGACAAGAGATAGTATTCTATGTTGGGGAGGCCAAACACGCCTGTCATCATAGGATCTAGAAAGCTAAAAGGGCCCATACATCTGATCGACATGCTGGTGTAGGCCCAGATTAATATTTTGGAACTTTGCACCTGGGTCCATCAGACTATTTGACCAATAGATTTTAAATGTGCATGACAATCTTTTCTGTGGAGTATGCCAAGATATACAGTAAGTACGGAAAGTATTCAGACCCCTTTAAATTTTTCACTCTTTGTTTCATTGCAGTCATTTGGTAAATTCAAAAAGTTATTTTTTTTTGTCATTAATGTACACTCTGCACGCCATCTTGACTGAAAACCCCCCAGAAATGTAGTAATTTTTGCAAATGTATTAAAAAAGAAAAACTGAAATATCACAAGGTCATAAGTATTCAGACCCTTTGCTCAGTATTGAGTAGAAGCACACTTTTGAGCTAGTACAGCCATGAATCTTCTTGGGAATGATGCAACAAGTTTTTCACACCTAGATTTAGGGACCCTCTGTCATTCTTCCTTGCAGATCCTCTCCAGTTCCTTCAGGTTGGATGGTGAATGTTGGTGGACAGCCATTTTCAGGTCTCTCCAGAGATGCTCAATTGGGTTTAGGTCAGGGCTCTGGCTGGGCCAGTCAAGAATGGTCACAGAGTTGTTCTGAAGCCACTCCTTTGTTATTTTAGCTTTGTGCTTAGGGTCATTGACTTGTTGGAAGGTGAACCTTTGGCCAAGTCTGACGTCCAGAGCACTTTGTAAGAGGTTTTCATCCAGAATATCTCTGTACTTGGCCGCATTCATGCTTTCTTCAATGACAACAAGTCGTCCTGTTCCTGCAGTTGAAGAACACCCCCATAGCATAATGCTGCCACCAACATGTTTCGCTGTTGGGATTGTATTGAGCAGGTGATGAGCAGTGCCTGGTTTTCTCCACACATACCACTTAGAATTATCACCAAAAAGGTCTATCTTCATCTCATCAGACCAGAGAATCTTATTTCTCATAGTCTGGGAGTCCTTCATGTGTGTTTTAGCAAACTCTATGCAGGCTTTCATATGCCTTGCACTGAGGAGAGGCTTCTGTTGGGTCACTCTGCCATAAAGGCCCGACTGGTAGAGGACTGCAGTGATAGTTGACTTTGTGGAACTTTCTCCCATCTCCCTACTGCACCTCTAGAGCTCAGGCACAGTGATCTTGGGGTTCTTCTTTACCTCTCTCACCAAGGCTCTTCTCCCATGATTGCTCAGTTTGGCTGGATGGCAAGGTCAAGAAAGATTTCTGGTGGTTCCAAACTTCTTACATTAAAGGATTATGGAAGGCACTGTGCTTTTAGGAACCTTGAGTACTGCATAAATTCTGTTGTTAACTTGGCCAGATCTGTGCCTTGCCACAATTCTTTCTCTGAGCACCTTGGTCAGTTCCTTTGACCTCATGATTCTCATTTGGTCTGATATCTTCTCCCATGCTTCCCTCATACTCTGGAACCCTCTACCCCAACAAATCAGACTCTCGCCAACTAAGGAAACCTTCGAAAAGATCCTGAAGACTCACCTCTTCCAACAAGCCTACAGCCGGTAGTGATCCTCAACCTACTGAACCGCCGGACAACCAGCTCTACCCTCTCCTGGTGTATCCTCACCCATCCCCATAGACTGTGAGCTCTCGCGGGCAGGGTCCTCTCTCTCCTTCTGTACCCGTTAGTGCATTGTTATTGCTCATGTTAATTTATTTGTCTATATTTGCCCACTTTTCACATGTAGAGCACCATGGAATAAATGGCGCTATAAAAATGTTTAATAATAATAACAATAACATGCACTGTGAACTGTTAGGTCTTATATAAGGTGTGCGCCTTTCCACATCAAGTCCTATCAGTTTAATTAAACACAGCTGGACTTCAATGAAGGAGTAGAACATCTCAAGGAGGATCACAGGGAATTGAACAGCATGTGACTTAAATATGAGTGTCTGAGCAAATGGTCTGAATACTTATGACCTTGTGATATTTCAGTTTCTTCTTTTTCATTAAATTTGCAAAAATGTTAATATTTCTGTGTTTTTTCAGTCAAGATGGGGTGCAGAGTGTACATTAATGTGTAACAAAATAACTTTTTTGAATTTACCAAATGGCTGCAATGAAACAAAGAGTGAAAAATTTAAAGGGGTCTGAATACTTTCCGTACCCACTGTACATAAGAAACCAATGGTTCCATACAGTTCTATCTTTTTATACAAAACCTGAAGGTATATTTTCTGTTATGACTTACTAGGATTGCATTCATAATCTTCATTACTGGGTTTTGTTTTGGATGAAGCAGATGTTTTTTTTTTTTTTTTTTTTTATATTGTTGGACATTGTGCATTTATTGTCTGCTTCATGATAATTTGATTCAATACAAATCTAGTTTTGGACATTTCTAAATAGGGAATGTATAGTTTATTATACCACCAAAAAATTATTCATATTAGCAACCCAATTTAAACAAGCTTTAAAATTTATATTTGATGTAACAGAGTCACTGGTGAAGTGATGGAGGGGAGATACGTGTCACTGCGCATGATGGCGTCAGTGATGTGAAACCAGCACACTACGTGTTTAAAGGTTTAAAAAAAAGAGTTATTTTATGGGCTGGTTTTAGTGGACCTCCATAGAGCGGGTGGGAGGACGTCCATCGTATCACCACCTGCAGAGTCCTGACAGGATCTGATGTGATGTCGAGATCATGTGATCAATCAAACGATGGAGGAGTCACATGGTCTGGGGTTAAATGGCTGACTGCCAGAGCTTCCAGTGTTCAGAGGTTGTCTGAAGAGTGAACACTCCAGGAAGTTGTGTGCTCAATCTGAACCATGCACATTGCTACCTGTGTACGGGCTGATCTGCGCTAGGAAAGGACTGAGTTTCTTTTCATTTCTTTGTCTTGCTGTTTTGCCCAGATACCCGTGTTAACTTTCCCAGCTTGTTTTATGCTGCTACAATAAGCCAAGCCTTTTCTTAAAGAGACAGTATTCCAGTTATACCTCTGTGTCCAGCCGAGTGAGCCAATGAGTAAAGGGAAGCACATGTCAAAACACTGTAAGTCCCAAAACTATAAAAATAAACATAAGAAGACATGAAATAATAGAGCACAACTTGCCTTCAAAATGGTAGTGATGATAGCAATTTTACTAATGCTAGAAATGAGCAAAAGGGTCCTATTGACCCTGGTCAATATTTTGTGGTAAGCCAGCACTCTATATTAAAAGTACTTTGTAAGAGGTTCTCAGGAAGATGTTATCAATTCAGTGGCTAAGGAATCTTGTTGCTAGGGTACCATCTCACAGTGGCACTTTGGTCGCTACGACGGCACGATCCGTGACGTTCCAGCGATATACATACGATCTCGCTGTGTCTGACACGCTACTGCGATCAGGGACCCCGCTGAGAATCGTACGTCATAGCAGATCGTTTGAAACTTTATTTTGTCGCTGGATCACCCGCTGTCATCGCTGGATCGATGTGTGTGACGCCGATCCAGCGGTGTTCGCTTGTAACCAGGGTAAACATCGGGTTACTAAGCGCAGGGCCGCGCTTAGTAACCCAATGTTTACCCTGGTTACCATTGTAAATGTAAAAAAAAGAAACACTACATACTTACATTCTGATGTCTGTCACGTCCCTCGCCGTCAGCTTCCCGCACTGACTGTGAGCGCCGGCCGTAAAGTAAAAGCAGAGCACAGCGGTGACGTCACCGCTGTGCTGTGCTTTACGGCCGGCACTGACAGTCAGTGTGGGAAGCTGACGGCGAGGGACGTGACAGTCACCGGAATGTGAGTATGTAGTGTTTTTTTTTTTACATTTACAATGGTAACCAGGGTAAACATTGGGTTACTAAGCGCGGCCCTGCGCTTAGTAACCCGATGTTTACCCTGGTTACCTGGGGACCTCGGCATCGTTGGTCGCTGGAGAGCTGTCTGTGTGACAGCTCCCCAGCGACCACACAACGACTTACCAACGATCACGGCCAGGTCGTATCGCTGGTCGTGATCGTTGGTAAATCATTTAGTGTAACGGTACCCTAAGTGTCTCATGAAAGCACAGCTTAGAAGCCTTGTTATCATTGACAGTGTAACGTTGTGCTGGGTCATGCATTTCATGACAATCCAGCAAATGATTATGGGACACTAGGTCTTCTCCTGAGAGGGCTGCATGGTTCGAGGTGTAATGCTACAGCCGCTGCCAGCTACTATCAGTTCCCAACTGACTAATGAAGACCCAATTGTTTGAGGTGCGTTGGTACAACTCCTCACTAGAACCTTGAAAGTCCACTGTTCTCTGTAGGAGAGATTAAGTCTCAAAATGGTGACTATTGCTTCCTGTCAATACACACAATTGAGTTCCCTTTCACTGTAGAGAACTGTTCACTAAAGTCCTGCTGATGCAATTCCTTCTCGTTCAATCCAATTCAAATGTTCCTTCTATTCGGGCAGCATGGTGGCGCAGTGGTTAGCACAGCAGCCTTGCAGCGGCTGGAGTCCTGGGTTCAAACCCCACCGAGGACAACATCTGCAAAGAGTTTGTGTTGGTTTCCTCTGGGTACTCTGGTTTCCTCCCACATTCCAAAGACATACTGATAGGGAATTTAGATTGTGAGCCCCAACAGGGACAGTGATGATAATGTGTGCAAGCTGTAAAGCGCTGCAGAATATGTTAGCTCTATATAAAAATAAATATTATTGTTTATTTGCTCTGGGTTAAGTTCTATATCTTTTAGGTGGCATCTCTGGCCTGGGTCCCAGTTTAACAAATTGTCCTATGAAATCTCTAGATTAGTTATCTCTTCACATTTCCTTGAGCCTTATTACATATTATCTGATGTCCTGTGGTCCTACCTCTGTTAAGACAACACAACACACTTCAACATGTCAGTTTGCCAACTGTCAGACCTTAGGTCTGTCTTTGCTGAACACTGGGCACTAACTGACTCACTAAGAGGAAGTTGTCTTCTGTCTTCTCACATAGTCCCTCCTCTTCAGGGCTAGTCCTAAACCTATCTATTCTCCAACTAAGTGCATGCAAAATACTAAACAGACAAAATCACATTTAAAACTGTGCAATGCATTATACAACAACACATATCTTTAAGGAGTGTGTGGGCAGCTCCTCCACTTCCTTACATCAGTACAGGCTTTAACTGAAGCCAAGAAGAGGATAACAAAGAATCTTCAGTATGGTTCCAAAAGGGTAATCTCAAGCTTGGAAGTTATACTCTAGCTTGGAATCTCAAACTTCAAAGTTATATCCTATCAATGTGACAGTGGATTATTACCCAATTGCTGGGGCACTGACCGTGGTGACTCTATCAAACCCAAAACCTGGTTGTTGATCATGCGGATTGCCACGCCATTCATTTTTATAGGCAAGCGCTGCACTTGGCTATTTCCAGTGGTCTATGATCCACCACCACTCCATTCACATAGGGCTCTTCAGGGTCCCTGTTCTTGGGATCTGTCAGAGTCCCAGTAGTCAGACCCTCAGTAATCAGGAAGTTATTCCCTATCCAAAGAAAATGACTTTCAGAATGAGACAACCCCATTAAGATGCGGAGGTATGGTTGAGACAGAAGCGCACAATAGGGCGATACTGCAAGATAAATTACAGAGGGTGAATGTAATTGTAGTGCTCACCTTAGGGGTTGTGTAGGGAAAACACCACTATAGCAGCCTAAGAATCTGTGGCTGCAGCCATGTGGCAGGAGGAAAAATTCTTCCAGATAGCAATTCACTTTACTGGAGATATCACAGCACCAAGGCTGCTTTTTCAGGAATAAAGAATCCACAATGGTATAAAATTTAGGTTTTTATTACATCAATGCGTTTCGGTGCCGGTTTGGTGCTTTTACAAGGTAAACAAAATGTTACATGGAGTATTACACGGACTGTGCTGACTCTGTCATTGCATCCTCCGTTATTACCCATTTTCATCAAATCCAAGGGATGTATGCAAAAAGTAGTGCACAATCTTATTCTGTATAGCTACAACACATTTGAAACATTTTGAAACATTTTGTAAGAGAGCTGTTTTAAAAATTAGTAATAAAGTATTGGATGCAGCAGTTAAGAAAATTTGACCTCTTTCTACTTTTTACTTTTAACATTAGGCTAAAGGAATGCCAAGTGTGGATATTGAATAAAGAGGGTAGAAAGCCTCAGCGCCAGCCATCAGAATAGGCTTTTTTGAGATAGGATTATAATCATTCCTAGTGTTGACCTGTCGAGTACCTTTTGCTGTTCTCTAATTGTGTAGGAGAAGGTGATAATAAGAACACAGTAAAGAGGATCACCATGTTCTCTTCTCACTTTCACTAAGCTGATAAAAGTCATAGGACAGGGACAAGTTGAGGCAAGTCAAGACTTAAGGTTTCCTGTCAGGAGCACTGAGATGAGATCTGAAAGGTAAAGGACAAAGTAAGCTCTCCTAATAACTTTCCCTAACTTTAGTCATCTCCGCTAAAGTTACATAAAATCACTTGTCCTTAAAACTAATTGCTTAGCTTCTGATTTTAAGATTTCATCTTTTTATCAATATTCCTTTATTTTCTACGTAGAGGGTTGTGTATGGGTATATCATGATGTAATGGAAGAAGTTTGTTGCCAGAAACATTAAACATATTCTATAAAACTCTAAGAATATAAAACTCATAGATAATTGAATATTATTGAAAATTTGTGAGTTATCATATTTTATTAAGGCTTTTTTAAAGGTTTCCATTCCAGTTTGAAATTGTTACTAGTATCTCAGCTGGTATGTCACTCTCCATAAGGAGAAACGCTACCCCTTAAACCCCAGTCCAGAGACTCTCACCTAGCCAAATCAGTTCTCATGCTTCGCACTGACGAGGGCCAACAGCCCGAAACACCGTGTTTGCGAATTGAGAAACTGATTTGGCTTTTATCCTAAGTCATATTGCACGACTCGTTAAAGGGTTGATTGTGACTTGTAGGATCGCTACTTCCAACAGGTGGCGCTATAGAGTTTAAGTCCACTTTTTCTCAGAGGAGGCAATTTGAATACTAGTATCTCATTAATATCATAGTATCTCATGTTTTATGGTTATGCTTAACAGCAAGGTGATGAAAAACACAGTCACCCTGCACTGGTTAACGAGTAGTGGAGTCTAATGCCTGATATTCACCCTTTGCAATTATCTGGACTTCACTGCAAGACAACCCCAGGTCACAAAATCTGACTGGAAGTTACGGTAGATGAGGGAGATATGGTCAAAGATGGAGCAGGGTCCTGCACAGAAATCAGTCAAATGAACAACAACAAAGCAAAAGATTGGAAACAGGTCAGCAACAAACCAAGTCAATATACTGTATAACAATAATACAAGTAGCCAAAGAACAAAAGAGCAAAAGAGAAGTCAAACGGTCCAAAGATCAGCATCAAGTATAAAGATAATTAAGGAAAGAATCCGGAAAGAAGGAAAGGTAATAAGCAAGGTCAGAACCAAGTAGTATCATATTGTATTACAGAACAGAGCCAGGTAGCCTAAATTAATAAATGGCATAGACATGCACCGGATCGATTCATATAGCGCTCTCAGTGCCCTGGCCACACAACCATATCTGCTGATACAGTGAGTCTACTGATATTTGTTATTATTTAACAGCCTTTGGCTTGATCTAGACCCGTGGCGACCTGATGGGTGAACGATTTGTAGGAAGATCAGTCTTGTTCAAGCCTAGATAGGTCCATCGGGGTCCTCTCAGGCATTATTTGTATTGTATCAAGCCATCGGGTTGCTGGTTTTCTTCTTTGCCTTGTTCATTCAGTTCTTCTGTCCATGATGTTGTTGATCTCTTCATATGATCTGTCCAAAGTAAGCAAGTAGTTGCTTGGTTATCCTTGCTTTGAGCGACAAGTCTGGCTTGATTTGTTCCAAGATTGATTTATTTCTTCTTCTTGCTATCCATGGTATAGGTAACATGCTTCTCCAGCACCACATTTTGAAGGCATGGATTCTTCTTCTGTCTTGTTTCTTTATTGTCCAGGTCTCGCATCCATATGTTACCACAGAAAAGAACAGACTATGTATGAGCCATGTCTTTGTTGCCAGTGAAATGTTACTTGGTTAAGATTGGCTTATTGGCCAAGAACACAGCTAGGCTGGACAACCATGTGCAGTGTACATACAAAGCACAAGACCACCACCATGACCTCTATCAAGTTTTTGGCTGTTGAGAAATAGCATTAAGTACATAATATAGATATACCAGTTTAGCAAAATATTAGTGAATTTTTTTATCAAACAATGTTCATAGTGTGGTTACAGACAACTTTTAATACAGGCTATAATGTTAGCTTCAGACATTCTATCTGTATGTGTAATAATGCAAGAGCACCAACACACAAAAAAAGATGAATTGACAATGTCTGTTTAGACAAAAAGATTCAATCACAAGAAAGAAGACCCCAAAAATACAAGACTTCAATGATTACATAAAAGAAAAAAAAGCTGACTAGTCTTGATTACATGGCCCCAAAGATTAGCCTACATCAAGAAAATAAATTGCCAAGAGCTATGAAAAGACCGAGGCAGGTATCTGTACAACAGACTAAATTTTATAAAAATAAAACAATATTTCCTTAATAATGAATTCTATTAAGAAATCACATTGTATAATATTTTAATATTTTTTTTTTTGCTTTCGCGGAACAATACACCTATTATAATTTGTCATAAAATGCATTTAAAATGTATTCTATAACCACAACGGGAAAATTATATTATTATCACCAAAAATCTTTTTGAAATATTATATATATATAAGATATAATCTTTACTGGTATAAAAAAAGAAATAAATTACCGTATCTTTCAGTATCTATATAGAAAGAAGAGTTATTTGGGACTATACTTAAGCCGAAGATGAAAATTGTTTTATGGTCTCGGTGTTCAAGTGTCTAAAAAGATCTAGCATTTATTGGCAAAATCTACATTTTACTAAGACACTCATTTTTTTTTTCAGGCAATTCTATGATGTGCCGCCAATTATTCTGTAATAGCCAGCTTGTGTAACCCTTAACACCCCGCTCAAGATTTCACTTCAATTCCAAGCAGGCAAGAGCCCAGTTGATGTGCCAATATCTCAATCTATGTCATTTGTAACATTTGAAGCATTTCGTGAGCCTCCTGGAAATCACTCGTGAGCACCTCTGCCTTTCACAAACCTCATTTAACAATGCAAGGCTTCTATTCTCATCCCTGATGGGCGGCAATTTACTTGTTGTTTTTAATTGCATGGAGATGCTCCTTAAGGCGCCCAATTTGAGAATTCGCAAGGTTTGCCTCCGGAGGCTGATTATTAACAAAATATATATATTAATTTGAGAGCTAACAAGCTGGATGAGATTCAGGCCGTACTATCAATTTGATCCTACCACAAGAGACACAGAAATTAGATAGGGGAACCTTGTAGGGGTTTCCATAATAAAGACTTATTTGAACAATATGGTGAAGAAATTAGAGAATGCACATCGTAATATGCCAGTATACATGCATATGGCCTTGGATGGAGATATAAACATGGGAGCATATAATTGTTCATGGCTCCACTTCAAGTGTCATAATAATTGAAAAGCGGTTCTCCTACCAGGGCTATTGTGGGACTCTCAGTAGGGTTACATTCGAGCCGTATGCCACTTGTCTCTCCATTGTGTTCGATATAAATATTCCGCTCTATCACTGGCAACCTGACTTGTGATTCCCGAGTAACGTGAATATTTTCAACCATCTATTGCTAAAATATGTGCATTCACGTACTATTTATTGTTGAAAATCTTTTGAATATTTTGACTTAATGCTTGGAAAAAAATGAAAAACGACTCAACAGGATGGCAAAATAATTGCGTTGCGTTTTTTCATGTGCCGTGAACCCAACGTAGAGAAGCTCTATCCATTCTTCAGACATCTGTGCATCCGAGAGAGCATGAGAATTGAATCTTTTCTAATTGTGCACTGGCTACACAATTAAAATCTCACCTTGTGCTAATAACACAGTGAAACCTATACTTAAAACCACCTGTCAAAGAAGAGAGACATCTGATAACACAGGCTGCCTAATGTAAGCAATACATGCTTGTGTTTTTATCTCGTTTTTTCGGGGGGGGGTTTCCTGACCTGTCACAGGAGAGTGCCTGTTATCTGTGGATTAAGTACTGCTCAGTGAGAGAACAGCACAGGTAGCACGCATCAAAACTCGCCTGCTAATTAACACCACAGCACATAAATATAACAGCATGGCTGCCCGCCAGGAGAAAAACACTTCTTTATGTATCAGAACAGCAGCAAAAGGGTCTGGCCTTTAAAGTTGGTGCCATCCAAGAGAAAGTCACTGAGCCATGGAAAACTCTCATCATTTCAAGGTCATTGTGTCAAGGGTACAGCCGTATATAACAGGCATTTGTTTGTGTACACATATTATATAGAAGTATAGGTTTAATCAATAGGTATTACCTCTACAGTAGATGCAGTATTTTTTGGACTATAGGACGCACCTGCACCTTACCATAAGATACCGCCCAGTTTTTGACAGCTAAAAATTAATGAAAACTTCCCTTTTTGGTGTAAAGTCCAGGGATAAATATCACTAGTTTTAATGCACTATGGTAGATATGGAAGTAATAAATCTATTGTTAGTGTTTCTCTGCAATGTGTGTATTATACACACACAGCTCTGCTACATATGAACATATAGACACACAACTCTGCTACATATGCACATATAGACAAACACAGCTCTGCTGCATATGCAGATATAGACAAACAGCTCTGCTACATTTGCAGATATTAACAGCTCTGCTACATTATAGACACACACAACTCTGCTGCATATGCACATATAGACACAGAGCTATGCTACATATACACACATAGACACAGCTCTGCTACATATGCAGATACAAACAGCTCTGCTGCATATGCACATATAGACAAACAGCTCTGCTACATATGCAGATATAAACAGCTCTGCTACATATGCACATATACACACACAACTCTACTGCATATCCACATATAAACACAGAGCTCTGCTACATATACACACAGACACAGAGCTCTGCTACATATGCACATATACACACACACACACACACACAACTCTACTGCATATGCACATATAAACACAAAGCTCTGCTACATATACACACAGACACACAGCTCTGCTACACCTAGCACCTTCCAGGAACATATTGAACCAGGACTTCACATTGCACGGTGTGGTAAGCTGTTTTTTTACCTATACTACAGCTCACAGCTCTGCTACATGCACATTTAGTTACTTACACATACACTATACATTACCACATCTTGCAGTTCCTGTTTAGGCCTATGAACGGAGGCTGCAGGAGCTGAGCAGCTGAAACACCATCCACCAGATTAATTCAAGGACCTTTCAGGTCATGTAATCAGTCCTATGACCTGAAAGGTGTTTGAGTTATTTGGGCAGAAGGTCCTTCAGCTGCTCAGCTCTTGCAGCCTCTGTTCAGGTCCCAGTAGCTTCCTCTCCTGCCCTTCACCCATCACAGAGATCAGTATCGGGCAGGAGGAGAGACAGCAGCTCTCTCTGTGATCAGGAAGGATGACACAAATGCAAATCAAAATTATGTGTGACACACACACTTTGTGAGGAACTCACAGAACTAAATGTCAATTTCTTTTAGTTCTCCTTTGTAACTCTTTTTTAAAACAATTCTCCCTTTACTAATAAGGAGAAATCAAAAAATGCCCCAAAAACAGCAACAACAGGCCGCACACACTGACATGGCATCAAATTAAAAAAACGAACTAAAAAAACTATGAAAAAATTATTTAGAAGTCTGTACAGCTGCGCCAGAGCTCATGTGGCCATTCAGTCATCTGCAATGTGTGAAATGGTAGCAACAATTTTAAGCGAATATCCTATTGTTTGAATTTGCCAGGTTCAACAAATTCTTAAAGTTTTGATACATTTTCTATTAGAATCAATTCACTCATCTCTACTATAGACAAAACAAGTGGGCACACACATTTCTTGCCGGTCGTGGTGGAGTCAGGCGCTGGTGATTCACTAAGAGGAGCACGCTTCGTAATGAATCAGGAGCATCTGACGAGTGGCGCGTACCTCTGTGTGCCATCCCAAAAATCTTTCTCCAATTTGTGCCAGTGTAAGATTTGGGCATACAGAACCACCACACCTCGCTATGGATTAGATGAGCTGTGGCATCTTTGCCTCATTGCTTCTCTTCCGCTACACATTTTGGTGGAACTGGGAGAAGCAAAAGTAAAATGCCAAAAGTTGCAACATTTTTACAGAACTCTAACTTGCACAAATTTTGGGGGGGCTTTTCAAAGCAACTAACACCAAAATCCTAGCAAAATTTCTTTGATGAATCAAAGCCAATAAGTACATAATGGAACAGTTTCATCCCACTATCATGATGACTATTCCGACAGTGAACATCACCTATTTTATGTGATTTTATGTGATCTATATCTAATTACCAAGAGAAAATATTAATTAGAAGGAAGAGGTAAGGAACGTTATTGGACAATAAAGGTGAACTCTGAGGACAGGTTCAAGTGCCTATAATGATAAAATCAATAAATGTATCAATTTATATCACATATATGTAAAATGATTCCAAACCAGAGCTTCATTTTCAACATATTCCACCGAATGATGATTCGGGTTCTTTGAGAAACCAAACTCCTAAACAATCTATAGCTGAGTTAGTAGATGGAAATACTTGTCGAAGAAACACATGACTTCAAGAAAAAACTACACACAGGGTTTGCTTGTAGTCTGCAAACAGGGCCAGCTCCAGGTTTTTGAGGGCCCCGGGCGAAAGAGTCTCAGTGGGCCCCCTCTTTAACACATACCACGATTCATGATGCACAGATACAGCACAGAAATATAGCACAGCCACGTAGCATCTAACACATCCCACGTAGTATGTAACACAGCCACGTAGTATGTAACACAGCCACGTAGTATGTAACACAGCCACGTAGTATGTAACACAGCCACGTAGTATGTAACACAGCCACGTAGTATGTAACACAGCCACGTAGTATACAGCACAACCACGTAGTATGCAGCACAGACACGCAGTATACAGCACAGACACGCAGAATACAGCACAGCCCATGCAGTATACAGCACAGCCCATGCAGTATACAGCACAGCCCATGCAGTATACAGCACAGCCCATGCAGTATACAGCACAGCCCATCAAGTATACAGCACAGCGCTTGTAGTATATATAGCACAGCACATGCAGTACACAGCACAGCACATGCAGTATACAGCACGGCACATGCAGTATACAGCACAGCACATGCAGTATACAGCACAGCACATGCAGTATACAGCACAGCACATGCAGTATACAGCACAGCACAGCACATGCAGTATACAGCACAGCACATGCAGTATACAGCACAGCACATGCAGCATACAGCACAGCACAGCACATGCAGTATACAGCACAGCACAGCACATGCAGTATACAGCACAGCACAGGCAGTATACAGCACCGCACATGCAGTATACAGCACAGCGCTTGTAGTATATATAGCACAGCACATGCAGTACACAGCACATGCAGTATACAGCACAGCCCATGCAGTATACAGCACAGCCCATGCAGTATACAGCACAGCACATGCAGTATACAGCACAGCACATGCAGTATACAGCACAGCACATGCAGTATACAGCACAGCCCCGTGACGTAGTATATAACATTACACCGCCCACGTAGTATAACACAGCCAGCCATTTAGAATATACAGTAGTCTATGACAAGTTCCAGCCAGCATAGCTAACATACCATATTGTAGCTGGCTGCACACAAGTCCCAGAGGACCCAGACAGTACTGTCTTGCAAGTAAGTTGCAGAGACCATCCACTCCTGCCGCCGCCTGTACGGTACGGGTCGTACTCGTACCTTGTCCTCAGGAGTCGGCTCCCAGGCAGCAGGCTGCATCCCCTCGCCCCCGCAATGCGTTGGGACCGAAGACTCACTCACCCAGTCATTGCTTCACGTGGCGCCGCTGCCCCCTTTGTGCATGCACCAACCATGCTCCTAACTGCAGCTGCTGCTCGTCTTCTGCTTGGCGCTGCCGACTGCCGAGTGCCGCCACCGGACCTGTCCTGTGGACGTACCGCCTGCCCGGAAGTGACTTTATGTATCCATGATGACGGCGGAGGTGAGTATTGCGCAGCGCCAGCGAAACCCTGTCACCTAAGAGTCACACACAGCGCATGTGTGTGTACAGTACTTGGATGTTACTGCCATAAATGGGCCCCCCCGTCTCGCCAGGGCCCCGGCACTCGCCCGGGTACGCCGGGTGCTGACGCCGGCCCTGTCTGCAAACATAGAAATAAAGAAAAGGTTGCATAGAAAAATGAAATCATATCACCCTCTTAAGCCAAAATGTTCAAAAGCATACAATCACTGTATATAGTTTATGTTACGGTATATAAAAGCTAAGTAAATATCCCCCCAAAAATGCACTTTATAAAATTTGCTCAAAACAAACTAAAAAAATCCTACAAAGCCAAAAAGCTAAAAGCTACACAGATTTATTTATCAAATTATGATACTTAAAAAATGGATTTGGAAAAACGGCAAAGGGAAGAGTAAATATTTTTGTCAATTAATTGGCAAAGAGGCCACAGAATAACAGGCCAGACATTTCTGTTATTGTTTATTCATTATCATCGTATGTATTAGCTAATTCCACTAACATAAGTGAATGTAGGATCTGCCTTGTTCAAAACACAGCAGGGGGTGTTGCATTATTCCAAAAGCAGAGAATCGCTCGTCTGACTGTAATGACGAATGTCTGTATGCAAACACTGGACACGGCTTACAGAAGAACACAACTTTACTGATTTACTTGTTGATGCAAACAGAGGGAACAACTCCTATACAACAATCTTAAAATGGATACAACAGATCATGGAAGTCTTTGATCAATAGTTTTTTTTAGCTGGGCTCAACTGAGATGGCTT
This sequence comes from Ranitomeya variabilis, assembly GCF_051348905.1. Classification (NCBI taxonomy): domain Eukaryota; kingdom Metazoa; phylum Chordata; class Amphibia; order Anura; family Dendrobatidae; genus Ranitomeya; species Ranitomeya variabilis. The sequence goes on from NC_135232.1 coordinate 635,220,236, forward strand.
GTCAACAGTCTGTGCAAAACAATACTTGTTCTGTGGTGGGACGAAACTATTCCCTAGTCTTTCACTTGAAGGCTATGTTCACATGTCCAGTAATCATCCAAAAGAACGGATCCAGCTGCGATCCTTATACGAGCACAACCTTTCTGTCTGTCTAAAAAAATTAATGTAAACTGGATTTGTTTTTATTAAACATTGAAGTCTATGGAAAACTGATCTGTTCGATAGCCATCCGTTTTCTTCCATTTGCATTTGATCCAGTAAGTAAAAATTGGATCATTTTCAAATTAAGGAAAAATGAATGGATAATTAATAGAGATGAGTGAATATGTTTGGAATTGGTCACCAAATATGAATTTTCCATATTCGTGCCATATTGGTACCATATTTGTGCCGAATTTATGTTTGATGATCGGTTCTGAACATATTTGGCCATTTCTACTCCGATTGACTCCAAGAACATTCGGCTGTGTTCGGTGAATATTGCAAAAACAATGTTCGCCGGCGATCATAATAGGGACAGAATTTTGAAAAATTCACTCAACTCTACCAATTAAGAGATCCGTTTTCCATAGATTTCAATGTTAAAAAAGCGGATCCAGTTGGAATCATATTTTGTTTTTTGCCAGACGAAAAAAGATGTCTGCACAACTTTCTTGTTGACAGACTGCGGCTGGATCAGAAGACTACTGGACATGTGAGCATGGTATTATGGTGTCTGATGGCAGCTGCTGAATGTTGTGGAGCTTCCTTGCAGATACACTATTTGATTTGTGTGGTCGCTAATATCTCTAACATACTCGTACATACTTAGGTAATCCATGTATGTTAACAATATGTTAAATAGGAATATATGTGTTTTAACAACATGTGTTTTCGGTTGAGACTGTATATACTACGGTATATTTGGTAAATAGTTTGAGAGCACTAGTTGTAATATATGTGGACATGCGCTACTCTCGCATTTCTCTGTTTTTTTTTATTGCAATCAGGAACAACAAGAGAACGAAGAAAGAAATGGTATCCAGCTCCAGAAATAAAATCAAAAGTCTTTATTTAATAGTATTAAAATATAGCTGCTAGACAAAAATACCGGTGAATTACCGGAGGAAGAGTGTAGGGTTCTTAGACCTCAGTGACTTTCTTCGTGCAAGGCTACAGCGTCAGACAGAGACGTTGATCCATGCTCGGATCCTGCCATTGGCATTTAGAAGATCTTCCAGGGGTGAGCTGAATTTCTTTTGTATTTCACAACAAGAGAACACCAAATTGCATTGCCTTAATTCAGAGATTTTTAGAAATATGCAAAATAAATAAACAATTTTCATTTTCGGCATTTTCTTTTCTGTCCTCATCTACACCCAGAGGTGTATCAAGGTTTACTAGCACATGGGGCAGTTTGGCGCCCCCCCAGCACACATGCAATTTTCACACTTAGGGCTCATTTCCACTTGCGAGAAAAAAAACGGTCCGTAATCTGGACCGAAAAAAAGGGATGAAAAGTATGTGTTTGTCAATGCGATTTTTTAATCGCACCATCTGTTTTACATCCGTATGACATCCGTATGCAATCCGTTTTTTTTCTCTGCAACTATTTTTATAAAGTCATTTACAGGACTATTTACAGTGTTCTATGTCACTGAATGGTAAGGTATGCATAAAAAACGGACGGAATACAGATGGTCCGTATTCCATGCGTTTTTTTTCTCGCACCCATTGACTTGCATTGGCGAGTCTCGTCCGAGAATCGCAGCAATACGCAGCATGCTGCGATTTTTTTCTCAGTCCGATTTCGGCTGAGAAAAAAATCGCAAATGAAAAGACACCTATTGAATAACATTGGTCCGAGTGCAATCCGATTTTTTATCGGATTGCACTCGTCCGTTTTCTTCGCAAGTGGAAATGAGCCCTTAGTCATATACCGAGGAGCTCCTCTCCCTAATGCTCTCAATGATCAGTGAAAAACTGAGAGAAGCAGGAAGAGAAGCTCGGTGTCACAGGACCATAAGTATGAAAGTCACATATGAGTGAAGTGTCCATGTGATGACTACTGGAACTTACAGAGCTGAATCCTGACATCGCAGCTTCTGAATTCTCACAACTAATGCACTGCACACTTTTAGGATTCTCCCTTGCCGGTGGACAGTCATGTCAGCCAGGGCCGGACTGGGACTAAAATTCATCCCTGGCATTTGAAGTCACACAGGCCCACTTGTCGCATGGTGACTGTATAATATCTTTGTACACTTGTAGGCTACAAGAAGTGAGGGGAGTGTAACACGACTATATAACATATAATCACAGCTGTATCCAGCATTACAGCTCAGTCCCAATAGAATGTAATACAGCACAGCCCCCATAGACTATAATACAGCACAGCCCCATGGAATGTAATGCTGCACAGCCCCCATAGACTATAATACAGCACAGCCCCCACGGAATGTAATACAGCACAGCCCCCATAGAATGTAATACAGCACAGCCCCCATAGACTATAATACAGCACAGCCCCATAGAATGTAATGCAGCACAGCCCCATATAATGTAATGCAGCACAGCCCCCATAGAATGTAATACAGCCAGCCCCCATAGAATGTAATACAGCACAGCCCCCATAAAATGTAATACAGCACAGCCCCCATAGAATGTAATACAGCACAGCCCCCATAGAATGTAATACAGCACAGCCCCCATAGAATGTAATACAGCACAGCCCCCATAGAATGTAATACAGCACAGCCCCATAGAATGTAATGCAGCCAGCCCCCATAGAATGTAATGCAGCCAGCCCCATAGAATATAATGCAGCACAGGCCCATGGAATGGAATGCAGCCAGCCCCATAGAATATAACGCAGCACAGGCCCATGGAATGGAATGCAGCCAGCCCCATAGAATATAATGCAGCACAGCTCCCATAGAATGGAATGCAGTCAGCCCCATAGAATATAGTGCAGCACAGGCCCATGGAATGGAATGCAGCCAGCCCCATAGAATATAATGCAGCACAGCTCCCATAGAATGGAATGCAGCCAGCCCCATAGAATATAATGCAGCACAGGCCCATGGAATGGAATGCAGCCAGCCCCATAGAATATAATGCAGCACAGCTCCCATAGAATGGAATGCAGCCAGTCCCGTAGAATATAATGCAGCACAGCTCCCATAGAATGGAATGCAGCCAGCCCCATAGAATATAATGCAGCACATGCCCATGGAATGGAATGCAGCCAGCCCCGTAGAATATAATGCAGCACAGCTCCCATAGAATGGAATGCAGCCAGCCCCATAGAATATAATGCAGCACAGCTCCCATAGAATGGAATGCAGCGCAGGCCCATGGAATGGAATGCAGCCAGCCCCATAGAATATAATGCAGCACAGGCCCATGGAATGGAATGCAGCCAGCCCCCCCCCAATAGCTCCACAATCCAGTCATCACTTATTGACAAAAAAAACAAACAAAAAACACTCTACTCACCTCTCTCCTCGTGCCCCGCGCTGCTCCTGGCTCCGGTCTCAGCTGCAGTTTGCCCGCCCGATCACACAGCAGGTGCGCGATGATATGACGTCATTGCGCACCCGCAGTGTCAGCGGCAGGCAGAGCGGGGAATGATGGGAGAGGGGGCATCAGCGGACGCTCTCTCCTCCATCATTGCATTCAACTGTACAGGCGTCTATGACGCCGGTATAGTTGAATGCGGGGCTGGGAATGTGCCGCGACAGCGTGGGGAGTGTGCCGACAGCGACACACTCGAGCGGCCCACTACTGCCATCGGCCCTTCTGGCATTTGCCAGAACTGCCCGATGGCCAGTCCGGCCCTGATGTCAGCACAAACATGCGATTTGTATACTTCTGACCACATTCCAAATAGACGTGCCCGGCCTCGCTCAGTTCATTTTCATTGAGTGAGGCCACACAATACTATTCAGCATGTGACTGAATGTATGGAAATCACCAGTGTGAGAGAATCCTAACAGCTTGCAGTGCGCACTGTGAGAATTCAGAAGTCTGCAGTCACATAGAATGACTGCAGACTGATCACAAACCTGGAAAACCATTTTAATGCTCCTAGCATAAATAAAAACATGAGAATTAGTCAGTATCACAAATATGATTTACATTCAGGTACCTTATAGATGTGGTGGTCTCTGGAGTCATTCTGCTTCTTTTCTTCATCTTGTCCAGGCCCCATGATGAGTTTTCTCATCCACAGCTTGTCTCTGCAGACTTCCATCTTCTCTGCTCTTTTGCAGAAAATCTCCACATAATGCCCTTAAAGATAGAAGTGTCCTTAGAATGCTCCTGAATAAAAAATTGGCCCTCACTATATTGTCTGCACAAAATATGACCCCCACACTGTCCCTCTTATGGTACATGCTCTTTACACTAACCTCTCCTTTCCATACTGGCCCCCTCTACACACTGTCCTTTCATACTGTGTCCCCCTATAGGGCCCAGTCTCTATACTGTACTCTGTCATCACACTCCCCCTCCTTGGTATACTATCCCCTCCTGGTACCCTTACACTGTCTCCCCATGCTACGCCCCCACTACTCAGTTTCTATTCTGTGCCCACTCACTTTTCTCCCCCCATTCTATCTCCTCACACTATTCCCCTATGTCCTTATACTGTCTCCTCTCACATCTCTTCTATTCACCATACTGTCTCTTCGTATATTTACCCCATGACTTTCTATACTGCCTGCTCACACATACCGCTCACACATACCCACTGTGTCTGCACACATGCTATCACCCTCATTCACCGTACTCTGTTCACATACATTTTTCACATCACTATTCATACTGTGTCCACATACATTCCTCTGTTCGCTCCCCATGCTGTCTGCACCCATCCCCATACTGTGACTGCACCCATCCCCCATACATGCCCCCCATTTCCCCATACTGTTTCCTCATACATGTCCCACATTCTCCTGTACTGTTTCCTCATACATGCCCTGCATCTCCCCCTTTGCTCCTCATTTTGTGTCCTCAAATCTCCCCACACACATTAAATCTCCCATCCCCACTCCAAATCTCCCCACACACATTAAATCCCCCCATCCTTACTCCAAATCTCCCCACACACATTAAATCCCCCCATCCCCACTCCAAATCTCCCCACACATTAAATCCCCCCAACCCCACTCCAAATCTTCCCACACACACATTAAATCCCCCATCCCCATTCCAAATCTCCCCACACACATTAAATCCTCCCATCCCCACTCCGTATCTCTCCGCACACCTTAAATCCCCCCTTTTCCCACACAGCCCCTCATTATCCCCCCATTCCCCACACAGCCCGTCATCATTCCCCCATTCTCCACACAGCCCATCATCCCCTCATTCTCCACACAGCCCCTCATCATCCCCCATTCCCTACACAGCCCCTCATCATCCCTCCACTCTCCACACAGCCCCTCATCATCCCCCATTCCCCACACAGCCCCTCATTATCCCCCATTCCCCATTCAGACCCTCATTATCCCCATTTCCCACACAGCCCCTCATTATCCTCCCATTCCCCACAGCCCCTTGTCCTCCTCCCTTCTCCACACAAATTCAACACACAGCCCCTCATAAACCCCTCTTCTCCACACAGCCACTCATCACACCCACCATTTCTCACACAGCCCCTCATCATTCCCCCTTCTCCACACAAATTACCCACACAGCCCCTCATCACCCCCACATCACCTCATCTCCACACAGCCCCTCATCACCCCCCAATTCCCCACACAGCCCCTCATCATCTCCAACTCCCCACACAGCCCCACATCATCCCCATCACCCCTTCCTCACACAGCACCTCATAACTCAATTCCCCACACAGCCCCTCAACACCCCCCAATTCCCCATACAGCCGCTCATCATACCCCAATTTCCCACACAGCCACTAATCATCCCCCAGTTCCCCACATAGCTCCTCATCATCCCCAACTCCCCACACAGCCCCTCATCATCCCATCATCCCTTCTCCACACAGCCCATCACCCAATTCCCCACACAGCCCCTCATCACCCCCCAATTCTCCACACAGCCCCTCATCATCCCCAATTCCCCACACAGACCCTCATCATCCCCCAGTTCTACACACAGCCCCTCATCAACCCCCAATTCCCCACACAGACCCTCATCAACCTCCCATTCCCCATAGCCCCTCATCATCCCCATTCCCCACACAGCACCTCATCATGCCCCTATTCCCCACACAGCCCCTCAGCATCCACCCATTCCCCACATAGCACCTCATCATAATCTTCCCTTTGCAGCCCCACTCAAGTAACAACAACCCCTTTCCAAAATCCATCCTCAGAGTACTCACACTGAGCCCTGGGTCCTCATTCCCATTTGTACAAGGGTCCATGGTGCAGCCCCTCAGTCCTCTCCTCACATGGCTCAATGATGCAGCCCTTCATTTCCCACTTCTCTTCTCCAGCAGCCTCAGCAAAATATAGCTTCCTGCTATCGGCGCTTCACTGGACGGAAGGAGGCCCCGCCCCTTATGGTGACATCATTGCCTCAAAAAATCAACTCCGTTCTAGTCCCTACCGCCATAGCATCAATTGTGCTCATGTCTGTAAGATGCAAGTACAATTGAAAACTGGGAGCCGGCTGTCAGCTTGACAGCTGACACAGAGAACAGCTAACTCCCAGTCCAGGATGTGGTGGAATGCAACCACCAGAGGAGACAATGCGGACCACCGCATTAGGTGACATGACTGCCCCCTCGCCGGCTGCGCTCGGGGCACATGCCCCGCCCCCATAGATACACCTCTGTCTACACCTAAACAGCTGCACTTGGGTTCGAATTAATCTGCATTGACTGAGCAGTAGAAACAGTCCAGCCATCCAACGGGACCTTCAACTCTCTAGAGAGATCAGCAGTGGATTAGTACGTGGTGTCAATACAGTATTGGTGTGTATGTTCTAGTGATCAAAAAGGAAATTCAGTGGATGCTTGTGGATGACTGATTTTTCTTATCTAAAGTTTAGCACAGTTATTTTTGTGTTCATATATTTCCACTGAGCAGCATGTTGAATTGTCCAATCAGTTAGTATGACACAGATAATAAACTGTAACTATTACCTAATATATACAGTCATAGCTTTTAAACTGCCTGCCTAATACTGTATCGGTTAGACTCAAAGTGTCTTGTGCTATTGTAGGGGGTATGATATATTACGTTTATACCGTTGCCTTTCTCTTTCATCCCAGTGCCGTATATTATCAGTGTATGTGTATTTGCTAACATATGATGGTAGTACTACACGATTTAGTGCATTACCACTCCTATACAATGGTACTGCTACACTGTTATGTGTATTACCTTATCTTGCTAAATGTATATATGTGTAATGTTATACTGTTGTAATGCAATTTATTCATTGGATTGGCCACTAGATGGGGGCATTTTAGTGTACATAGCTTTCAGCTAGGGTATAGTGTAGGAAAGGGTTAACTATAGGAGAGGCTTCTGTGTGGTAAGCGAGGAACGTTCGCCTAGGTAGTGAGGAGAGCCTGGGTGCCTGCATAGTCCACATGGGCTCTAGATCCAGGACTCCACAGCAGTCACACGATTAAGAAGAAGAAGAGAAGTATAGCCATTCGGAGTCTATAGAACAGATGTATGGTGTCAAGCAGCAGGATTGCAGCAGTTCATAGCTGGAGGGAGGAAGTGGTCCGGAATAGTACAGGGAGCAGATTGTTCAGCATGTGGCAGATTATTATATGGGTCGATGCTCTCAGGACTCGGGCGAAACAGACTGGAGAATCCTTAAGTACAGTGAGTCTGAACAGGGAGAATGCTGCGGTACCGCCTAAGGCGCTATTACGCTGTAGTGTACTGGAGGATGTGGAACTGAGTGCAGGGAAAGAGCAGAATGATAACTGCATGGAACTTGCTGTTGATGTTGTTACTGACAAGAATGTGCTGCCAAGTTGTACATGTAAAGTTTCACATGTTGCATTTGAACTGGACTGTGTCTCAATTCTTGTGAAGCCAGTTGCAGAAAGGCTTCAGCACCACAGTGGTATCCCTGATGGTGCAGCGGGAGAAGACACAGATATGCTGGTGAGAGAATGCTGTTTTCATGTAAGTGGAGATCGGGGCAAAGATACACTGGAGTGTGTGGCCATGACTACGGCCCTGTCGCTCCCTTACACTATCCAGCTCTAAAGCCATTTATATTAGATAGATGTCAATCGAACAATCATTCAACCAACATCTCTCTCTCCCAGTTCCCTCATTGACAAGAATTTATTAACTCACAGAGAAAAATAGGATCATAAATTGGAACCAATGGGCTAGATCCTTCTCTCGCCCCATCTTAAGGGTACTCTCACATCTGCATATATAAAGTAGATGAGATTCTCAGCCAGAAAAAAGAGTGACAGGTGAGTATCATGAGATTTTTTCCTCACCTAGCATCCGCATGCCATGAGTATGCGTTTTTAACATCAGCTTTTACATACAGTAATTCTCAATGTCATTTCAAGCAGAGTTTTTAAGTAATAAAACAATCTTATGTACAGATATAGATACAGTAGATGATAGATACCTAGACAGCCAAATACATAGATAACAGATGGATAGATAGATAGAAACACTGCTCAATAAAATAAACACTTAAACAATACAATGTAACCACAAGTCAATCACACTTCTGTGAAATCAACCTGTCCAGTTGTGAAGAAACACCAATTGTGAATCAATTTCTCCTGCTGTTGTGCAAATTGAACAGGCAGAAAGTATGCGCAATTAGCAAGACAACCCCTATAAAGGAGTGGTTCTGAAGCGGGAGACCACAGACCATTTCTCTGTTCTCATACTTTTTGGTTGTTGTTTTTGTCACTTTTGCGTTTTCCCAGCAGCAGGACCACTACCTCCTCCTTTGTGCAGGTCACTAACATTCATGTGTCTGCTCAAACTGTCAGAAACAGACTCCATGAGGGTGGTATGAGGGTGCAACGTTTACAAGTGGGTGTTGTGCTTACAGCCCAACACCATGCAGAGCGATTGGCATCTGCCTGAAAACACTAAGATTGGAAGATTTGATATTGGCACCCCGTGCTCTTAATTTATGAGCTGCAACATCTGCAACATCTTCCAGCATGACCGGTTTGGAAGTGGGTCAGTAATGGTGTGGGGAGGCATTTCTTTAGAGGGCTGCAGAGCCCTCCATATGCTAGCCAGAGGTATCCTGACTGCCGTTAGGTACTGGGATGAGATCCTCATACCCATTGTGTACAATTTGGAAGTGCAGAGATTCCTGAAATCCTTCTAATGCATGACAATGCTAGGCCTCATGTGACTGAAGGGTGTCAGCAGCTCATGCATGATGACGGCATTGATGCTAAGGAGTGGCCTGCCCATTCCTCAGACCTGAATCCAATCGAACACATCTGGGAGATCATGTTTCATTCCACCCACCACAGACTGTCTAGGAATTGACTTATGCTTTAATCCAAGTCTGGGAGGAGATCCCTCAGGAGAACATCAGCCGCCACATCAGAAGCATGCCCGGGCATTGTATAAAGGTCATACAGGCACATGGAGGCCACACACACTACTGGGCATTATTTCCTTGCCTTCAGGCATTTCCACTGAAGTTGGACTAGCCTGTAATTTGATAATTTGGGGGGAGTCACCTCTTGTTAATAGCCAGTAATGGCTAAGTAGAGAGCTGGAAGCTGATATTAATAGCCTGGGAAGCTACATGTTTATTACCACATCCCATACTATAACATCAGCCTCCAGCTGTCCGCTTTGCCTCAGCTGGTTAAGAAAAATAGGGGGGATCCATGCCATTTTTTTCTTTTATTATGTCTATATACAGTGGGGGGAAAAAGTATGTAGTCAGCCATCAATTGTGCAAGTTCTCCCACTTAAAAAGATGAGAGAGGCCTGTAATTGACATCATAGGTAGACTACAACTATGAGAGTCAAAAAACAAATCTAGAAAATCACCTTGTCTGATTTGGCCAGATTTATTTTTCTAATTATGGTAGAAAATAAGTATTTGGTCACCTAAAAACATGCAAGATTTCTGTCTCTCACAGACCAGTAATGACTCCTTTAAGAGGCTCCTCTCTCCTCCACTCATTACCTGTAGTAATAGCACCTGATTGAACTTATCAGTATAAAAGACACCTGTCCACAACCTCAAACAGCCACACTCCAAACTCCACTATGGTGAAGAAGACCAAAGAGCTGTTGAAGCACACCAGAAACAAAATTGTAGCCCTACACAGGCTGGAAAGGCTGAATCTGCTATAGGCAAGCAGCTTGGTGTGATGAAATCAACTGTGGGAGCAATAATAAAAATGGAAGACATACGAGACCACTGATAATCTCCCTCGATCTGGGGCTCCACACAAGATCTCACCCCGTGGGGTCAAAATGATCATAAGAAAGGTGAGCAGAACCATATGGGGGGACCTAGTGAATGACCTGCATAGAGCTGGGACCACCGTAACAAAGGCTACCATCAATAACACACTATGCTGCCAGGGACTCAGATCCTGCAGTTCCAGATGTGTCCCCCTGCTTAAGCGAGTACATGTCCAGGCCCGTCTGAAGTTTGCTAGAGAGCATTTGGATTATGCAAAAAAGCATTGGCAGAATGTCATATAGTCTGATGAAACCAAAGTAGAACTGTATGGTAGAAACAAAACACGTCATGTTTGGAGGAGACAGAATGCAGAGTTGCATCCAAAGAACACCATACCCACTGTGACGCATGGAGGTGGCAACATCATGCTTTGAGGCTTTTTATCTGCACAGGGACTGGGATGACTGATCCGTGTACATGAAAGAATAAATGGGGCCTTGTATCATGAGATTTTGAGTGCAATCCTCCTTTCATCAGCAAGGGCATTGAAGATGAAACGTGGATGGGTCTTTCAGTATAATAATGATCCCAAGAACACTGCCAGGGCAACGAAAGAGTGGCTTTGTAACAATCATATTAAGGTCCTGGAGTGGCCTAGCCAGTCTCCAGATCTCAACCCCATAGAAAACCTTTGGAGGGAGGCCCAAAACATCACTGTTCTAGAGAAGATCTGCATGGAGGAATGGTCCAACATGCCACCAACAGTGTGTGCCAACCTTGTGAAGACTTGCAGAAAACGTTTGTCCTCTGTCATTGCCAACAAAGGATATATAGCAAAATATTGAGATGAACTTTTGTTAATGACCAAATACTTATTTTCCACCATAATTAGAAAATAAATCTTGCCAAATCAGACAAGGTGATTTTTTTTATTTGCTTTCTCACTTTGACTCTCATAGTTGTGGTCTACCTATGATCTCAATTACAGGCCTCTCATCTTTTTAAGTGGGAGAACTTGCACAATTGATGGCTGACTAAATACTTTTTTCCCCCATTGTATCTATTCCTTTCTACTCTGATGGTTCACTCTGTGAATTTGCTGTACTCTGCTGATGAAATGTAGGGTTTCCAATGACATGAGTGCGTAAAAACCACACAGCACATGCATGGTCTGTGTGCTTGGGATTTTTTTCTCTGATGTTCAAGTTTAAGGAACAGACTTGGCCTTACAGTATGCTTAACCAGCCACCGAACATGGAGCCATTGTGCACTTGCTTTCTTTTTAAAATGCATTTTGGTGCCATTTTTTCCCCAAGTGAGAAACATACATGCACAATGATTCATCAGAACAGGTTATCATCTGTATAAAACCAGGTTATGTGCCCCATGGTGCAGCTCTGATGCTAATATGGTGCCTGAAGCTGATTTGGGCTTTATGGACTGGACTGTGGCTACATAACAAACTGTGATGCCCCATATTTTCTGACACCTTTCTATCATAGCCAGAATGAATAGTTTCAGCAATTTCTGCATGACAGGGACCATTGTGGCAAAATAATAAACATTATTCACTTCGCCTGTTAATTGTGTTATATAGGCGATCAGTGATCAGTAAATTGTAATGATTATTTTGTAATCAACATAATCCATACGACCATATAGAGTCAGCAGCAGCAACACTGTGAACTAGACAAATATCAATAGATCATGCAATGCATTTCTGATTTGTTGCAAAGGGCCGCACAGGATTAATCTACATCCCAAGAGTAAACTGTTGCCATACATTTATAGGTCCATATGATTCTGCAAGACGGCAGTAAAAACATCACTTTGCGATTACAGCTTTTTTTTGTGGATTAATCTATAATTTAAATCCCATGACGCCAGCCATACTGAAGTTAACCACCACATACACAATCTCTGAATCCGCACAAATTGCAACATTCAGTTATTTCATTTTAAATATGAATAACTTCTTTTAATAAATAATAAAGTTGAGCTATATGGATTGTAGCTAAGGCCACTTTCACACATCAGATTTTTGCCGTCAGGCACAATGCAGCGAGATTTGAAAAAAAATGATCCGTATTTTTTTCAGCCGGATCAATTTTTTTCTTATAGAGTTGTATTAGCGACGGATTGCGCCTGATGGCCACACTTTTAATGCCGGATCCGTCAAAAAAGCTGACGGAGAAAACGTACAGAGGAACGTTTATTCTGTCCGGTGAAAAAACGCCCAGCGACTCATCCGGCGAAAAAAGTATGAAACTGAGATGTTAAATGATGAATCCGGCCTCCGAATCCGGTTTTCTGCATTTCTCCATTCAAATCATGCACTCTCTCTCTCTTTCCCCTTTTTCCTTTAATAAAAAAAAATGGATCCAGCAAAAAAAACGGATCCGTTGCATCAGTTTTTTACAATTTGCAAAGGATCCGTTTTTTCAAAAATTCGCCGGATCCTGCCTGACGGAAAAAAACTGATGTGTGAAAGTAGCCTAACTTGTCTGGTAAAGCTGCTATATAGATTCCTACAAAATTGCAGTTTACACGGTAGATAAGTGCCCTTTGTAGCCAATCATATTCCAGGGACTTCAGTTATCCAATAAAGGCATGGATCTGATTGGTTGATATTTGAAAGTCATGATTTTTGTATACACTATGTAGTGGGTGAACTGGTGGTAGAAAAAGTACTAATATTCCACAAAATCATGCCATTTCATAAGTTTGGGGGGCATGTTAAAAGACTCACTGCCATCATAGTTTTAATCTTCTTATTATATTGCAATCACCATATTACGTTGCACTGTGCACTTACAATTGTTCATTTTGCCTTTCTACCCAGTTAATTCTTCCCTTTTCCATTAGGTCTATGACATCACGTGATGAACAACTGACTAGCTGAATCCTTCTAAGCTTTTTGTAGAAACAAGAAGTCTCTTTTCCCTGCATGAGTCATCATTAGAGCTACAATTATACATCACTGAAACGTCCACGTTCCTACAGAGAGCTTAGAAGTTTTCAGCTAGTTCGTTTTAATCACGCGATGTCATAGATCTAATGTAAAAAAGAATTTATGGATCGCCCCCAGGCGCAGGGCAGTGGGGTACTCGGTACCAGGTCCCCTCTGTCTCGGTTCTGGGGATGTCACGGTGGCCCGACCCGGTCCGTGGCCCTGCTAAGGGGCATCCAATTAAAAGGGGTGATGAGTTTGTCAAGTGTTCGTGACGCCACATGTGGTGTTCGGTCAGGGTGACCGACGCTGCTTAGGGGTCCGCTGGGGTGATGTTATGGCAGCTAGATGGTATACCTTCCCACAGGTGAAGTATGTCCCCAGGGCTTCCCAGTAAGGTAGATGATGATGGTGTAGGTCGTAGTAAATAACGAGGACACAGGGTTGCAGTCTCTTTACCTTTTACTGTAGACTTCGGCATCCACAATCCAGAGCACTGCTAACAGGGCTGGCTGAATCCGGCCGGTCTGAAGGCACATCCAGAGTTCCCTTTGCAGGTGGAAATCAGTAGCCTACCTACTAGCGCCTGGGTGTTGTAGTACTTCCCTGCTGAGCACCACGGGATAGTCTTCACAACTGTCATGTATGTTTCTGATATTCTCTTTCTACGTCCCCCAGATGATATGGATAGGACGCACCCGTATGACGGGGTAGGCCTGGAGCTATTTTATAGGGACCCTAGAGACGCTCCTCTCCCACAATTGCCTCCGTTGTCTTCATTAGGTTAAAGGTTGGGCAGCCAACTTGGAATTAACTGTCCTGCTGTAGTTTGAAGTAATGCGTAGAGCCTATTACTCCCTTGGCGTTCCGGCCGCCGGCTACGCGCCTCAGAAGGATGTTGCCGATCTTAAGGCAGGACTCCTCCTGGTATTATCTCCTTGTGCTTTGATCTCGTTTCTCACTTCTCCACAATATACTCCGCTTCTTGTCCTTTCTTAGGATGCTGCCACAATGAGGTGCAGGCGCAGCTCCGTAACGATCTGTCTCTCGTTAAGTCTCTGCCAGGATCCCACCCCTGACAGGGACCTCTGTCTGCAGCTCAGATGTTCCTCCTTTTCCCCCTGTCTGCCTGACATGTCTTTCCTGGGTCTCACCCAGTAGCGTTCTCTTCTAACTTCCTATCCAACCCCCAGTTTTACCCGAGTGTGAGGAGTGGCCTAATACATAGAACCTTTTGCTCCCCCTGGTGGCCGGAGTGTGAAGTGTAGTGTGTGACTGTGATACCTGGTCAGGTGAACTCCTTTAGTGCCATCAGACGTAACATCACTCCCCTTAGTGGCAGAGCGACATTACTGCAACGACCTGGACTCTGGGGCGCTGCATTTACATGGTACAAAGACAAAATGAGCAGTTGTAAGTACACAGTGCTATATAATATGATGATTGTAATACATTATCAAAAACTTTGATAGGAGTGCTTCCTTAGTAAAGAATATTTCACACAACTGAATTTCAAATTATGTATAGATTTATCTTTAAGTAATCTAATATCATTTTTTATATACATCATATTATCATTACCATACCAATACTGGCATATAATATAGCATTTCTACAAAATATTGGAAACACAATTTACTATTTAATTGCTCAGTAATTAAGGAAGAGTTTTATCATTGTACAAAAATACTCAGTAACCAATATTAGTTGGACAATGCTGTGCATAGTACAGCTGGCCACACTCATATTACATTATTATAGCACCATTTATTTCATGGCGCTTTACATGTGAAAGGGGTATACATAAACGGTTTGGTGGTTACTGCAGGTTGTAGGCTTGTCGGAAGAGGTAGGCCTTCGGGTTTCTTTTGAAGCTTTCTACGGTAGGTGAGAGTTTGATATGTTGGGGTAGAGAGTTCCAGAGTAGGGGGAGTGAAATACCATCTCTGGATTGTCAAGGTAAAGAGGCTTATTCGCCGTGCAATGCTCTTCTGGGAAATTTAATATGCAAATGCCTCTTCGGAGAAAAAGAGGACTTAAATTCTATAGCGCCACCTGTTGGAAGTAGCGATCCTTACAAGTCACAATCACCTACTGTATTCTCACCCATCCCTTGTAGATTGTGAGCCTTCGCGGGCAGGGTCCTCACTCCTCCTGTACCAGTTATGACTTGTATTGTTTAAGATTATTGTACTTGTTTTTATTATGTATACCCCTCCTCACATGTAAAGCACCATGGAATAAATGGCGCTATAACAATAAATAATAATAATAATAATAATAATAATAATAATCAACCCTTTAATGAGTCGCGCAATATGACTTAGGATAAAAGCCAAATCAGTATCTCAATTCACAGACACGGTGTTTCGGGCTGTTGGCCCATTGTCACTTGAAACATGAGAACTAATTTGGCTAGTCCAGAGCCTCTCAGCTAGCCAAATTAGTTCTCATGCCCGAAACACCGAGGGCCAACAGAGGGTTGATTGTGGCTTGTAGGATCGCTACTTCCAACAGGTGGGGCTATAGAATTTAAGTCCTCTTTATCTCTGAAGAGGCAATTTGCATATTAAATTTCCCAGAGGAGCATTGCACAGCGAATAAGCCTCCTTACCTTGACAAGCCAGAGCTGGTATTTCACTCTCCATAAGGAGAAACGTTATCCCTTAGACCCCAGTCCAGAGCCCCTCATCTAGCCAAATTAGTTCTCATGCTTCGCACTGACGAGGGCCAACAGCCCGAAACACCGTGTCTGCGAATTGTGATACTGATTTGGCATCTATCCTAAGTCATATTGCACAACTTGTTAAAGGGTTGATTGTGACTTGTAGGATCGCTACCTCCAAC
Organism: Ranitomeya variabilis; assembly: GCF_051348905.1. NCBI lineage: Eukaryota > Metazoa > Chordata > Amphibia > Anura > Dendrobatidae > Ranitomeya > Ranitomeya variabilis. Next base: position 635,236,374 of record NC_135232.1, read on the forward strand.
AGGTGGCGCTATAGAGTTTAAGAGTTTAAGTCCTCTTTTTCTCTGAAGAGGCAATTTGCAGAGTAGGGGGATGCATGGGCAAAATCTTGTATGGGATTGTGGGAAGAGCAGATAAGATGGGAGTAGAGAAGGAGATCTTGTGAGGATCGGTGGCTGCATGCAGGTAAGTACTGGGAGACTAGGGCACAGATGTGTGGAGGAGAGCTGTGGATGGCTTTGTGTGTCATGGCTATAGTTTTGAACTGGAGTCTCTTGGTAATGGGGAGCCAGTGAAGGGCTTGGCAGAGAGGAGAGGCTGGGGAATAGCAGGGGACAGGTGGATTAGTCTGCTAGCAGAGTTTAGATTAGATTGGAGGGGTGCTAGAGTATCAGAGGGGAGGCCACAGAGCAGGAGGTTACACTAGTTGAGGCGGGAGATGATGAGAGCGTGCACTAGTGTTTTTACAGATTTTTGGCTAAGGAATCTGTGGATTCAGGACAGGAGATATTTTTTGAGTTGGAGTCATCAGGAAGTGGAAGTGGCTTGGATATGTGTTTTGAAGGAGAGATCAGAGTCAAGAGATACCCCGAGACAGCAAGCTTGTGAGACTGGAGAGAGTGAGCAGCAGTTGAGTTTGATGGATAGGTCTGTTGGGGGGTGGGGGGTTGAGTGAGATGGGGAAAAATGACAAATTCAGATTTGTCCATGTTAAGTTTTAAAAATATAGCAGAGAAGAAAGATGAAATAGCAGACAGACATTGTGGGATTCTGGTTAGTAGTGAGGTGATATCGGATCCAGAGAGGTAGATCTGTGTGTCATTAGCACAGAGATGATACTGAAAGCCATGGGACTCTATGAGCTGTCCCAGGCTGAAGTTGTAGATGGAGAAGCAGGGGTCCTAGAACTAAACCTTGGGGGACACTGACAGGGGGCGAGATGTGGAGGTGGAGTGTGAGTGGGAGACACTGAATGTCCTATCTGTTAGGTTGGAAGAGATCTAGGATAGGGCCCAGTGTGTAATGCCAAGAGATGAGAGAATCTTAAGTGAGAGGGAATGGTCCAATATGTCGAAGGCAAATGACAGGCCCAGAAGGACAAAGTAGTGTCTCTTGTATTTAGCAGTTAGTAGGTCATTGGTGGAATTATGCGGTCATTAAATAAACATTTGCCAAAAACAGTACTTTTGGTGAGATTGGCTATTGATCTAATGAGATCAGAGCTGTTTGTAACCCTGCAAGATATTCCCCTTTTCCTAGACTTCGTTGATAAAACATGCTTGATTAGCAGATACAACTGTGTTTTTACAGTGAATTCAGAAAAAATAGCAACTAGATGACGTATCTATGAATCAGGCTGGTAAAACTCTGTACACAAAGTGAAGATTTACCAGCTCCATAGACACCAAATAGCATGCAAGTGACCTGTAGCAGACAAAATAAATGTGTTGTGGGAACCAACTGTTCACAAAGCAAAACATTTCTTGCTGTAGCCTACAATATAAGCAAGTATGCCCCATGCTGATTGCACTTAGAGCCACACAAGGTCCAGGTGACAGCATGATTAGCTGTAAAACAGGATAACAGAGCATAATATGTATTACCAATAATCTTGTAAAACAAATAAGGCATACATTTTTTTGCGTGCATCATTTATTTCACATAAAACATGCAACCATATAAATAAAACCAACATAGTTTGTATGCAGAGGAGTAAACTAAGGCGAATGCAGTTCTTGTCATCAGAAGAGATAGTGGAACGCTCGTTCACGATTGTTTATGTGTAAATGGAGCATTAGAAAAGCACATTGCATAATTGTTCCTAGTTACCCAGTTATGCTGTAGTCAAATGTCCTTTTACAATGTGCAATTATCGCAAAATGAGCGTCCTAAGCCTAAACAGGTTGCTGATCACCCAACAAACGAACAAAAGGCCTGTTCATCAGATGAAAAGGTCTACTCTACTGTGCTGAAAAAAAATCATAATTCTCGGCAGCACATTGTCCTGTGTATACACAGATCTTTCAGTGGGCGTCTGAAGCCTTTGTATTAAGGCTATTGAACAACAAGCATTTTGCTGGCCAGCGGTCATTTAACATAGACCATCGCACAGTACAAGCAGACCCTAACCCCATCGTTACTTATACTTCCACATATCTGGGACAGGAGACTCCCTGGCATCACTTATCCAAAGTTTCCTTTAATTTGACACTGAGTCCTCCTGACATCTAGACATTGACAAACATTAAGGCGACACAAACTAGTGTGGCTAGGTGTAACCTAAAAAGGGGACACAGCCTATCAAAGAGAGTGTAAAAGAAATCTCTTAAACAATAGTTTTGAAATTAAGCACAAATGATTAAAAAGAACACAGCTACATCTTCCCTCATGCAAACTTCCAATGACTTAAGACTTTACTAATATTTTAATTAATTCATTCATGAAAACAAAATATTTATTGTGCCATATGTCATTCTGTTATGCTCTTGCCTCGTGTTAGAGGCCAAGTTCTGCTCCCTACCTCTGCGGCTGCTGTCCTTTGCAGTACACCAGGACAGGCCTTACAAATGACTCAGCGTTCCTTAGTGACATCATCTCTCAAGGCCTCTTAAGGCCCAATTAGACAAATCCCTGTATCCGAGTATTGCCTCTGTAGTGTGCTCAATTGCTGCTTGGAGATTGACATAATTCATTGTCTTCTGTTGCCATCATCTAATCTATCACTCTAGTAATTTTTACAATTTGCACTTAACACTCCTCAAGACCTGCTGGTTAACCCACAGTGTGCTGTAAGCTTCTTCAACTGCGTCTTAAAGATTGTTTACATTATGTTGCATTCAATTTTGCAACTCCTGTGATTTCTAAAAACCCTCAGACCTCCTAGTTAACACTTTGCTTGCTACCTGTTGTTTAACTAATCATTTGCTGTAAGCATTACGAACTGTTGTTAAAGACTATTCATATTAAGCTATAATTTGGTGTGAACCTTGCCACATTCATCTGTTTACTGCTCAAGACTGGGCCATTTTCCTCTGCCATTGTCCTCCCACCATCCAGCATTGCCTGTTGTGCAAGTTCTAGCAGTTCCATGTTCCTTGCAGCCTACTGTGCCAATGTCTGTGTGTAAACCCTGACCTGGTAATTTGTGAATCCACCTCAGCAGGTGAGCCAAACACATTAATTGTTTCATAGAAAAATGGTATAGCATCAAAATTCCATAGGTGAAGGAAAATCTTCTCATTCATTCCACCATTAAATTACGTCAGAAGCAAGGTGCTGACTAATCAATAAATTTGCATAGACCAATGCTTCTCAATGTTTCTGTCTTTTGGGGCCTGACTAGCCAAAGCACAGTGATCCCTGAGTCTCATCATTGGTAATCTGTTCCAAAGTTATAAAATCTAATAGTATGCTTTACTTTTCTCCTAAAATCTGGTGTGTTGCTACACAAGAGATTGTTTTAATTAAGTTTGTGCAGAAGATATGCAACAAGACTATACATTACAGAATTGCATCCCGAATTGTGATTCATCAACCTTTGGTGAACTCTTCACCAGTAAGATTCCCCTAATTGAATCATAATAGTGTTAAAAAAATAATTTGTTGACTTGTGCCCACCTTAAGGAGAGTCTGTGAACTGTTTTGAACCAATGACTACATATATGCAAAAAAGGTCCTGGTAATAAATAGAATGCATAAATAATTCAGCCCTTCTTCAAAAGATAGTCTTGGAAAAACCCAGTTTTAGCGATCACCTATTTACATAAGACGTTTTCTTCTCTGCCTTTTCCTGGAAAAAAAAACAAGATTGTTAAAGGAAGGGATGAAGTAGGACCAGGTTCACATGTTGTTACTGTTAGCTTTAGATTGGCAGCCAGATCAGAGTAAATAAACATGACTGCAGCTTTCAGGGTGGAGCAGAAGCACTAATCCTTTCTTTTGTAATACCAAATAAACACACACTTCTCAATGTCCAGTGTTGGAGGAGTAGGTATTTAGTTATAGAACTGTGGAGACAGGTACCCTGACAAGGGGTAGGCAGGGTAGGCACCTGCCTAGGGCACTGCCTCCTGATTATTTGAGGGGGACACTTTTGGTAGAACCTTCCCCCTACATTGCTGAATTTCATCAGCTGCTCATTACCTCCCTTTGGCTGCAAACATGCAGCACAATGACAGCCAGAGTGGGGCACACAAGGGAGCAGTGTCAGTTACTGACACCACTCACCCCTGTTTTTGCTGTAGCTCATTCCCACACACTCAATTGTACTCGTGTCTGTAAGATGCGAATACAATTGATGTCGGTGCCATCTGGGACAGGAGCAGAGGAGCTGCAATTAGCTCTCTACTTTTTTGCCTTCCTCTGGATCAACATGATAGGGCATGTTATGTTAGGCTATGGGTTGAACTAGATGGACTTAAAGTCTTCCTTCAACCTTAATAACTATGTTACTATGTTACTCTACCAGGAACTCCGGTGCATGCAGAGGACATTGGATGTCGTGATACAGTGATGTTATTGTGCCATTCAGCACCCACTGCTGCACCAGATGGAAGAGGAGACAGAGCTGCCCTGGACTGGGAGCCTGGATTAGCTGAGCACAAGCTTTTTTATCTTTATTCTATTATTTTCCATTTAATAGAATGGAGGCTATTATAAATAGGGCCTGTGGGGACATTCCAAGAAGATCTGGCTATGGGAACATTTCAAAGATGAGCTAGCTTTGGGAACATAAGGGGCAGCCTATGTGACACAAAGGGCTGGATATTCGGACTTTATAAGAGGGGGCTGGCTATGTGGAAATAAGGAGCTGGCTATGGGAATATTACAAGAGGGGTTGGCTATAGGGAGTGGGACATAAGGAGCTGGCTATGGGAACATTACAAGAGCGGTTAGCTATAGGGGCATAAGGAACTGGCTATGGGAACATTACAAGAGCGGTTGGCTATAGGCACATAAGGAGCTGGCTATGAGAACATTACAAGAGGGGTTGGCTATGGGGACATAAGGAGCTGGCTATATGGAAATAAGGAGCTGGCTATAGGAACATTACAATTTACAATAGGCGTTGGCTATGGGGACATAAAGGGCTGGCTATGGGAACATTACAAGAGAGGCTAGCTGTGGGGATATTGCAAAAGAGGCTCGTTATGGGGACATTACACAAGGAGGGTGGGTATGGGGATATTACAAGAGGTGCTGAGACCATGGGGACATTACAACATTACAAGAGGGCTATGGGGACATAACAAGAGGGTGACAATGCTGTATTTGGTGGAGTTGGAGACATTAAGTTGGAGGCTGTGATGACCATACAGTATAGGGGGCTGTGTGAGACATTATATTGTATATTAGGGGACTGTGGTGGATATCATACTGAGTGGGGTGCTGTGGTAGACATTATACTGTATATAAGGAGCTGCGGGTCCAATATACTATATCGCTATAATACTGCCATAATGCTGTATGGTGTGCTGTTTGAGCCATCATACTATATAATGGAGCACTGTGGTGGACATCATACTGCATGAGGGGCTGTGATGGACATCATAGTGTACATTGGGACTATTGTGGACACTATACTGTATGGGCAGCTGTGGCGAGCATCATATTGTGTAGGAGAACAGTGTAAGAAAATGGTACAGTTTGAAGAGGACAATGTGGTGGGCCGGATGAGGACATACTGTGAAAAAGGGACACAATATGAATATGAAGAGGGGACAGCATGAAATTTGGGCACAGTATGGATAGAGGTTAACATGATAGGGGACAATGTGAAGCTATAGAGAGTGTAAGGGAAAGCAATGGAGGGGGACAGCCATGGTATAGGCAGTGGTTCATAGGGGCAGATGGTGTGTCGGTTATAGCTGATAATGTCAGATAGTGGGGTGCTTATACCTCACTAACGCTTACAGTGTGGTGGGTGTAGTTCATAAGGGTAGACAATATGGAGACCATCTAATATATAATTGCCTAGAATACTACTTCCTGCAATTTGTGCCAACTTCCGTGGCTTTGTCCGGAGCTAATGTTCGGAGCTAATGTCCGGAGCTAATGTCCGGAGCTAATGTCCGGAGCTAATGTCCGGAGCTAATGTCCGGAGATTAATTGCCTAGAATACTACTTCCTGCAATTTGTGCCAACTTCCGTGGCTTTGTCCGGAGCTAATGTCCGGAGCTAATGTCCGGAGCTAATGTCCGGAGCTAATGTCCGGAGATAAGTGACGTCACCAGTGTCCTACACCCAGGCAGAGCACAGGGGCCCCAGGCAGCATATGGGGCCCCAGGCAGAGCACAGTGGCCCCAGGCAGAGCACAGGGGCCCCAGGCAGCATATGGGGCCCCAGGCAGAGCACAGGGGCCCCAGGCAGCCTATGGGGCCCCAGGCAGAGCACAGTGGCCCCAGGCAGAGCACAGGGGCCCCAGGCAGCATATGGGGCCCCAGGCAGAGCACAGGGGCCCCAGGCAGCATATGGGGCCCCAGGCAGAGCACAGTGGCCCCAGGCAGAGCACAGGGGCCCCAGGCAGAACATGGGGCCCCAGGCAGAGCACAGGGGCCCCAGGCAGAGCACAGGGGCCCCAGGCAGCATATGGGGCCCCAGGCAGAGCACAGGGGCCCCAGGCAGCATATGGGGCCCCAGGCAGAGCACAGGGGCCCCAGGCAGCATATGGGGCCCCAGGCAGAGCACAGTGGCCCCAGGCAGATCACAGGGGCCCCAGGCAGAACATGGGGCCCCAGGCAGAGCACAGGGGCCCCAGGCAGAGCACAGGGGCCCCAGGCAGCATATGGGGCCCCAGGCAGAGCACAGGGGCCCCAGGCAGCATATGGGGCCCCAGGCAGAGCACAGTGGCCCCAGGCAGAGCACAGGGGCCCCAGGCAGCATATGGGGCCCCAGGCAGAGCACAGTGGTCCCAGGCAGAGCACAGGGGCCCCAGGCAGCCTATGGGGCCCCAGGCAGAGCACAGTGGCCCCAGGCAGAGCACAGGGGCCCCAGGCAGCATATGGGGCCCCAGGCAGAGCACAGGGGCCGCAGGCAGCATATGGGGCCCTGTTGTGGATTCTGTTTGTGGGCTCCCTCTGGTGGTTGCTGCTGGTACTGGGTGACTTTGGTGGGTTGCGGCCTTTGGTTTCCACCTGTCCATCAGAGGCTGGGTGTTTCCTATTTTACCTGGCCTTTCTGTCATTCCCTTGCCGGCTATCAATGTATTCAGATGTGCTCTGTTTGGTTCCTGTCTACCTGCTCCCAGATCTTTCAGGATAAGCTAAGTGCTGATTTTCAGTTGTTTGGTTTTTTGTCCAGCTTGCTTATTATGTCTCTATGCTAGCTGGTAGCTCTAGTGGACTGAGGTTCTCCCCATGTGCCATGAGTTGGCACATGGGTTCTTGTAATCTCAGGATGGTATTTTTGATTAGGGTTTTTTGCTGACCGCTCAGTCCCCTTTTGTATCTTTCTGCTTTCTAGTTTACAGCGGGCCTCAATTTGCTAAAGCTATACATATCATCTCTATGTGTGTGCCTTCCTCTCATTTCACCGTCAATACATGTGAGGGGGCAACTATATCTTTTGGGGTTCATTCCTCTGGAGGCAAGTGAGGTCTTATTTTCTCTGCAGTACTAGTTAGCTCTTAGGCTGGTGCGTGGCGTCTAGAACCAACATAGGCACGCTCCCTGGCTATCTCTAGTTGCGTTTGTCAGGCGTAGGGCAGCGGTCAGCCCAGGTTCCATCACCCTAGAGCTCGTCCGTTATTTATTTGTACTTTGTTTGTCCTGTGCTATCCCTAGCCATTGGGGATTCATGACTGTATAGCCGGCCCACAAAGTGTTAATATTTTGGGCTGAAGCAGGAGAAATAGAAGTGTTTAAGGGAAATTTTTTTTTTTTTTTTTTCCCTTCAGAGTTTTGCTGCCTAGCCCTTAATTGCTGTCTAGCTGCTTCTTACCTCCTCTTAACCCTTGAATGGCTCTGATCTTAGCTGTTTAACATGGATGTCCAGAGTTTGGCTTCCAGCCTGAGTAATCTCGCGGCAAAAGTTCAAAACATACAGGATTTTGTTGTTCACACTCCCATGTCTGAACCTAGAATTCCTATTCCAGAGTTCTTTTCTGGAGATAGATCTACCTTCCTGAATTTCAGGAACAATTGTAAATTGTTTCTTTCTTTAAAATCTCGCTCCTCTGGAGACCCTGCTCAACAGGTCAAGATTGTAATATCTTTCCTGCGGGGCGACCCTCAGAATTGGGCATTTGCATTGGCACCAGGGGATCCTGCATTGCTCAGTGTGGATGCGTTTTTTCTGGCATTGGGATTGCTTTATGAGGAACCTAACCTGGAGATTCAGGCTGAAAAGGCTTTATTAGCCCTCTCTCAGGGGCATGATGAAGCGGAAATATATTGTCAAAAATTTCGGAAATGGTCGGTGCTTACTCAGTGGAATGAGTGCGCCCTGGCTGCAAACTTCAGAAATGGTCTTTCTGAGGCCATTAAGGATATTATGGTGGGGTTCCCTACGCCTCCAGGTCTGAATGAGTCTATGGCTATGGCCATTCAGATTGATCGGCGTTTACGGGAGCGCAAACCCGTGCACCAGTTGGCGGTGTCTTCTGAACAGGCACCTGAGACTATGCAATGTGATAGAATTCAGTCCAGAAGTGAACGGCAAAATTATAGGCGGAAAAATGGATTGTGTTTTTATTGTGGTGATTCAGCTCATGTTATATCAGCATGCTCTAAACGCACAAAAAGGGTTGATAAATCTTTTGCCATTGGTACTCTGCAGCCTAAGTTCATTTTGTCTGTGACTGATTTTTTCACTGTCTTCCATTTCCGTCGATGCCTATGTGGATTCGGGCGCTGCCCTGAATCTTATGAATTGGTCATTTGCTAAACGCTGCGGTTTTAGTCTGGAGCCTCTGGAAGTTCCTATTCCTCTGAAGGGAATTGACTCTACACCATTGGCTATGAATAAACCGCAGTACTGGACACAAGTGACCATGCGCATGACTCCCGTTCATCAGGAGGTGATTCGCTTCCTTGTACTGTATAATTTACATGATGTACTAGTGCTTGGTCTGCCATGGTTACAAACTCATAATCCTGTCCTGGACTGGAAAACAATGTCTGTGTTAAGCTGGAGATGTCAGGGGGTTCATGGTGATGCACCTCCGATTTCAATTGCTTCATCTACTCCTTCTGAGATCCCTGCGTTTTTGTCTGACTATAGGGATGTTTTTGAGGAGCCTAAGCTCAATTCGCTCCCTCCTCATAGAGAGTGTGACTGTGCTATAGAATTGATTCCTGGCAGTAAGTTCCCTAAGGGTCGTTTATTTAATCTGTCACTGCCAGAGCATACTGCTATGCGGAATTATATTAAGGAGTCCTTGGAAAAGGGACATATTCGTCCATCTTCGTCCCCTCTGGGAGCAGGTTTTTTTTTCGTGGCAAAAAAAGATGGTTCCCTGAGGCCTTGTATAGATTATCGCCTTTTGAATAAGATTACAGTCAAATATCAGTATCCATTGCCATTATTAACTGATATGTTTGCTCGCATTAAGGGGGCTAGGTGGTTCACTAAGATAGATCTTCGCGGTGCGTATAATCTGGTGCGGATAAAACAGGGTGATGAGTGGAAAACCGCATTTAATACGCCTGAGGGCCATTTTGAGTATTTGGTAATGCCTTTTGGACTCTCCAATGCTCCGTCAGTCTTTCAGTCCTTTATGCACAATATTTTCCGTGAATATCTGGATAAGTTTATGATTGTGTATTTGGATGATATTTTGGTGTTTTCTGATGACTGGGAGTCTCATGTTCTACAGGTCAGGAAGGTGTTTCAGGTTCTGCGGGCCAATTCTCTGTTTGTGAAGGGCTCAAAGTGTCTCTTCGGAGTCCAGAAGATTTCTTTTTTGGGGTACATTTTTTCTCCTTCTACTATTGAGATGGATCCCGTCAAGGTTCAGGCTATTTGTGACTGGACACAACCTACATCTGTTAAGAGCCTTCAGAAGTTCTTGGGGTTTGCTAATTTTTTATCGTCGGTTCATTGCTAATTTTTCCAGTATTGTTAAACCTTTGACTGATTTGACTAAAAAGGGTGCTGATGTTGCTGATTGGTCTCCTGCGGCTGTGGAGGCCTTTCAGGAACTTAAGCGCCGGTTTTCTTCTGCTCCTGTGTTGTGTCAACCAGATGTTTCACTTCCTTTTCAGGTTGAGGTTGATGCTTCCGAGATTGGAGCGGGGGCGGTTTTGTCGCAGAGAAGTTCTAATGGCTCGGTGATGAAGCCATGTGCATTCTTCTCTAGAAAATTCTCGCCCGCCGAGCGCAATTATGATGTGGGTAATCGGGAGCTTTTGGCCATGAAGTGGGCATTTGAGGAGTGGCGTCATTGGCTTGAGGGTGCTAGACATCGTGTGGTGGTCTTGACTGATCACAAGAATCTCATTTACCTTGAGTCTGCCAGGCGTTTGAATCCTAGACAGGCTCGTTGGTCGTTGTTTTTTTCTCGTTTCAATTTCGTGGTTTCATACCTGCCAGGTTCAAAGAATGTAAAGGCAGATGCTCTTTCCAGGAGTTTTGTGCCTGACTCTCCTGGAGACTCTGGGCCTACTGGTATCCTTAGGGATGGGGTAATATTGTCCGCCGTATCCCCAGACTTGCGACGTGCATTGCAGGAGTTTCAGGTGGATAGACCGGATCGTTGTCCACCAGAAAGACTGTTTGTCCCGGATGATTGGACCAGTAGAGTCATCTCCGAGGTCCATTCTTCTGTGTTGGCTGGTCATCCTGGAATATTTGGTACTAGAGACTTGGTGGCCAGGTCTTTTTGGTGGCCTTCCTTGTCTAGGGATGTGCGTACCTTTGTGCAGTCTTGTGAAGTGTGTGCTCGAGCTAAGCCTTGCTGTTCTCGGGCCAGTGGGTTGTTGTTATCCTTGCCCATCCCGAAGAGGCCTTGGACGCACATTTCCATGGATTTTATTTCTGATCTCCCGGTTTCACAGAAAATGTCCGTTATCTGGGTTGTGTGTGACCGCTTTTCTAAGATGGTTCATTTGGTGCCCTTGCCTAAGTTGCCCTCCTCCTCTGAGTTGGTCCCGTTATTTTTTCAGAACGTGGTTCGTTTGCATGGGATTCCGGAGAATATCGTTTCTGACAGGGGATCCCAGTTTGTGTCTAGATTTTGGCGGACGTTTTGTGCCAAGATGGGCATTGATTTGTCTTTTTCGTCTGCATTCCATCCTCAGACGAATGGCCAGACGGAGCGAACTAATCAGACCTTGGAAACTTATTTGAGGTGTTTTGTTTCTGCTGATCAAGATGACTGGGTTGCTTTTTTGCCACTGGCCGAATTTGCTCTTAATAATCGGGCTAGTTCTGCCACGTTGGTCTCTCCTTTTTTTTGTAATTCGGGGTTTCATCCTCGTTTTTCCTCTGGTCAGGGGGAATCTTCGGATTGTCCTGGAGTGGACGTGGTGGTGGACAGGCTACATCAGATTTGGAATCAGGTGGTGGACAATTTGAAGTTATCTCAGGAGAAGACTCAGCAGTTTGCTAATCGCCGTCGCCGCGTGGGTCCCCGACTTCTTGTTGGGGATTTGGTGTGGTTGTCTTCTCGTTTTGTCCCTATGAAGGTCTCTTCTCCTAAGTTCAAGCCTCGGTTCATCGGTCCTTATAGGATCTCGGAGATTCTTAACCCTGTATCTTTTCGTTTGGATCTCCCAGCATCGTTTGCTATTCATAATGTGTTCCATCGGTCGTTGTTGCGGAGGTATGAGGTACCCGTTGTTCCTTCGGTTGAGCCTCCTGCTCCGGTGCTGGTGGAGGGAGAATTGGAGTATGTTGTTGAGAAGATCTTGGATTCTCGTGTTTCCAGACGCAAACTCCAGTATTTGGTTAAGTGGAAGGGTTATGGTCAGGAGGATAATTCCTGGGTGGTCGCCTCCGATGTTCATGCGACTGATTTGGTCCGCGCCTTCCATAGAGCTCACCCTGATCGCCCTGGGGGTTCTCGTGAGGGTTCGGTGACCCCTCCTCAAGGGGGGGTACTGTTGTGGATTCTGTTTGTGGGCTCCCTCTGGTGGTTGCTGCTGGTACTGGGTGACTTTGGTGGGTTGCGGCCTTTGGTTTCCACCTGTCTATCAGAGGCTGGGTGTTTCCTATTTTACCTGGCCTTTCTGTCATTCCCTTGCCAGCTATCAATGTATTCAGATGTGCTCTGTTTGGTTCCTGCCTACCTGCTCCCAGATCTTTCAGGATAAGCTAAGTGCTGATTTTCAGTTGTTTGGTTTTTTGTCCAGCTTGCTTATTATGTCTCTATGCTAGCTGGTAGCTCTAGTGGACTGAGGTTCTCCCCATGTGCCATGAGTTGGCACATGGGTTCTTGTAATCTCAGGATGGTATTTTTGATTAGGGTTTTTTGCTGACCGCTCAGTCCCCTTTTGTATCTTTCTGCTTTCTAGTTTACAGCGGGCCTCAATTTGCTAAAGCTATATATATCATCTCTATGTGTGTGCCTTCCTCTCATTTCACCGTCAATACATGTGAGGGGGCAACTATATCTTTTGGGGTTCATTCCTCTGGAGGCAAGTGAGGTCTTATTTTCTCTGCAGTACTAGTTAGCTCTTAGGCTGGTGCGTGGCGTCTAGAACCAACGTAGGCACGCTCCCTGGCTATCTCTAGTTGCGTTTGTCAGGCGTAGGGCAGCGGTCAGCCCAGGTTCCATCACCCTAGAGCTCGTCCATTATTTATTTGTACTTTGTTTGTCCTGTGCTATCCCTAGCCATTGGGGATTCATGACAGGGCCCCAGGCAGAGCACAGTGGCCCCAGGCAGAGCACAGGGGCCCCAGGCAGAACATGGGGCCCCAGGCAGAGCACAGGGGCCCCAGGCAGAGCACAGGGGCCCCAGGCAGCATATGGGGCCCCAGGCAGAGCACAGGGGCCCCAGGCAGCATATGGGGCCCCAGGCAGAGCACAGGGGCCCCAGGCAGCATATGGGGCCCCAGGCAGAGCACAGTGGCCCCAGGCAGAGCACAGGGGCCCCAGGCAGAACATGGGGCCCCAGGCAGAGCACAGGGGCCCCAGGCAGAGCACAGAGGCCCCAGGCAGCATATGGGGCCCCAGGCAGAGCACAGGGGCCCCAGGCAGCATATGGGGCCCCGGGCAGAGCACAGCAATATTTTGGACCACTGTGCGGTGTTTCAGACCCCCTGTGTGATGTCTGGGGCCCTGTTATTAAGTATATTAAAGATTAAAGTAACGTATATTAAAGTATATTATAGATCAAATTTGACACGTTTATGAGCACCATTGAGTGATATACTCAAGAATGACATAATTTTTCAACATTTTATGGTTTCAAACTGTAAACACTCAGAGTTTTTTTTACTTCAACCAGAAAACCTTAACGGTTCATAAAAAACTTGACTGTTCAGGATATGATAAAAGTCATAGTATTCTGAATCTTTAACTTATAAAGATACCTTTACATGGGGTGATTATTGGTTCCAGAGAGGTTTTCGGCCGATAATCGTACACATGGCTGGTGACAGGACAATACAATATAAACGTTCAAAGGTAAACACTGATAACATTAAAATCTAATATATAATTGCCTAGAATACTACTTCCGGCAATTTGTGCCAACTTCCGTGGCTTTGTCCGGAGATAATGTCCGGAGATAAGTGACGTCACCAGCGTCCTACACCCGCTCAGGGTGGACAAAGATATATGCCTTCGTGGTGCGCGGCACTTTTCTGATTGGTTGCCGCCTGCTGCGAGCGACCAATCAGAAATGTGCCGTACTGTGACACACTCCGCCCGCCATTTTGGTGTGATTTTTGAATTTTTACCTCACAGCAAGTTTCTACTGCGTGGAGGCGGTCCCAGTGACGTCGCTCTTCAAGCTCCTGCCGAATTTCGTCAAAAAAATGATAATACCATTTACCAAAACTATATATATTTAGTTGTGAAGTGGTTCAGTGACATTTTCACACCAATTTTGAACTTTTGTTTGGTGTTTTCTCCATATACTGCCTATTATTCACTGACTGTTATACTGAGAGACTGCCGTTTATTAACCTCTTCTTTGCCACACTGGGTATATTGCTCTATTATTTGCCACATAAGGACATTGTCCATTATTGCCCAGCAATTTCTCTGCAATATAAACTGCCTATTTATTAATATCTGTATTCCTGCAAAGAACTATTGCCTATTATTAACTGGCTATTTTCCTACTACCTGACACTGCCTCTTATTAACCTGTTGTTTGCCACCACCACGCTTAAAGCTGTTTAGCTTAGCCAACATGAGCTCTAATAGTAAGGATACTAATGACACAGAGCCCAAAGCTGCTGATGGCGCACGTAAGATTAGGTCTGATATAAAGTATACTAATAATGCAGAGCAAAAAGACGCCGATGCCGCACGTAAGTGTAAACAGCGTGCTAACAAGAGTACAGAGGATAGATGCAAGCGCCTGGACACTGTTAAGTATAGTAATGACACAGAGTCCAAAGCTGCTGATGGCGCACGTAAGATCAGGTCTGATATAAAGTATGGTAATGATGCAGAGCGAAAAGCCGCCGATGCCGCACGTAAGCGTAAACAGCGTGTTAACAAGAGTACAGAGGATAGATGCAAGTGCCTGGATACTGTTAAGTATACTAATGACACAGAGCCCAAAGCTGCTGATGGCGCATGTAAGATCAGGTGTGATATAAAGTATGGTAATGATGCAGAGCGAAAAGCCGCCGATGCCGCACGTAAGCGCAAACAGCGTGTTAACAAGAGTACAGAGGATAGATGCAAGCGCCTGGATACTGTTAAGTATACTAATGACACAGAGTGTAAAGCTGCTGATGGCGCACATAAAATCAGGTCTGATATAAAGTATGGTAATGATGCAGAGCGAAAAGCCGCCGATGCCACACGTAAGCGCAAACAGCGTGTTAACAAGAGTACAGAGGATAGATGCAAGCGCCTGGATACTGTTAAGTATACTAATGACACAGAGTCCAAAGCTGCTGATGGCGCACGTAAGATCAGGTGTGATATAAAGTATGGTAATGATGCAGAGCGAAAAGCCGCCGATGCTGCACGTAAGCGCAAACAGCGTGCTAACAAGAGTACAGAGGAGAGATGCAAGCGCCTGGACACTGTTAAGTATACTAATGACACAGAGCCCAAAGCTGCTGATGGCGCACGTAACATCAGGTCTGATAATAAGTATACCAATGACGCACAGCGAAAAGACACCGATGCTGCACGTAAGCGCAAACAGCGTGCTAACAAGAGTACAGAGGATAGATGCAAGCGCCTGGACACTGTTAAGTATACTAATGACACAGAGCCCAAAGCTGCTGATGGCGCACGTAACATCAGGTCTGATAATAAGTATACCAATGACGCAGAGCGAAAAGCCACCGATGCCGCACGTAAGCGCAAACAGCGTGCTAACAAGACTACAGAGGACAGACAGAAGCGCCTGGACACTGTTAATGCTGCTTGCAATAAACGCATTACTAATGAGTCTTTTGAGGACAAAACTAATCGATTAAGTAATAAAGCTGCTGCTGCACGCTCTCAACGTTGCAAACATAATATTTCCACGTCCTCAGTCATAGATTCTGCCCACAATACAGCTTCTTTGTCTCCATTCATAGAATGTGTGCAGCCTGAAGCTCCTTTAACCGTTGGTAAATCTGCACGTAAGCGCAAACACTGTCCAACTTACACTCCAAATGATAAACGACGTCGCCTGTACACCGTTAAGTCTGCTTATAAGACATGCTTCACACCTGACTCTTCTAAGGCAACAAACAAACCATTACCAAATGCAGGTGGTGCACGCCGTGAACGGCGCAAAAAAACCGCTTGCACCTCCATATTAATAAACCCTGACCACGATACACCTTCCAACTCCTCAGTGATTGAATCTGTGGACAGTGAAGATCCTCTACCAGGTCCACGCTTTATATATGTTGGCTTAAAGAAACATTCCAATGCTCCGTTACCACAACCTGTACCTCAACATCCTACAGGTTTTACTAATGATGACAGTACCATAGTAGAACACTCCTGTGGTCCTATGAACTATTTATGTGAACATTGTCAAGCATTACATTTTAATGCTGAGATACCAGCAGATAAAAATTTTACTCTGTGTTGTCACAAGAGTAAAGTGCATATACCTATACCCCAATATCCCGAGGTCTTTAAACGGTTGCTGACAGGGGAGAGTGAGTTCAGTAAGAATCTCATGGAAAATATTCGTAGTATTAACAGCTCATTTGCTTTCGCCTCCATGGGTGCCAATATATCCCCTCCACCTGGACATGGCCCTTACTGTTTCCGTATACATGGACAAATATATCATCATACTGGAACCCTACATCCCAGTGATGATCAAGTTCCAGCTTATGCCCAACTGTATATTTTGGATACCGCTACCGCGAATGAACAACGTTTAAACTGTGAACAAAATCAAAAATGTCATCCCACTTTGATGAGTATAATTGCTCTTCAGTTAGACAATGTGAATCCCTTTGTTGCTGCCTACAAAATGTTACGAGATGTGGAACATGAAGAACATCTTAAAGCTGAAGCTAATGGCACTCTCATGCCAAATATCATCATGGCCCTTAAACAAGATCGGAATCAAGACCCTCGCCGATATAATAATCCAACTGTCAATGAAGTTGCTGTCGTATTTGAAAATGACAATGGAGAGCCACCATTTAATCGTGATATTTTAATACATTTATAACCGGACCCCAAAAATCCTTTGGCGCCAAGAACACAACAGGTCAGCATTCTACACAGTAATTTAGATGCTTTACTCTATCCTTTATTTTTCCCTTACGGAGACCAGGGCTGGCATGATGGCCTCAAGCAACAAGGGCAAAGTCCACGCAGAGTTACACAACTGCAATATTACTGCTATGTGCTGTCTGTCCGTAATCAGTTTAATCCACTCCTGAATGGTGGCAAACTCACTCAGCAGTACTTAGTGGATGCTTATGTGAAAATCGAGGCAAATCACCTAAATTATATCCGTCAACACCAAAAGGATTTGAAAGTAGAGGATTATTGTGTACTCCAGGAACATCTCCAGAAAAAATCCATTGAGAAGGGCATCCCCATTGGAAAAATGGTCATTTTACCATCTTCGTTTGAAGGCAGTCCCAGGAATATGCAGCAGCGGTACCAGGATGCCATGGCTATTGTGACTAAATATGGTCGTCCTGATCTATTCATCACCATGACCTGTAATCCGAAATGGAATGAGATTACTGAGAATTTGGAACCTTGGCAGCGTGTGGAACATAGACCTGATTTGGTGGCACGTGTTTTCAAAATAAAACTGGAAGCACTCTTAAAAGACATTAACAACGGATTATTTGGGAAAGTTTGCGCTATGGTTCATGTAATTGAATTTCAAAAACGTGGCCTTCCACACGCTCACATTTTGATTATTCTGGACAGCAACTCCAAATTAAGGACTGAGGAGGACATAGACAATACAGTGTGGGCTGAAATTCCCAATCCTACCCACTACCCTCAGCTCCATAAAATTGTTCTCCAACATATGATTCGTGGTCCGTGTGGAGAACACAACCCAAATTCTCCCTGTATGGATCTGGGGAAGTGTACAAAAGGTTTCCCTAAAGATTTGCAACCAAGAACCATCATAGCTAAGGACGCCTATCCTACTTATCGCAGACACTTTGGCCCATCTTTTCAACACCATTCTAACATGATTGACAATTCGTGGGTGGTTCCATATAATCCGTTCCTGCTATTAAAATACAAGTGCCATATAAATGTCGAAGTTTGTGGTTCCATTCAGGCTGTGAAATATTTATTTAAATACGTCTACAAAGGACATGATAAAGCCAATCTTGAAATCTGCCAGACTAACATCCAACATGATGAAACACACCAATTCATGGATTCAAGATATGTCAGTGCACCAGAGGCAGCTTGGCGAATATTCTCATATCCAATGCATAAACAATCTCATAGCATCATTCGCCTTGCTGTATATCTACCGCATTCTCAGCCACTCTATTTTCATGAGGATGACTCTATTGGAAACATCAAACAAAAGCTCCATCAAAATTCTACACTTATGGCCTACTTCAAGCTTAATCAGAACGACCATCATGCTCATATTTATTTATACCGTGAAATTCCCGAAAACTATGTTTGGAAAGAAGGTTCTTGGGAAGTTAGAAAGCGAGCAGGTGGTTCTGTGATTGGACGAATGTATACTGTCAGTGTGAAAGACCAAGAACGCTACTATTTAAGATTGTTATTGTTACATGTCAAAGGTGCAACCAGTTTTGACAGCATAAAAACTGTACACGGAGTCACACATGAAACCTTCAAAGATGCGGCATTAGCTCTTGGCTTACTATTTGATGATAGTCTGTGGAGAAATACATTACTTGATGCCAATATTCTCAACATGCCAGCACAGCTACGTGACATGTTTGCCTACATTTGTATTTTTGGTCCTCCAGCTAAACCTCGGGACTTATGGGATGAATTTAAGGAACACTTTGTAGAAGACTACTGCTATGCATACCACTCCGACACTCTGGAGTGTGTCAATTGTGAAGGCTATGCTATGACAGATGTCCAACATGTTCTTAAAGCTCATGGCAAAACTTATACTGATTTTAATTTGCCACGTCCAGTCAAGAAACAACACCTCCTCCCACAGTATGATAAAGATTATGAGTTATCAGCAGCTGCTGAAATGAAAGCTACTCTAAATGAGGACCAACTTTTTGCTTTTGATGCTATCACTCAAGCTTTAGAAGACACTAATTCTACAGCAAAGTGTTTTTTCCTTGATGGTCCTGGTGGCAGCGGAAAAACGTACCTATATCATCTACTCCTACATCAGCTAAGAGGACAAGGAGACATTGTGTCACCTGCTGCCACTACTGGAATTGCCGCCAACTTGCTACAAGGTGGACGAACCATTCATTCTCTTTATGGGATTCCAATTCCTGTGAATGAAACATCTGTTTCCAGGATTAAGAATGATACCGATGCAGCAAAAGATTTGCACAGCACTAAACTTTTTATTATTGATGAGTGCACAATGCTATCCAAATATGCATTGCATGTCATTGATAGAGTTTTACGTGATGTCATGACAACAAATGTAGCTCACAAAGAAAAAACACCGTTTGGAGGTAAAGTGATTGTTTTTGGAGGCGACTTTAGACAATGTCTTCCTGTCATCCCTCATGGGACAAGAACTGATGTTGTAGAGAGCTGTATAAAATATTCACAACACTGGCAACATTTTACTCGCCTGCCACTTATTAACAACATGCGCTCCATTGATCCTCACTACAGCAGTTGGTTGCTTCAACTGGGAAATGGTGAACTATCTAATGAACATAACCTTGGAGATGATGTAATTGAAATTCCTCCAGACATGGTATGCACTGGCTCTTTAATAATTGAAATTTTTGGAGATAATCTTTGTATTGATGTGAATGACACCGAAAGCATAAATATAGCTGCATCTCATGCAATTTTATGTCCAAAAAATGAGGACGTTGAGAAAGTCAATTCCCAAGTCATGGATTTATTGATAGGTGACTATACTGAATATATAAGTGATGATTCCATCGATCCTGATGAAGCTGATGACCTCGATCAATACCCACTTGAGTTTTTGAATTCACTAACACCAACTGGAATGCCTTCACATCGGCTGAAACTTAAAATTGGCACCATTGTCATGTTATTACGTAATCTGAACACGAACAAAGGTCTCTGCAATGGTACGCGGCTCATTGTCACTGCCTTACATGCCAATATCATACTGGCTAAAGTAATTAGTGGGTCAGCAGCAGGAAATGTGGTATTCATTCCACAAATTGATTTGTGTCCATCAGAGACTGGATTACCTTTTAAATTAAGACGGAGACAATTTCCCATCAAGCCCGCATTTGCAATGACCATAAATAAATCTCAAGGCCAGACCCTCCATCGAGTTGGCATTTATCTACCAGAACCTGCTTTTGCCCATGGTCAATTGTATGTTGCTTTTTCCAGGGTGAAGCAATGTTGCAATGTGAGGGTTAAAGTGGTTAATACACCACTTCAAGGACAATTATTGGCTGATAGTACTAAAGTCTTCACACGTAATATTATCTACAAAAATATTTTAGTTTAAAGTTACTTTTCTTTTTTTTCATTATTCAGTTTTTCTAATAACATAGACAGCAATAGGCAAATTCTATGTATAGAGATAAGGAAAAAAAACAAAAACAAAAAAAAATTAGTGTAGCCATAGACATATAGATTTTAAGTACTTATGTAGGAAATACGTATATAACATACGTACTCATTAGCATATAGGGTTAATAACTCTATATCATATCTACATAAATTTAGAAATATGATATATCAATACATATTTTTATAGGTAAGTAGAACACACATTAAGTACAAGATGTAAGATGTGTATCATCCAAATGCCTGTATTTGGTGATAGGAACCTGTATTTGAAGCTCCAGCAGTATAGCTGCTGAGAGATTTCATTTTGTTTTTAAAAAGGGTGAGGTTTTTGTGAACAGGTAAGAGACGGGTGGGATGGCTGTTCACACACATCTCCATCTCCAGGTGTGTTCTGTACATAGAAATAGATATATAGATAGGTACATATTTAGATAGATAGGGAAAGAATAGAGATTTTGCTTTCACATCAACATTTTTCTGCTATTTGGAGAATTTATGGTGGAAAAAAGGCTATTTCTGCACTTCCTGCCTAAGGGCTGACCCACGCCACTCTTGCTGTAAGTTGCATGCAATGTATACGGAATTTGTACTTCACTTGCGGCAGGTGCGGCACATGTGGTTTCTGCAGTTTTCGCCACAAAATCTCCACTTACCAGTGTTTTTGTTGTGGCTGCATTTAATGCAATTGTCGAAGCCGCGTTTGCCGCATTTACTGCAAGTTAACTCCAAGCTTCATCTACATTGCATGGCACTTGCTGAAAGTGTGTTGTAGGTCAGTTCTTTGGTGCCAAGTGTGGAAGTTGTATTGTTTTTAACATTACTTCTGCAAATATCAGAAACATGCAGATGTGAAAGAGGTTTGAGTATTAAGAAATAGGAATCAGTTAGTTAGGACCCATCAGTTCAAAGGCTACCGTGACGTGGTTGATGGGCATGCTTATATTAGCCCATCGGTGTACTATGAACGTTGATTTCTTAAATTTTACACTTCTGTAAAAATAAACACAAAAAATTTGGATACACAAAAAGGCTTTTATTTCTGTTGTACTTATTAGAATTATTTAAAATGAAGGCTTAGCTAAGCCCAAGAGATGATTAAAAACGTTTCATACCAACCCATCAGATGTAAAATTACTGTGAAAATACCTGATGGGCACACAAGTATGCGCCAGTATGGGTACTAAGAGCTTTTCCACATAATAATGAAATATTTTAAAATGTCATAGAACATACCAATATACATAGTTATTGATACATATTATTTATTATTTACATTATTGTTCTTAAGCAAAGAACCGTTGTTGTGGCATTTGCCACAACACGCAAAGTTGTTGTCTGATGTCTTTCATCACTCCCCTCATAAGCATGTTCATGGATCCTGTGTAACTGTACCTTAAATAACAAGAATTGTCAAGAGCTGGTGAGTGCAGCCATTTTTTGTTCTTTCTTACTATTATTTATTAATTGTATTATTCTTACATTTGAATAAATAAAGTATATATGGATTCTAGACTCCCGATTCTTTAGAATCGGGCTGCCATCTAGTGTACCATAAGAGGCTTATTTAGGTCATAATATGGAAAGATATTGTTATGCATAGGGTATTTTAATAACCCTCTTATTTTTAAGGGCACTGTGTTTGGATGTGCTTCAGAAGACCAGAGAAGAGTGAAGTATGTGGAGAAGAACTGTGGATGTAAAAAGTCACTATTGCATCTGGACAAAATGGAGACAAAAAGAAAGAAACTACTCAATCAGAGAAAATGTCACCTATAAGGTACCTGGATGTAAATGTTTGCTTGTTGATACTGACTATGTTTCATCAGTACTGTGGTCCTTGTATGGTCCACAGTCTGAAAATGACTGATAGCAACAATTCCCAGCATCTCCTTACTATTGTTAAGAACATACTGGGAGTTATAGGTTCATGAGTTTCAAATGTATATGGGCCTGACTTGACATTAAAATTGATTGCTGTACTAAGCTTGGTGATGTACTCATGTAGTGATGGTGTTTCTGGTGATGTATTTATGTACTGATGACGGTACAGGTCTTGCATTTATTTAATGACAGTGATTCTTGTGATGTATGCATGTACTGATGAAAGTTCTGGTGATGCATTCATGTACTGATAGTGGTTCTGGTGATGCATTCATCTACTGAATGTGGTTCTGGTGTTGTAGTCATGTACTGATGGGGTTCTAGTAACCTATTAATTTACTGATGATGGTTCTGGTGCTGTTTTTATGCACTGTTGATGGCTCTGGTGATGTATTCATGTATTGATGATGATTCTGGTTTCATAACCTTCACTATGTGAATATACCACCAGAGTCATCAATAGCACATGAATACAGCACCGGAACACCAAAACCACCATCAGTACATAAATATGTCACCAGAAACACTCTCTATATAGAAACAAGACACCAGAACCACCATCAGTTTTATTGCAAACTGTATTTGTTGCATGACGGATATAAAAACCATCATAAGTATCCCCTTATAATGTGTTGGTTTAGCTTCCATTGGGGTCTCCACCAAATGCTGCATGCCTTAAATGGAACCAAATGGCCCCTATTATAGTTACGTAATATTAGTTTCCATGAATGTCCTTTGGTTTGACATTTAAAATATAGGATGCCAGGGATGAGTACCGCTATTTTTCCCTGGTATCATGTAAATAGTCTGCAAGTAATGAATGATTCCATATCTAACTATGAAAACACAATCCCTGTTGAGCCTCACCTCTAAAGTACCCCATTTGTTTTTCCTTTTGTTGGTATTTTTTGGCGACACAGGTAAAATTTCTAGTGAAAGTGGTTGTCATAGTTTGTTACCTGATCCATCGGAGGAGAAGGAGGTGTGCGTTAAGAGTCCTGTTACCTAAGTCACAGACCCATTCCTTTACATGGGGGCTGGGGGTTCATGTGGTGGAGGAGGCACTATTGGCTTCATCTGCCTAAATACCAAATACCTTGTCCCAGCCTTGTGTGGATATCTACCAGCCCATGTTTATCTTAGTATGACTTTGTAGCTAGCTGCCTAAGAGAGCAGGTTTAAGATGCTTGGATGGAGCTTACCTCTCTGTGTGTGAAACGGGTTAAGGGTTTAACTTGTATAACATAACATACATGAATAAACATTACTGACGATCAATAGCTATGCCTCACTGCATACAAATTCATGGGAAATGCAAGTTCATGGATAGAGTTTATACGTCACAACTTGTACAGGTACTTACTAAACCTACGCTCATGAAACAATAAAGTTCTACCTGCTCAAATATATTTGACATCCACGATTCAGTTTACAGGTTGATAAACATGTTATACAAATATTGTATATTAGTGGTATTATACATTATGACAATAAGTCTATGAATTGATATGATTTCAAAATAGCAGCCTTGGTTTAAGAGGACATAAGAAAAAAATCTCAAATATTGGAAAGGACATATTAATATATATAAAGCACTGGAAATATGCTGGGATTATAGAAGCAAACATAATAACAAATAACACCATGGTGAGAGTTCTGCTAAGATCATCACAACTTTCCATCCTCTGATGGTAGCCTTTTACTAGCTGGTATTAGATAGTTGTTGACTGAATTTCCAGGATCCTATCCCAGTATTCCAGTATCCTATGCTAATATCTATCGTAGCAGGTGTAATAATAATATTATTAGCAAATACCTTCAATTAGAAATGTAATATACTTCTTCTGATTCACTGTTACTTACCCCATGTGCAGGGCATTGCAGTAGCTTAGGTATCAATGCTTATGATCACTCATATAGGGACAGTTAGTGGTCACAACCATGGATACCAAAACTACTGTAATGTCCTGCACATGGGGTAAGCGACATAGCTTATCAAAAGAGCTATACTACATTTCTAATTGGAAGTATTTGCTAATCATATTATTATTATTACACATACTACATATTGGGATAGGATTCAATACGAAAAAACGGAGCAAAAACGTCCATAACCACATAGTTATAAAATGTAATGTCTTTATTTATTTATAACTTCCAACAATATAACACAATGTCAAAAATTGCAAGTACGTGCTATGTGCACTATGCACTTAAAAGAGGACAATAGGAAGGAGACATGACGATAGCCCAGCAAAAACAGGGGAAAGAAAAAAGTATATATCCCTTCTATTTTATATAGCAATAGTCGTAAAGCAATGATCTCTGTATACAAGGTCCAACGTGTATCCCTTTAACAAAAGTAGCGGTAATACTATGCATTTAGTGCATCAAATAACAGATCAAGCTTACCCATTGCGGTCATTAGAATAGGGTACCCCCTCCTTGCTAGGCGCCCCCGGACGCGCGTTTTGCGTATTCGCTTTCTCAGCGGGGTTCACTAATGGCCAGTCTCGTGCGGTTTAAATAGCCATAAAACAGGAAATGGGGCCCGGAGCGCGTCACCGCTGGAGCCGTCATAGCAGGGCGGGCGTGAGGCGGAAGTCCGCCCATAGACGTCATGTGACGTGCGCCCTGCTATTATAGACAGCCGCATCAAGCGACGAGCACTCCTGGCGGCAGCGGGCATGCACACCCCTGGCGGCCATTTTCAAGAAGACCACGGCAGCGGCCATCTTTACAAAGATCAAAACGCTGCCCAATCCCCCCCACTAGATACGTGAGGGATAGTAGTGACAGAAAAACGATTGTGCACAACAGTGAGTCTGGTCTATAGAAAGGATATCACACCTCACTTATAAAAAGAACCAGACAATAATAAGAACCTGGACCAATTGCATAACAATATAGAGAAACAAAATTGTATGCAAATACATATTATTAAATTTAAAGTGGCAAGTGCAGTAAATATTAATGCTTATTATATACTATACATATAGACAAACAAAACAAGAACAATTTTGATTGAAGCTTCATTCTTCTTTCTCCTTATTTCCTTGTGATTAACATATATAAAGAGGGGGGATATAATGCAGCCAAAATAGCATCCAAAGCCGTGATCATGTATAAAAAATCACTATATAAAAAACAAACACAAGACAAATTGTTAATACAGAATAATTAAAAAGAATGGTGGACTGACATAAGATAAAGAGAGAGAAAAGGGGTGGACAATTAAGTCCAATACCCAATTGCATTTCCAATGCTACACAGGCGTGGCAAGAAAAGTGCCCAATAGTTCCTATCCACACACGTAGGGCCTCACTATTCACAAGAATGAGGCAAAGCTTAATTTCTCATTCAACCCCCTCGGGGCCATGGTATCGAGGATGACAATCCACCTACACTCTCGTTGTGCAAGTGTTTTCACCATATTGCCACCCCTGATCCCACCATGTATCCTCTCAATACCTCTTACTTTCAGGCCTCTGGGGTCAGATCCATGGTAAGTGTGGAAATGTCTTGGCAGAGTCTTCAAACCCGACACATCCACTGCCTCTTTTGCGGCCAAGATATCGCGTACGTGCTCGCGCGTCCGAATTTTTAATTCCCTAGATGTGAGACCGACATAAATTAGGGAGCAGGGACAGGTGGCATAATATATCACAAAGGACGTATTACATGAGATATAATCTCGTATTTTAAATTCCCTGCTCCCATCTGAAGTCCTGAAGGTCCACATCTAAGGATATTCGGACACGCAACGCACGACCCACACGGGAAGCACCCCTGTCTTGGACTACTCGCATCCAGGAAATTTCCACTCCTATTTTTGGCTATATAATGGCTCCTCACCAAAGTATCTTTAAGGTTCTTACCCCTATGCTGTGTCATTAGGGGAACTTTTGTCGAATGTGAGGCCAATATACCATCAGTCTGTAATATAGACCAATGTTTAATAAAAATCTCCCGGATGCGGCTCCATTGACAGTTGGATGTAGAAATGAATCTGACCCCAGATCCATCATCTGATTTAGGTCTCTTGGCTTGCAACAGTAGATCTGTCCTACTTGTGGACTTTGCCCTTCCATACCCTGCCATGATGCAACGACGACTGTACCCCCATGCCCGGAATCGTTCGGTGAGAATGGCGGACTGCCTCTCGAAGCGGGTCTCTGTGGAGCAGACCCGTCTGTTCCTCAAAAATTGCCCAACTGGGATGGCCTTGATGACAGAATAATTATGTGCCGAGGAGGCATGAAGTAACGAATTTACAGATGTATCTTTTCGATAAAGATCGGTCTCAATTGAGCCATCCTCGGCAACATATAAAGTAAGATCCAAAAAATCAATTGTGCTTTTATGCCATAAATAAGTGAATTTTAAATTAAAAGTATTGTGATTTAACTCCTGCATAAATTACGATAGGATGGCCTCGCCACCGTTCCAGATCATCAGAACATCATCGATGTAGCGAAACCAGCCCGCCACTGGGTCCACAGCGTGTGCCCCGTCCCCCTGGAAGATATGTCTCTCCCAGAACCCCAAAAACAGATTTGCATACGACGGAGCACACGCCGCGCCCATCGCAGTACCTTGTAATTGTAAATAAAACCTGTCTTTGAAAACAAAATAATTGTGAGTTAAAATAAACTCAAGTAACTCCAAAATAAATTCAGAAAGATGGCCATCCAAGTTGGTATTCTCAAGGAAAAAACGGGCCGCCCTCAATCCATCCTCATGTCTTATCAATGTATATAAAGATTCAATGTCAATAGTGACAAGAATCATACCCGCCTCGAGAGACAGTCCATCAACCCTCCTCAACACATCAGTAGTGTCTCTGACATACACACTTGCACAACGAGAGTGTAGGTGGATTGTCATCCTCGATACCATGGCCCCGAGGGGGTTGAATGAGAAATTAAGCTTTGCCTCATTCTTGTGAATAGTGAGGCCCTACGTGTGTGGATAGGAACTATTGGGCACTTTTCTTGACACGCCTGTGTAGCATTGGAAATGCAATTGGGTATTGGACTTAATTGTCCTTTTCTCTCTCTTTATCTTATGTCAGTCCACCATTCTTTTTAATTATTCTGTATTAACAATTTGTCTTGTGTTTGTTTTTTATATAGTGATTTTTTATACATGATCACGGCTTTGGATGCTATTTTGGCTGCATTATATCCCCCCTCTTCATATATGTTAATCACAAGGAAATAAGGAGAAAGAAGAATGAAGCTTCAATCAAAATTGTTCTTGTTTTGTTTGTCTATATGTATTATACATAATAAGCATTAATATTCACTGCACTTGCCACTTTAAATTTAATAATATGTATTTGCATACAATTTTGTTTCTCTATATTGTTATGCAATTGGTCCTGGTTCTTATTATTGTCTGGTTCTTTTTGTAAGTGAGGTGTGATATGGCCAACCGATAAGTACGAAAGGGAAGTTTTACGGCAATTGAGGAATAAGGACACGTATCGTATATTGCCCCAGAATCCCACTCAGATCTTTACTGAAAAACTGGCGCGTATCTTGGAGCTGGCAAGCGGGTCGGACATTGTCCCCAAAAAGGTACTTGATGGACTTATGCCTAAGTCCCCTAGAATCGCTACCTTCTATGCCCTGCCCAAGGTGCACAAGGACGCTGTGAACCCACCCGGACGACCGATTGTCTCTGGCATACGGGGGCTATGTGAAAATGTCTGCAAATTTGTGGATTTTTACTTGAAGCCGTTGGTGGAGACGCTCCCTGTTGTGAATTCTGTTGTGGGTTCTGCTCTTGGGCTCCCTCCGGTGGTTATAAGTGGTAGTGCTGCTGTTTGTCCTTCACAGCAGTCATCAGGTGCTTCCACTTTGGACGGGGCTATTTAGTCTGGCTTCACCCTTTAGTGAGTGCCAGTTGTCCATTGTTTTTCTGGAGGATTCACATCTCTGCTTGGTTTCTCCTGCTGGATTGTCCAAATCATCAAAGATCTGTCTTTTCTTTCTAGATAGCGTGGCCTCCTTTGCTAAATTCTGTTTTCAGTCTGCGTTTGTAATTTTCCTCTCCTCTCACAGTCAATATTTGTGGGGGGCTGTCTTTCCTTTGGGGATTTTCTCTGAGGCAAGATAGTTTTCCTGTTTCTTTCTTTAGGGGTAATTAGTCCTCCGGCTGTGACGAGGTGTCGAGGGAGTGACAGGAACATCCCACGGCTACTTATAGTTGCGGTGTTAAGTTCAGGGTCTGCAGGCAGTATAGAGGCCACCTACTCCAGAGCTCGTCCATGCTGCTCCTAGGCCACCAGATCATAACAGTACAACTGGCCTACAATGAGTTAACCGCATCTCAAAAGAAGGGAAAGAAAGTGCTGAGCCATTTTTTTTTCTGTACTCTGTTGTGTTTTTTTTTTTTCCCTCTTCACCTCTGGGTGGCTCAAGAGTTAGGCGCTGACATGTTCAGGGACTTGCTTCTCAGGTGGATCAACTTGCTGCTAGAGTACAGGGTATTTCTGATTATATCGTGCAGACTCCTGTTTTAGAGCCTAGAATTCCTACCCCTGATCTGTTTTTTGGGGACAGGTCCAAATTTTTGAGCTTTAAAAATAACTGTAAACTGTTTTTTGCTCTGAAGCCCCGTTCCTCTGGTGATCCCATCCAGCAGGTAAAAATTGTCATATCTCTGTTGCGTGGCGACCCTCAGGATTGGGCATTTGCCCTGGAACCTGGGAATCCGGCCTTGCTTAATGTAGACACCTTTTTTCAGGCGCTTGGGTTATTGTATGATGAACCTAATTCTGTGGATCATGCTGAGAAAACCTTGTTGGCCCTGTCTCAGGGTCAAGAAGCGGCAGAATCATACTGCCAGAAATTTAGAAAATGGTCTGTGCTTACTAAGTGGAATGAGGATGCTTTGGCGGCAATTTTCAGAAAGGGTCTTTCTGAATCTGTTAAAGATGTTATGGTGGGCTTCCCCACGCCTGCAGGTCTGAGTGATTCTATGTCTCTGGCCATTCAAATTGATCGGCGCTTGCGTGAGCGCAGAGTTGTGCACACTATGGCATTGTCTTCCGAGCAGAGTCCTGAGCCAATGCAGTGTGATAGGATTGTGTCTAGAGCTGAACGCCAAGGATTCAGACGTCAGAATAGGTTGTGCTTTTACTGCGGCGATTCTGCTCATGTTATTTCTGATTGCCCTAAGCGTGCCAAGAGAATCGCTAATTCCGTTACCATCAGTACTGTACAACCTAAATTTCTGTTATCTGTGACCCTGATCTGCTCATTATCGTCATTCTCTGTCATGGCATTTGTGGATTCAGGCGCCGCTTTAAATTTGATGGACTTAGAATTTGCCAGACGTTGTGGTTTTCCCTTACAGCCTTTGCGGAGTCCTATCCTTTTGAGGGGTATTGATGCTACACCATTGGCTAAAAATAAACCTCAGTTTTGGACACACTTAACCATGTGAATGGCGCCAGCCCATCAGGAAGATTGTCGTTTCCTGGTGTTGCATAATTTGCATGATGCTATTGTGCTGGGGTTTCCATGGTTACAGGTACATAATCCGGTGTTGCATTGGAAATCTATGTCTGTGACTAGTTGGGCTTGTCAGGGGGTTCATGATGATGTTCCTCTGATGTCAATTTCCTCCTCCCCCTCTTCTGAAATTCCTGAGTTTCTGTCAGATTTCCAGGATGTTTTCGATGAGCCCAAGTCCAGTTCCCTTCCACCGCATAGGGACTGTGATTGTGCTATTGACTTGATTCCAGGCTCTAAGTTTCCTAAGGGCTGACTTTTCAACCTGTCTGTGCCTGAACATGCCGCCATGCGGAGCTATGTAAAGGAGTCTTTGGAGAAGGGGCATATTCGGCCATCTTCTTCTCCATTGGGAGCAGGTTTTTTTTTGTTGCCAAGAAGGATGGCTCCTTGAGACCCTGTATTGATTATCGCCTCTTGAATAAGATCACGGTCAAATTCCAATACCCTTTGCCTTTGCTTTCTGATTTGTTTGCCAGGATTAAGGGGGCTAGTTGGTTTACTAAGATTGACCTTCGAGGGGCATATGATCTTGTTCGTATTAAGCAGGGTGACGAATGGAAAACTGCGTTTAATACGCCCGAGGGCCATTTTGAATATCTTGTGATGCCATTCGGACTCTCTAATGCCCCATCTGTGTTTCAGTCCTTCGTGCATGATATTTTTCGGAATTATCTTGATAAATTCATGATTGTATATTTGGATGATATTTTGATTTTTTCAGATGATTGGGAGTCTCATGTGAAACAAGTCAGGATGGTATTTCAGGTCCTTCGTGATAATGCCTTGTTTGTGAAGGGGTCTAAGTGCCTCTTTGGAGTACAGAAGGTTTCTTTTTTGGGCTTCATTTTTTCTCCATTATCTATAGAAATGGATCCGGTTAAGGTTCAGGCCATTCATGATTGGATCCAGCCCACATCCGAGAAGAGCCTTCAGAAATTTTTGGGCTTTGCTAATTTTTATCGCCGCTTCATTGCCAACTTCTCTAGTGTGGTTAAACCCCTGACCGATTTGATGAGGAAGGGCGCTGATGTAGCTAATTGGTCCTTTGAGGCTGTTTCTGCCTTTCAGGAGCT
Source organism: Ranitomeya variabilis (assembly GCF_051348905.1). Classification (NCBI taxonomy): domain Eukaryota; kingdom Metazoa; phylum Chordata; class Amphibia; order Anura; family Dendrobatidae; genus Ranitomeya; species Ranitomeya variabilis. Next base: position 635,267,094 of record NC_135232.1, read on the forward strand.
TAAGCGCCGATTTACTTCTGCCCCTGTGTTGCGTCAGCCGGATGTTTCTCTTCCTTTTCAGGTTGAGGTTGACGCTTCTGAGATTGGGGCAGGGGCCGTTTTGTCTCAGAGGAATTCTGATGGTTCCTTGATGAAACCGTGTGCCTTCTTTTCTCGAAAGTTTTCGCCTGCGGAACGCAATTATAATGTCGGCAATCGTGAGTTGTTGGCTATGAAGTGGGCATTTGAGGAGTGGCGACATTGGCTTGAGGGGGCCAAGCACCGCATTGTGGTCTTGACCGATCATAAGAATCTGATTTACCTCGAGTCTGCCAAACGGCTGAATCCTAGACAGGCCCGATGGTCCCTGTTTTTCTCCTGTTTTGATTTTGTTGTCTCGTATCTTCCGGGTTCTAAGAATGTTAAGGCTGATGCCCTCTCTAGGAGTTTTTTGCCTGATTCCCCTGGGATTCTTGAGCCGGTTGGTATTCTGAAGGAGGGGGTGATTCTTTCTGCCATCTCCCCTGATTTGCGATGGGTTCTTCAGGAGTTTCAGGCTGATAAACCTGATCGCTGTCCAGCGGGGAAACTGTTTGCTCCTGACAGATGGACTAGTAAAGTGATTTCTGAGGTTCACTGTTCTGTGTTGGCTGGCCATCCTGGGATTTTTGTTACCAGAGATTTGGTTAGTAGGTCCTTTTGGTGGCCTTCTTTGTCACGGGATGTGCGTTCTTTTGTGCAGTCCTGTGGGACTTGTGCACGGGCCAAACCTTGCTGCTCCCGCACCAGTGGGTTGCTTTTGCCTTTGCCGGTCCCTGAGAGGCCTTGGACGCATATTTCTATGGATTTTATTTCGGATCTTCCTGTTTCCCAGAGGATGTCTGTTTTCTGGGTGGTCTGTGACCGGTTTTATAAGATGGTTCATTTGGTACCTTTGCCTAAATTGCCTTCCTCTTCTGAGTTGGTTCCGTTGTTTTTTCCGCATGTGGTTCGTTTGCATGGCATTCCGGAGAATATTGTGTCCGATAGAGGTTCCCAGTTTGTTTCTAGGTTTTGGCGGTCCTTTTGTGCTAAGCTGGACATTGATTTGTCTTTTTCTTCCGCATTTCATCCTCAGACAAACGGCCAAACCGAGCGAACTAACCAGACTTTGGAAACTTATTTGAGATGCTTTGTGTCTGCCGATCAGGATGATTGGGTGGCTTTCTTGCCATTGGCCGAGTTTGCCCTTAATAATCGGGCTAGTTCGGCTACCTTGGTTTCACCATTCTTTTGTAATTCTGGATTTCATCCTCGTTTTTCTTCAGGGCAGGTTGAGTCTTCTGATTGTCCTGGGGTGGACTCTGTGGTTGACAGGTTGCAGCAGATATGGGCTCATGTTGTGGACAATTTGGTGTTGTCTCAGGAGGAGGCTCAGCGTTTTGCCAACCGTCGTCGGCGTGTGGGTTCCCGGCTTCGGGTTGGGGATTTGGTCTGGTTGTCTTCTCATCATGTTCCTATGAAGGTTTCTTCCCCGAAGTTCAAGCCTCGGTTTATTGGTCCTTATAGGATTTCTGAGATTATCAATCCAGTGTCTTTTCGTTTGGCCCTTCCAGCCTCTTTTTCCATCCATAATGTTTTTCATAGATCTTTGTTGCGGAAATATGTGGTGCCCGTGGTTCCCTCTGTTGATCCTCCTGCCCCAGTGTTGATTGATGGGGAGTTGGAGTATGTTGTGGAGAAGATCTTGGATTCTCGTTTTTCTAGACGGAGGCTTCAGTATCTTGTCAAGTGGAAGGGTTACGGCCAGGAGGATAATTCTTGGGCTGTTGCCTCCGATGTTCATGCTGACGATTTGGTTCGTGCCTTCCATTTGGCTCGTCCGGATCGGCCTGGGGGCTCTGGTGAGGGTTTGGTGACTCCTCCTCAAGGGGGGGTACTGTTGTGAATTCTGTTGTGGGTTCTGCTCTTGGGCTCCCTCCGGTGGTTATAAGTGGTAGTGCTGCTGTTTGTCCTTCACAGCAGTCATCAGGTGCTTCCACTTTGGACGGGGCTATTTAGTCTGGCTTCACCCTTTAGTGAGTGCCAGTTGTCCATTGTTTTTCTGGAGTATTCACATCTCTGCTTGGTTTCTCCTGCTGGATTGTCCAAATCATCAAAGATAAGTCCTGGCTTTGTTTTTGCAGTCCACATGCGGTGGACTTTATAGTTCAGTGAATTGCTATGTTTTTTCTTGTCCAGCTTTGTCTGTGTAAGGATTTATTCAGCCAAGCTGGAAGCTCTGGAGTTGCAGAGTTACCCTCCATGCCTTTAGTTAGGTGTGGAGATTTTTGTATTCTCTGTGGTGGATTTTTGTAGTATTTTAATACTGACCGCACAGTACTCTGTCCTGTCTTTTCTTTCTAGATAGCGTGGCCTCCTTTGCTAAATTCTGTTTTCAGTCTGCGTTTGTAATTTCCCTCTCCTCTCACAGTCAATATTTGTGGGGGGCTGTCTTTCCTTTGGGGATTTTCTCTGAGGCAAGATAGTTTTCCTGTTTCTTTCTTTAGGGGTAATTAGTCCTCCGGCTGTGACGAGGTGTCGAGGGAGTGACAGGAACATCCCATGGCTACTTAAAGTTGCGGTGTTAAGTTCAGGGTCTGCGGTCAGTATAGAGGCCACCTACTCCAGAGCTCGTCCATGCAGCTCCTAGGCCACCAGATCATAACAGCTCCCCTCCTATGTCAGAGACACTACTGATGTGTTGAGGAGGGTTGATGGACTGTCTCTCGAGGCGGGTATGATTCTTGTCACTATTGACATTGAATCTTTATATACATCGATAAGACATGAGGATGGATTGAGGGCGGCCCGTTTTTTCCTTGAGAATACCAACTTGGATGGCCATCTTTCTGAATTTATTTTGGAGTTACTTGAGTTTATTTTAACTCACAATTATTTTGTTTTCAAAGACAGGTTTTATTTACAATTACAAGGTACTGCGATGGGCGCGGCGTGTGCTCTGTCATATGCAAATCTGTTTTTGGGGTTCTGGGAGAGACATATCTTCCAGGGGGACGGGGCACACGCCGCGGACCCAGTGGTGGGCTGGTTTCGCTACATCGATGATGTTCTGATGATCTGGAATGGTGGCGAGGCCAGCCTATCAAAATTTATGCAGGAGTTAAATCACAATACTTTTAATTTAAAATTCACTTATTTATGGCATAAAAGCACAATTGATTTTTTGGATCTTACTTTATATGTTGCCGAGGATGGCTCAATTGAGACCGATCTTTATCGAAAAGATACATCTGTAAATTCGTTACTTCATGCCTCCTCGGCACATAATTATTCTGTCATCAAGGCCATCCCAGTTGGGCAATTTTTGAGGAACAGACGGGTCTGCTCCACAGAGACCTGCTTCGAGAGGCAGTCCGCCATTCTCACCGAACGATTCCGGGCACAGGGGTACAGTCGTCGTTGCATCAGGGCAGGGTATGGAAGGGCGAAGTCCACAAGTAGGACAGATCTACTGTTGCAAGCCAAGAGACCTAAATCAGATGATGGATCTGGGGTCAGATTCATTTCTACATCCAACTGTCAATGGAGCCGCATCCGGGAGATTTTTATTAAACATTGGTCTATACTACAGACTGATGGTATATTGGCCTCACATTTGACAAAAGTTCCCCTAATGACACAGCGTAGGGGTAAGAACGTTAAAGATACTTTGGTGAGGAGCCATTATATAGCCAAAAATAGGAGTGGAAATTTCCTGGATGCGAGTAGTCCAAGACAGGGGTGCTTCCCGTGTGGGTCGTGCGTCGCGTGTCCGAATATCCTTAGATGTGGGACCTTCAGGACTTCAGATGGGAGCAGGGAATTTAAAATACGAGATTATATCTCATGTAATACGTCCTTTGTGATATATTATGCCACCTGTCCCTGCTCCCTAATTTATGTCGGTCTCACATCTAGGGAATTAAAAATTCGGATGCGCGAGCACGTACGCGATATCTTGGCCGCAAAAGAGGCAGTGGATGTGTCGGGTTTGAAGACTCTGCCAAGACATTTCCACACTTACCATGGATCTGACCCCAGAGGCCTGAAAGTAAGAGGTATTGAGAGGATACATGGTGGGATCAGGGGTGGCAATATGGTGAAAACACTTGCACAACGAGAGTGTAGGTGGATTGTCATCCTCGATACCATGGCCCCAAGGTGGTTGAATGAGAAATTAAGCTTTGCCCCATTCTTGTGAATAGTGAGGCCCTACGTGTGTGGATAGGAACTATTGGGCACTTTTCTTGCCACGCCTGTGTAGCATTGGATATGCAATTGGGTATTGGACTTAATTGTCCACCCCTTTTCTCTCTCTTTATCTTATGTCAGTCCACCATTCTTTTTAATTATTCTGTATTAACAATTTGTCTTGTGTTTGTTTTTTATATAGTGATTTTTTATACATGATCACGGCTTTGGATGCTATTTTGGCTGCATTATATCCCCCCTCTTTATATATGTTAATCACAAGGAAATAAGGAGAAAGAAAAATGAAGCTTCAATCAAAATTGTTCTTGTTTTGTTTGTCTATATGTATTGTATATAATAAGCATTAATATTCACTGCACTTGCCACTTTAAATTTAATAATATGTATTTGCATACAATTTTGTTTCTCTATATTGTTATGCAATTGGTCCAGGTTCTTATTATTGTCTGGTTCTTTTTATAAGTGAGGTGTGATATCCTTTCTATAGACCAGACACTGTTGTGCACGATCGTTTTTCTGTCACTACTATCCCTAACATATCTAGTGGGGGGGATTGGGCAGCGTTTTGATCTTTGTAAAGATGGCCGCTGCCGTGGTCTTCTTGAAAATGGCCGCCAGGGGTGCGCATGCCCGCTGCCGCCAGGAGTGCTCGTCACTTGATACGGCTGTCTATAATAGCAGGGCGCGCGTCACATGACGTCTATGGGCGGACTTCTGCCTCACGCCCGCCCTGCTATGACGGCTCCAGCAGTGACGCGCCCCGGGTGCCACCGCGCATGCGCCGTCTCCCTGGCCCCATTTCCTGTTTTATGGCTATTTAAACCGCACGAGACTGGCCATTAGTGAACCCCGCTGAGAAAGCGAATACGCAAAACGCGCGTCCGGGGGCGCCTAGCAAGGAGGGGGTACCCTATTCTAATGACCGCAATGGGTAAGCTTGATCTGTTATTTGATGCACTAAATGCATAGTATTACCGCTACTTTTGTTAAAGGAATACATGTTGGACCTTGTATACAGAGATCATTGCTTTACGACTATTGCTATATAAAAAAGAAGGGATATATACTTTTTTCTTTCCCCTGTTTTTGCTGGGCTATCGTCATGTCTCCTTCCTATTGTCCTCTTTTAAGTGCATAGTGCACATAGCACGTACTTGCAATTTTTGACATTGTGTTATATTGTTGGAAGTTATAAATAAATAAAGACGTTACATTTTATAACTATGTGGTTATGGACATTTTTGCTCCGTTTTTTCGTATTGAATCTCTTTTGGAGTTGTCCTGATGTTCTGACGCCCGCTGGGCGTTTTGGGAGAGCTAATCTGGTTTGCTCTCTTATATCATCTACTCTGGTGCTTCATGATTCAGTTATTAAATATTGGGATAGGATCTTGGAGCTGGGAATACCCCTTTACATTCCCCATATGCATTAGACTAATGTCTGCCCACAGTCTAATCTATTTGGGTGCCCTGAACAATTGATTGTTGGGGGAAATATCAATCTGGTATGTCAAATTTCGGTCTGCCAATCCTATTGTCTCTCAGAGATAAGCCATGTCGGGCCACATCTTTCTGATAGAGAGCATGGAAGTGTTTGACCAAACGAGCTCTCCTGTGTATGGGATAGTTGGCATAGATGGCTATAGAGCAAAAAGATTCAGGCTCAAAGTTAAGTTTTTTCTCCTGACATGTAAAGATTCGGAAGCTTCCCACATGCATGAGTTGGACAACTTCCAGCTGAAATTGGCAGTTATGGCCAACTTTGATTTAATGTGTTGAGGTCTTTGGGCTTTCAGTGCTTCACATCTAGTGAGGAAGTAGATAAGGAAAAGGCACTAAAATACACTTTACCCAAGAGTCAACAATCAGAACTTATGATTGAGCTCCAGGCACTTTGTTATACCCACATTTAGGCACAGTACAGATCATAAAGACCATTCTGGAGGACCCCATTGATTTGACTGAGCTCCATATAATATTACTACAGTAGCAATTGAACCTGTTCTATGCCCTGGTGACGAGCATTTTTATTGGTACATTTCCAGCGCTATTTTTTTTTTAAGACACTGCGTCTGCAAATTTGCTGACTCCGGCACCATTTTATTGAAGTATTGTACTGCAAAATTAAAGGGAACCTGTTACCAGAAATAACACTTGTAGTGCAGCTGTGTCCTCGCTGTGCAGTGAGAAGGCAGTGACCCGGCAAAAGTTTAAAATAAAGTCTCATTTAATGTACAGCGTACTCACAAACAGAAAATAAAACAGATCCTCCGGATCACAGCTGGGAAAACAAAGACAGTCAATGACCCGTTGCCGAGGGCTATGGCACCGCCGTGTACGCTGTATGGTCCTGTGTCGCCTCACACAGGTAGTGCTCTTGCAGAGCTGTCTGCTCTGCCTGCTTGCAAGACCAAAACTGACACACCCAAATCCTCCCTGCAGGGTTTTTCTTTCAAACTGGAATCTGTGGCCATAGGCCACATGCAAGACCCAGCCTGGAGGAAACGGACCAGCCCCACTTCCTTCCTGCAGTCCATTTAAAAAATAAAAGCCCATACCGGCTTTTCCTGAACAATGCCCAGGCCAAATAGCTTGACCAGGTCCACACTACTTTTATTTTGCCCTGTTACTCACAGGCATACTGCTGTGACCACAAGGCACTATAGCGGTCTAATAGGACTTCGTCCGCACCCTAGGAGATACATAGCGACCCTCACATATGACACCGGTCACTGCCTTGCACACTGTTAACCTGCAGATATGCGGTTAATTTGCAGGTTAACAGCGTTATTTTGATGCCCAACGCCTGCATGCAGCTGAATGCAGCAGGGAGGAAATGAACTTTATTCATCCCACCAGCAGTTCAGTCATGGAGGTCAGGGGTGCTGCTGGTTCAGTAATTGCTCTAAGTATACAGAGCGATCGCTGTAACCGTACCCCTGGTCCTCTAAATTGAGACTGGCTGTCAGTTAGGGCCGGGGGATGCGTTAACAGCCACTATTCTGTATACTAAGAGCAAGGACTGAACCCGTGGTGCCCCTGACCCCATGACTGAAGCCGAATGCTGGTGGGGAGACTAGAGTTAATTTTATTTTTGCTGTATTGGGCTACGTGCAGGCGCCAGGCAGCATAATACTCTTAACCTGCAAATTAGCCGCATATCTGCAGGTTAATAGCATTATTTCTGGTGACAGTTTCCTTTAACATAGCACAAAAATGTACCAATAAAAATGCCTGCCACCCGGGCGTAGAACGAGTTCAATAGCTAGTCCTGGTATATGTTCCACCATCCTTGTATATGCTCTTTCAGCCTGGTATATACTCCCCCAGCCTGGTATATGCCCCCCGGTCTTGCATAAGCTCCTCCAGCCTAGCATATGCTCCCCAGTCTGGTATATGCTCACCAGCCTTTTATATGCTTCCTCATCCTTGTATATGCTCCCCCAGCCTGGTATATGTTCCCCAACTTGGTATATGTTTCCCCATCCTATTATATGTTCCCACATCCTGTGCCCTATCCTATTATATGCTCCCTGAGCCCATTATATGCTCCACCGTCATAGTATATGCTTGTAAAGAGCTCCCTGGAGTGTCCTAGTGTGGGATCACTAGTCTTCTTGGACACAACTTGGTATGAGGAAGTGCGATCAGGGTGAGGATTAAGGGATTCAGACTTTAGGCTAGTGAGACTGGACCATTTGGAAGATGTTGTAGTGCTGCCAAGCCTGCTGGAAGCATTATCTGCTATCCAACTGACCACCTGTTTGCACTGCTCTGGCTTCAGAAGTGGTGTACCTGAAAAGCGGAACAGAAATCTATGTGTCATGGATGGACGTATTTCTTGTGCTCTAGCAACAGTCATAAGCACACCTGCCCCACGTCCTCGGCATCTGAGTGCAACATCATCAGCACTTCTACTTCCCCAACCCTTAAAGCACGCTTTAAGCATTTTGTAATGCCTAGGTCTCTTGAAACCAAGTTTAGTTTTAATATAAGAAAAAACCTGAAGCATTTTTGGGGAGTTTACTCCACCATAATGTAACAGAAATAATGTAAAAGTGTATGAATGACAATCAAATTCAATCCAGAAAAATGTTTCAATGCTTTTTGGCATTTTATAGATCACATACATGTACACAGACAATGTAATAATGTATAGCTGAGAAATGGAAGCCTATACAATTTTTAAAAGCTTTTTCAGTTTTAGAGAACACAAATGTTCATAGACCATGTAACACTGTATGGCTGAGAAATGGAAACCTACATAATTTTTAAAAAGCTTTTTCTCAGATTTAGAGATCACAGAAATGTTCACAGAAATGTTCACAGACCATGTAACACTATGGCTGAGAAATGGAAGCCTACAACATTTTCAAAAGTGTTTTCTCAGTTTTAGAGATCACAGAAATTTTCTCAAACCGCGTAACACTGTATGGCTGAGAAATGGAAGCCTACAGAAAATTTTAAAAGCCATTTCTCAGTTTTAGAGATCATAGAAATGTACTCAACACTACAGAATACTGTATGGCTGAGAAATGTAGCCCAGGAAAATGTTCCAAGATTTTTGGGTGTGTTATATAACACAAAAAAGGACCTCAAAGCATATAATATTTGATTAATCAAAATATATATAAAAAATTAGCTATATATTTTCCAATGGATTGCACAGGCCTACTCCCTGTCTACATGCTGGATTCTGTCACTCTCCCTACTCCTGCTACTCTTCCTTCCTCCCTAGAAACAGCAAAGCAAATAATTAGCCCTTAGAAGGGCTTCTAGTATGATGGCTCAGCTAGCTTCAGCACCAGTATGAACACTAGAGGCCTCTGATTCATTATATTGTGCACACAGGCCTAGACAATCACTCTCTTCGTCCAATATGAAGTGTCACAGAGCTGTGCAATGGGGTCAGTGTGCCAAGACGGGGTAGTGCCTGTCCTTTTATAAACCCTGATTATGTCAGACAGACAGCCAATCACAGTGCCAGGACTCTGAACATTTTTTACCTTTTGTGCATTACCGCCCTTTTCCAAGATGGCGTCTTTGGTCTCATGTGCACTGTGTCTTCCTGCTATAAAACTCCACCCCAGCCTTCAGTCTGTGCTAGAGTATTCAGCCTTGCATCCAGCTCCTGACCTCTGATTACTCCCTGGCTATATACCTGCTCCTATTAACCTGTGGGGTTTATCCTGCTACTCTGCTCTGAGTTCCTGCTGCATACACCAGTTCCAGTAATACTCCTTCATCTGCTGCTCGTTTTTACTTCCATCTGCATTTGCTGGACATGTAAGCTGTTTCTGCTCTGCAAAAACCTGAGACTATTAACCAGGCCTCCCTGGTTGGGCTAAGATATAATTTGAACTGCGTTATAAGCTTATCTCTCTGTGTTTGGACTAAGACAAGGATTTATTCTTGTCAAGTATCCTCAAGAATAACTGTGCTTCACAGACTTTCTGCTTGATTGCATTTTCCTCTGAAGTTTCCTATAGACTGCTAAGCTGCGTTTCATATTTACACCAAGTGTTGTGGACTTGAGTTTCTCTCTGCACCTGTTTGAATCACCGTGTGATAATATAGACTTTACCACTTATAAAACTGTGTCCTGTAGTTGTCTTGTTCCACACAAAGAGTCTCCTGAGTTATCCCCTATAATTATTACAGGATACTCTAGCCATAAAAAAAGGAGACTGCTGGAACAATGACTGCAGAAAGCAGATTAGAGCAGGTGTTTTCCATAATTAGATCACTGCAGAAAGATGTGGAAGGTCTGCAAAAGAAGTTTGGAAGCTTTGAACACAATCAACAAGTGTTTGGACAAACTTTGCAGGACTTAAGCAACCGCATGGCAGCCCAGGAAAACAAACTTGGCATAGAGTCCCAGTATGGATGGGCTTTTCAGGACATAAGCACCCAAATAGCTGCACAAGTGACTTTACCCTCTGGGCAACCGCCACCAGCTAGCCCACCTAAGTTGCCCCCATTCAGATTTAATGGTGATCGCGACAAATTTCATGGCTTTGTGAATCAATGTATGCTATATTTTGATGTGCATGCTGACTGTTTTCCTACTGATAGATCCAAAGTATTGTGTGTAATAATGCTACTGACCTCACGAGCGCTCGCCTGGGTGAATCCGATGATTGAGTCTCGTGACCCACGGTTAAATAACTTGGATGATTTCTTGGCCGCTATGGCATTAATGTTTGATGACCCTAATCCCCATGCAACCGCTGAATCTGCTTTGTTGTCTTTACGCCAGGCTAAACGTTCTGTTATTGAGTATGCCACTGAATTCAGGAGATTAGCGGTAGATACCAATTGGGACAGTTATGCACAATTGCCTATTTTTAAAATGGGTCTGTCTAGTATTATAAAAGATGAACTAGCTCGCTCTGAGTCACCACAAGAGCTAGAGACATTTATACAGCATTGTGTACGCATAGACATTTGCCTTACTGAGCGTAGGCAGGAGAAATTTGCTGCATATAACCATATTTCTAACTTTTCCCTTCCTTCCAAAGAGCCTGCAGGTAAAACCTCTCGGGAGGTGGAGGAGGTGCCCATGCAAATTGATTCCGTTCAGAGGCGCGAGATCAATGAGCGCCGGGAGCATCGCCTTCGTAAAAGTCTATGTTTCTACTGCGGCCAGTCTGACCACTTCTTGATCAATTGTCCTAAGTGTCCTAGACGGCCTAACAAGGTGCTAGCAGCAGTAGGGGAGTATGACAACTGTGATGATGAATCTGACATCTCTGAATGTAGCCTGCCTTTAAACGCTGTATTCCATTCACTTTCTATGACTTCACCCCCAAGGAGCTGAAGGAGAAGAACTCTCACTGTTCTCTCCCTATTAAGATCCTGTGTTCAGGACAGTGGATTTCCAGTGCAGCTATGATTGACTCAGGTGCAGGTGGCAATTTCATGGATATCGCATTTGCCAAGGAACATGGTATTGAAATTCAGCAAAGAGCCTCTCCAATTACCATGGAAACAGTGGATTGGTCACCTTTAATCTCTGGGCCTGTGGATCAGGAGACCATACCCCTTGAAATTTTGTTGGAGCCTAATCATCAGGAGCAACTTTCTTTCTTGCTAATTTCTTCTCCTCATTTTCCTGTGATTTTAGGCATTCCTTGGTTGCATTCTCAGAACCCAATTATCAACTGGGAGACCAAGGAGATTATCTTTCCAACAAGGAGCAACTCAGCGTTAACAGAAGCTGTCCCCGAGTCCACGGCTACGGAACCACATGTACAGGTATTTTCTTTACCTCCAGCATATAAAGAGTTATCTGACATCTGTGACAAGAAGAATGCAGATCAGCTTCCTCCACACAGGCATTATGACTGTCCCATTGAGTTGCTTCCTGGGGCAGCTATTCCTTTTGGTAACGTATACCCTTTGGCGGCACCTGAGCTTCAAGCCTTAAAGGAGTATATTGATGAAAATCTGGCCAAAGGCTTCATACATCCTTCTTCCTCACCAGCAGGGGCACCTATATTTTTTGTAAAAAAGAAGGATGGGACCCAGAGACCCTGTGTTGACTATCGGGAACTCAATAAGGTAACCGTACGAAACCATTACTCTTTGCCTCTGATTCCCGAATTACTGGAAAGAGTCCGCCATGCTAAGGTGTTCTCTAAACTGGATCTTCGTGGGGCTTATAATTTGGTGCGTATTAGTCCAGGGGATGAGTGGAAGACAGCATTCCGATGCCGGTATGGACACTTTGAATATCTTGTGATGCCCTTCGGGCTTTGTAATGCCCCTGCAACGTTTCAACACCTTGCTAATGACATTTTCAGAGTTTTGTTGGACCAGTTTGTGGTGATCTATTTGGACGATATTCTAATCTTTTCTGACTCTCTACAGGAACATGAAGAACATGTCAAAGCTGTTTTAAGACGTCAGAAAGAGAACCATCTGTATATCAAGCTGGAGAAATGCGAGTTCCATCGTTCTGAGATACAGTTCTTAGGTTATATCATCTCTCCCCAGGGGCTGAACATGGAATCTGGTAAGATTCAGGCTATCCTTGACTGGCCAGTACCCAAGAACGTTAAGGAGGTCCAACGTTTTATTGGTTTTGCAAATTTCTACAGACGCTTCATTCGAAATTTTTCTGATATTGTCCGTCCCATTACTTCCTTGACAAAGAAGAAAAAGCCCTTTAAGTGGCCATCACAGGCTCAAGAAGCTTTTGATCAGCTTAAGATCTGTTTCATATCAGCACCGCTGTTGATACACCCAGATCCAACACTTTCATTCATTGTGGAGGTGGATGCTTCTGATAATGCTTTGGGGGCTATTCTCTCCCAAAGAACTGGAGAGAAGGACTGCTACATCCTTGTGCTTTCTTTTCCCATAGACTAACCTCAGCAGAGAAGAATTACGACATGGGAGACAAGGAATTGCTGGCTATTATTGCGGCTTTCAAAGAATGGAGGCATCATCTGCAAGGAGCTGCACAACAGATCATAGTGCTAACTGACCATCGCAATTTAGAGTTCCTTAGATCCGCTAGATGTCTTTCTCCTCATCAGGCTCGTTGGAACTTATTTTTAAATCAATATAACTTTGTTATCTCGTACCGTCCAGGTTCTCGTAATGGGAAGGCTGATGCTTTATCCCGAATCCATGCTGAGGATTCCGTACCTGAAGCCCCGTCCAAGACCATTCTATCTGATGCCAATTTCATCTGAGTTATCCACGATCAGGACTTGTGGAAGGAGTGCAGGGAGGCCTATGACGGTGATGTATTTCTGGCTAACCCACCTGTGGATATTAATCTTGTCTTTAAGTGTGGCATGTGGTTCAGAGATCAACGTATATATGTCCCTGAGGTCATCCGTCTGCAGATCCTCAAGTTGGTACATGACTCCAAGTTGGCTGGTCACAGGGGGGTACAGAAGACACAAGAGTTCCTGAGCCGATTCTTCTGGTGGCCAACTTGCCTGAAGGATACCAAGGACTATGTTCTCTCTTGCGAGGTATGTGCCCGTTACAAGACTCCTCATGTGGCACCTACGGGTCTTCTACAAGCATTACCTGTTCCGTCCCGCCCTTGGGGGTCTATATGAATGGACTTTATTGTGGAGCTGCCTACATCGGGGGCATGAATACAATCATGGTGGTAGTTGATCGACTGACTAAAGCTGCTCATTTTGTTCCATGCACCGGCCTCCCCTCAGCTAAAGATACAGTGAACTTGGTTATACAGAATGTCTTTCGGTTTCATGGGGTTCTGGATGAGATCATCTCTGACCGTGGAGTACAGTTCACTTCAAGATTCTGGAAGGGGTTTTGCTCTGCACTCAATATTAATGTCTGTCTCTCTTCCGCTTACCATCCCCAGACAAATGGTCAGACTGAGCGTACCAACCAGACGCTGGAACAATATCTAAGATGCTATGTCAGCCATCTCCAGGATGATTGGTTGGAGTTGCTGCCGTTAGCCAAATTTTCATATAATAATTCTCAGAGCACCTCCACTAAATTTACACCTTTCTTTGCCAATCTGGGTTATCATCCGTGTATTTTACCTAGGTTTCCAATTAATTCTCCGGTTCCGGCAGTGGAGGAAAGGCTGACTGCGATGAGACAAAATCTGGAGGTTCTGAAGGAATCCCTGACCACAGCTCAAGAACGTTATAAGAGATCGGCTGATAGATTCCGTAAACCTGCACCCATGTTCAAGGTAAGAGATTCCGTGTGGTTAGCAACTAAGAATCTGAAGATAAATGTTCCTTCACAAAAACTTGGACAGAAACTGATTGGCCCTTTCAAGATCAACGGTATTGTGAGCTCTGTGGCCTGCCGGCTGAAGCTGCCTAGGACTATGAATGTACACCCAGTTTTTCATGTATCTTTACTAAAGCCTGTATCTCCTAATACCTTCCAGGGACATGTTGTGCCACCTCCGCAGCCTGTGGTGATTGATGGGCAAGAACAATTTGTGGTGGATGAAATTATTGATTCCAGGATTCGCAGGAATTGGCTCCAATATCTGATAAGATGACAGGGATATCCCCCTGAGGAAGACTCTTGGGAACCTGTGGAAAACATCAATGCCCAACAGAAGATTTCTCATTTTCATCAGAGATTCCCTGAGAAACCAGGTCTAGGATCGTCCTGAGGCAGCTTCTAAGGAGGGAGTAATGTCAGGACTCTGAACATTTTTTACCTTTTGTGCATTACCGCCCTTTTCCAAGATGGCGTCTTTGGTCTCATGTGCACTGTGTCTTCCTGCTATAAAACTCCACCCCAGCCTTCAGTCTGTGCTAGAGTATTCTGCCTTGCATCCAGCTCCTGACCTCTGATTACTCCCTGGCTATATACCTGCTTCTGTTAACCTGTGGGGATTATCCTGCTACTCTGCTCTGAGTTCCTGCTGCATACACCAGTTCCAGTAATCCTCCTTCATCTGCTGCTCGTGTTTACTTACATCTGCATTTGCTGGACATGTAAGCTGTTTCTGCTCTGCAAAAACCTGAGAATATTAACCAGGCCTCCCTGGTTGAGCTAAGATATGATTTGAACTGCCTTATAAGCTTATCTCTCTTTGGACTAAGACAAGGATTTATTCGTGTCAAGTATCCTCAAGAATAACTGTGCTTCATAGACTTTCTGCTTGATTGCATTTTCCTCTGAAGTTTCCTATAGACTGCTAAGCTGCGTTTCATATTTACACCAAGCGTTATGGACGTGAGTTTCTCTCTGCACCTGTTTGAATCACCGTGTGATAATATAGACTTTACCACTTATAAAACTGTGTCCTGTAGTTGTCTTGTTCCACGCAAAGAGCCTCCTGAGTTATCCCCTGTAATTATTACACACAGTAATACCACAAACAAGATGGCTACGGCATTACAGTGACTCACAGGCAATTCCCGCATGCTTATTGGCTGCGTAACAGGTGACAAAGATGCAGGGATTTGAGTTTTACTTCGAGCACCGCCAATTGCTCGCTGAGTAACAAGCACATCCACGCACTGTGATACTCCTGCGATAGTCTAGTATCACCGAGCACGTTCTCTCAACCCTAGTGGGCACCATTCCTGTGAACTTAAGGGACTAAACAACCTCATTCTCATTAGAGGTGAAGGAGGGTCTCAGTAGTGAGAATGACACTAAATAGAAAATAATGGGGTTGTATCAAGATTACAAAATATCATCCATCCACAAGATAGGCAGTAAGCTGCTGATTGCTGTGTGTCACATCATTCCCAAAACAGAATCTTGAATCTTCCCCATTTGAATGGAGCGTTATTGCTTTTGGTGATGTCACATTGATACAGCAGCTTCTTCTCTTCTCCTCTTCCCCTGTCCATGAGGCATCACTGCCGAAGTCATGCTGATTGATGCACAGCTCCCTGCTGTCTAATTGTGGGGAGCCAACTGTCAGCATGATGACCAAAAGAAGAAGAGCTACTCTGTTGAAGTGAGGTCAAATGAAGCATCAGAATCTTGGACAGCAGTGGTCTGTGATCTCTCTGAGTCGACAGAGATCAGAACTGGGCAGAAAAAGAAGGTAGTAGTTACTACCTGCCTGTGAGATCTTAGCCCCATAGGGAAAAATAAGTAAAGTTGGCACTCACCATCAGCTTCAGTAAAACAGTCCTTTATTTTGTCAAAGACATCAGAAGGAGTACTGGGCAGGGGGTGTGCAGCAGTGTGAAAAGCTGGACAATGGCCATTTCATGCTTCTTGCAGTGCTTCTACGGGCTTGAAGTGCAAAACGGCCGTCGTCCAGCTTTTCACACTACCACACATCCCCTGCCCACTGCCCTTTCTGATGTATTTGATGAAATAAAGGACAGTTACTGAAACCGATGGTGAGTGCCACCTTTCTTTTTGTTTCTCTTCACTGAACGTATTAGCGATTTCTATGTTGAAGCACCACCAAGAAAGTTACAGATTGAGTTTCTTTTCAGTAGTAGAACTGCTGACATTTATGGAATTTAAAACTGGTTCCCATTAGCTTCACTTTCACATGTAGTAAAAATGAAGTAAGTCCCAGAGAAGTCCTATATAGTGGTTTTCCTGGTTTTGCATGAAAGTCTGCAGTCACTCTGTTTGACCACAGACTTGTGAATCCTAACATCGCACACAGCATGCCACTTGTCACATGTGTAGGCAGAGGGAGCAGGCGGAGATGTGACTACAAGAATGTAATATGCATACCCCTGGCCACATTCCGACTCGATCAATATAAGGGAACTGACCAGTCAATAGGGACATAGCCATAGGGCTGCAGATGTTTAAAATGAACCTTGAAGCATGACGAGCGCAATAGAAGACCTGAACTTAAATGACACTTGAGCATTTAGATTTGTGAGACATATTGATCATGAAATTGATCCCTTAGAAATTTAAGTTTTTCTCTGCTCATTCTTAACAGGAATATCCAATGGTATAGAGATGACAGAGATGGTTGCAGAGGTGGCTCGACCACGACCGGCCCTTGCTTGAGGGGGGCCTGCCGACTCTATGCATATTTCAGCTGGGTATGCATCCGAAAATGCACATTCAGCTGAAATGCATTGTGGAGCAGAGATCTTCTGGGTCCCTGGGCCGCAATACATGTCGCCAGCAAATCAGACACCAGCAGTTTATGTCAACATATAACTTACTGGTGGCAGATGGCAGTGATGTCAGTCATTGCCCATTACTTGCATGCTAAAGTCAGCTGCCATCGTCTGTGCTGGCTACAGAGGAGGATACTGCACAAGGTGAGAATTGTTTATTTTTTTTGCATTAAAGAACAGCGGCAGGGCAGGCGACATGTATAGTAGAATGGGTGACATATAGTGCAGGATGAGCCCAGGATGGGGGACATACTGTACATACCAGGATGGGCCCAGTAAGGGGGACATATACACCAGGAAGGAGCCCAGGATGGGGACATATATACCAGGATGGTTGACATATAGACCATGAATGGGTCGAGGATAGGGGACATATATACCTGGAAAGGTTCAAGGATGGTGGATGTTAGCACAGGATGGGGGAGGGGGGTCAACACGTATGTCATTATCAGATTTAGAAAGCTACAAGGGCCTATACCAATACATCTGACCAACATGCGGGGGGGGGGGGGGAGACATCGAATTTTTAGTTACGCCACCAGGAATACCCTTTAAATAATGTACTCTCTTTTGATTAGTTTGGGGTTTAAATGATGTATGAATTGTATCTCTGGGTTAACCCATTCATTAATAATAGCAATCTTCGCAGCAGATGTAAAGATATACTATTGTTGTATAATAGCAAAACACAGTTTAGAGGTTTTCCTTTGATAAAAAAAAAATGATTGGAAAATGCCTGGTTTCCAAGCTTGTGCCACATAGGAGTCCTGTTTCTATAGTAAAGAGTAAAGGGGTTAATTTCTGCTGCAGCATCCACTAACAATCTGAAATGGCTCTGGCAGCATAGGCATCTGTTTCACCAGATTCCCTATGACTCACTGTTCCTTTTTAAGCTGCTTCAAACCTATACTTTGGCCAAAGTTCACACGGTGAGACATATTCAATGGGAAACAACAACTGTTGTTTGAGCTAAATGCTTCCGAAAAGTAAAAGTGGTATTTATAAATGCAGCCCGTGAAAACAGTGTATTGTGCTTTGCCTTAAGTGCGGGTGGCAAGAAGGGATTATAAAGTGTTATTTGTGTTAAAACTGGATGCAGTTGCAAGTGTGTATTTACTGACGTCTGTTTGCAGAGAAAGTGCTTTTAAAGAAAGATTGGGAGAAATAATGAGGAGCGTTTAAATTATCCTGAAGAATCTAAGTTTACATACGTATACTTACATAACAGGTTCATGTCCTGTAGAATGTAAGCCGGCAAGGTCATCTTCCCTCTGTACCAGTCTGTCATTGTTAGTTTGTCTACTGTAAGTGATATTTGTATTTTGATGTAACCCCCTTCTCATGTACAGCACCATGGAATTAATGGTGCTATATAAATAAATAATAATAATAATAATAAATAATAATTCATGTCATAATATGAAACAGGAAAAAAGGACATCTTTATTATAAATGGACACCAAAGCAAAATTAAAAGAAATTTTCCCCTTTGAATTAAAAAAAGATGACAATAATAATCATAATAATCATAGAATATCTATATTCCAGAATACTAAGGCTCCGACTCATAAAGACTGCTTTTTCTACGCCAGTCTTGATGACGATTGCACAGGAGTAAGATGCGACAAATCTATGAGGAGGTGTGCTCCTTTTAATGCCCAGCCAAGCACCCTCCCAGAAAAATTCTATACACATTTCAAAATGTTGGCCAGAACTAGCATAAAAAAAAAAAAACTTTTACCTCTATTATAAGTTGCATGAAAAGGTTTGTGACACTTCAAGCCGTTTTACGAGCAGAAACGGGCAAAAAACTGCTTGATGAATTTTTGGCCTTTATGCTGTTTGAATAAGGGAACAAAAACCATGACTGTGCAAAAAATGTATGTGTAAAGGGTGCATCAATATGGTGAAGGGTAAAAAATTTAAAGATCAAGATGGTACCAAAACTTATGAAATTCAAACTCACATAACCTGTGCAAGTAAGGGTCTCATTTACTATGCTGTGTGTCCCTGTGATAAAATCTACATTGGTTTAACCAGCAGGGAATTAAAGATCAGGGTGAGAGAACACTGTTTAGATATTGAAAAGGCCAAAAACACGACGGACAATACCATGCTCAAAACAATTCCAAAACATTTTAAAAAATTTCACCAATGGCTTGGTAATAAAATATGTGAATATGTACCTCAAGAATTTATCCTGAAAGAAATGTGTAACTTTGGACACATTTTTATGGCTGTTTCTAAAGAGCTTGAGAAAGGCTCAGATGGAGCCGAAACGTCGCCCAGTGAAGTGCTGCCTCTTTTTTGAGCTTTTGTAAACTTGGTGCAATCGTTGGACTGGTTGCCTGGGGCCTTGCACCCGAAGATAAGTATATATAGAAGTGTTGTGCTGTTCCCCTTTTTTTGCTGTTTCTAAAGAGGTGGTGATTAATGATGAGCTAGTATACTCGTTGCTCAGGTTTTCCAGAGCACGCTGGAGTGGTCTCCGAGTATTTGTAACTGCTCAGAGATTTAGTTTTCCTTGCCTCAGCTGCATGATTTATAGCTACTAGACAGCTTGAATACATGTGAGGATTCCCTAGCAACCAGGCAACCCCCACATGTACTCAGGCTGGCTAGTAGCTGTAAATCATTCATCTGAGGCGATGAAAACTAAACCTCCAAGCACTTACAAATACTCGGAGACCACCCGAGCAACAAGTATACTCTTTCATCACTAGTGGTGATATATGTCATAAAAGGGTCTCAATAAACATCCTTGTATTATCTTGATAGAAAATGATGTAGTAGAGAGATGGAATCATATGAACAATTATCATATTTATAAAGTTCCATAAATTCTAGAATTCTTGTAAATAAACATTCTCGAATACAGAGGTAAATTTCAAAAGCCTTGCTATTTGCCATAGACTCACATTTGGTTTTCACTAGTAGTACTTTGTAATTCTGGATGGTATACATTTTTGTGCACTTTAGGTATATCTACTTTTCAACCAAAAACCAAAAAACAACAAGGATCCCTAAAATATAACTTTTAATAATTATAAAAGCTAAAAACAGTTTGCTCCAATATGAGAGACAATAATATTCAGAAAAATAACTCAAAGAATAAAATCTAATTCACCCTGTCAGGTATCCTATTACTGCTCCCTACCTGACAGCGGAGGTTGACACCCTAAGTTTCTGCGGTAGGCGCCCCCGCTCCTCGACGACTGGCCCTAATAGCCCTAATTACATCCTATATTCCCTAAATGAAACCTTCTGATTACCAGAAAAAAAGAAACAAATATAAAAAATCAAAAAAATGCAAAAATTAGAATATAAAAAAGAAAAAAAAATGAACTCAGCAAAAAAACACAATTGTTATTTAGTACCAGACAAGAAGGTCCCTAATAGGGTGTAACAAATCACAACTATTGGGTGAAAATATCAGTGTCTCGTTTATCCAAAAAATATATCAGCGGGCCACTCCATCCCACATCCCTATATATAGTCATGTGTATCCAGAGTTTTTAAGTGGTCAAATGACACCCAAAAATGTGGTGTCCTTAATAGGACTGCAGCCCACAAAAACAAAGACATCCCCACAAGGGACCACCAGAGCAGGTTAAACAAACAAAAAGACAACACCCCATAGTATAGTACTATGATATACGCTTCTACTCATCTGCATCCCAGAGGCGTTGTGGGTGATCATACAGTCATACAGCTCCGCTAGTCTCCTGCCGGGATATCCTCCCTATACTGCCCGACGCAGTTTCTGCCCCTGGAAGGACTCAAGACATGAGCAGGGCTCTGAAAAATCACTACCTCACCAATTTTCTGGAGGCATTCTCCCCTGCTGGGCAAGCCCTTGCCACAGGTGTTTAAAATCTAGCCCCTCGCCATGCAGTCTCATTTTATAATCATGTCATAGAATAGGTTGTTATAAAGAGCTTGCTGATACCAGTCTCTGTCTTGCAATAGGAAGTCACTGTTGTAACATATGATAAGATTAAAAATGGATAAAATACATGCAGGCCCCTGCATCTTTATCTTTCTGTGGCATTGCTCCATGTCCCCTGATGAACCCCCAGGATTCCCACGGGGGGGAAACGCGTCGGGCAGTATAGGGAGGATATCCCGGCAGGAGACTAGCGGAGCTGTATGACTGTATGATCACCCACAACGCCTCTGGGATGCAGATGAGTAGAAGCATATATCATAGTACTATACTATGGGGTGTTGTCTTTTTTGTTTGTTTAACCTGCTCTGGTGGTCCCTTGTGGGGATGTCTTTGTTTTTGTGGGCTGCAGTCCTATTAAGGACACCACATTTTTGGGTGTCATTTGACCACTTAAAAACTCTGGATACACATGACTATATATAGGAATGTGGGATGGAGTGGCCCACTGATATATTTTTTGGATAAACGAGACACTGATATTTTCACCCAATAGTTGTGATTTGTTACGCCCTATTAGGGACCTTCTTGTCTGGTACTAAATAACAATTGTGTTTTTTTGCTGAGTTCATTTTGTTGCTTTTTTCTATTCTAATTTTTGCATTTTTTTGATTTTTTATATTTGTTTCATTTTTTCTGGTAATCAGTAGGTCTCATTTAGGGAATATAGGGTGTAATTAGGGCTATTAGGGCCAGTCGTCGAGGAGCGGGGGCGCCTACCGCAGAAACTTAGGGTGTCAACCTCCGCTGTCGGGTAGGGAGCAGTAATAGGATACCTGACAGGGTGAATTAGATTTTATTCTTTGAGTTATTTTTCTGAATTTTATTGTCTCTCATATCAGAGCAAACTGTTTTTAGCTTTTATAATTATTAAAAGTTATATTTTAGGGATCCTTGTTGTTTTTTGGTTTTTGGTTGTTTCTAGGATTCTACTAATATCTGTTTTGAGTGGTCCTTTTTTGATAATATCTACTTTTCACCAATTTTGTTAATATATTTTTTAGTTGTTGTCTATCTATTAATTTAATAGTTTTTATTAATATATTAATATAAAATAATAATTATTGAGCCAAAATAATCATTTACACAGCACAATTAAGGTTTGAATTTTTTAGTGTAGATTCCAAATCATGTGTTTCACTGTAGCACTTTACCAATCCTATCATTGCATATTTCAAATTATGGATTTTACTGTATCACTTTATTAACCTTATTATTGCAGATTTCAAATCATGTAATTCACTGTAGCACTTTACCAACTCTATTATTGTGTAAAAAATAATGTTAGTGATCCATTTAAAAAAGTTATTATGTCATGCACTTTATAATATGGTTTTATTCTTCTCTGTTTTCATGAATTATGTGATGGTGGATGCACTGTTTTGCGACTTCGTGCTGTCACTTTGATTACAAATAGATTAATAACAACAACACATATATATCATTTTTATTCATTTCTCACTCTCTAAATTTTACCAGCATACAAATTAGATCTTGTTAAGAAACTCCATCTTTATCTATTATTAATTTCTATATGGCTAATTTAAAAAGTTGCAAGCATGCATACAATTATCCAGTTGTCCAACCTTTAACTCTGTAATTTAATGTCGCTGAGTTTCTGTGGTTCCTAGACGCATCCAGTTTTCAATAATAACACAGCTGATTGTGGAATATTTAGAAGAGAAGATATTTCATAACTTTACATGTTGGCATTATGTCACTTGCATTTTAGTTGTATTTTTGGATCCAAATTTTGTGATGTATTTTATCCATTTTTAATCTTATCATATGTTACAACAGTGACGTCCTATTGCAAGACAGAGACTGGTATCAGCAAGCTCTTTATAACAACCCATTCTATGACATGATTATAAAATGAGACTGCATGGCGAGGGGCTAGATTTTAAACACCTGTGGCAAGGGCTTGCCCAGCAGGGGAGAATGCCTCCAGAAAATTGGTGAGGTAGTGATTTTTCAGAGCCCTGCTCATGTCTTGAGTCATTCCAGGGGCAGAAACTGCACTCAATACATTTTATAATATACTCATTCTTATCTCTGTTATTACATGACTTTGCATATGCAGTGACTGAGATAACAAAGATAAGTATAAAGATAAGTATAAAGAAGAGTTGAGTGCTTTGTTCCTCAGGTTAAGGACTTGCTGTATTCTGTCCAACGCCTATGAGCAGAAGAGTGATCTTCTCCTCTTCAATGCCACAGCCCAGTGCTACCTATTTTAGTTTCTTTCCATATGACACTGTGTGAGCACTTCACACTGCAGGCAGCAGATACTTTAGCGTATGCTGGTGCCTCCGCATGTTTCCCCTCCCCCCACCATGCTGGAACGCCGGCTTACTCACTGCCCCAGCCGCAGCAGCGTTCCTGTGTGCCTCCTCCTTCTCCTCAGTGCATGCTGCACTGTGTTCTGGCGGCGCTCTTAAAGGGGTGGCACGTGCATAGTAAAATGCCCCTAGCTTCAGCTGGAAGGTATTTAATTAAAGGTGTTCTCCTGTGAGATGCCTCTCAGCCAATAACTGGGAGGCATCTTGTGTATATTGTATAAAAGACACCCTTCCCAATAGGGAGGTGCCTGAGCAACCCCTATAGTTTAGTCTGAATGGTGTTGGTGTGTGCAACTATATGTTCCAAGGTCTCCTGTCCTTGATTTGCCTAGTTTAGTTTGTCCGTGTTCCTGTGACTGCTTCAGTGGTACCCTATTCCTTAAAACCGTGTCTGCAGTACCTATACCCCATGTCCTGGTCCTAGTGCGGCCAGCTCCAGAACTGTACCTGACAACTATGCGTGTGAAAAAGGACCCATCTTCAACATCCAAATTGTCCGTACAGTCTGTCAGGTCCCGTTACCAGCTTGTCAGGCTACCTGGTGGCTCCCTGCAGCTCAGTCTGTCTCGACCATCTACCAACAAACACCAGGTAGCCACTTAGCTATGCCATTTCCTATGCAGGACTGGCCCTGTGGCACAGTGGGTTCGCAAAAACCATGTGCGCCACCTGCTGACATGACAGATACCTACCGCCAGTGGTGTACCGCTAATAGAAGCATACCACATGGCCACTATGGAACCTGTAAACTGCAAATAATGGGGGCCAGTGCAAGCACTGGCACTGGGCCCCTCCTCCCACCTGGCAGCACTCTTTCAACTGTATCTGCATCCTGGAAGCAGATACAGCTGAAAGCAATGATGAAAGAGGGAGATGAAGATGAGATCTGTGGCTAAGGGACAGATTCAGGTTTGGATTTCAAGCGACTTAAGGGTCACTGTCGCACTAATTTGATAGTTGCAACATAGCTACATAAACTTTATTATGGTGATGCAGAAATGCCTATTTCTATGTAATCTTCAGCTGTGCAACAACTGCCATAGCCTTGGTCACTGCGCATCCTTTGCCTAAATCTAAATGCTTTGGATATATATATATATATATATATATATATATATATATATATATATATATATATATATATATACTGTATGTGTACATATGCAGTATATTTAATATATATACACACACACAAACACATATACGCACACACTGGGTGAAATGTCAATCCACAAAGTCTAAGAAATCAAACCATAGATGTCCATAAATTAAGTTAATGTGTAATAATGAGAAATTACACTGGGTGTCGCCTGCATTGCTAGAGTGTAGTGATGTAGTGATTGGTGAACCCAAACAGCAAAGTTTGGAGTCCGTACTGAACACTTCCAGGAAGTCTGTGCTACTGTTTGGGTTCGGCAGCCCGAACATCGCCTCTTTTCCACTCTGTATGACAGCGCGAGAAACACTGTTGGCTCAGACTGGTGGTAAGTTCGCAGTGGGTTCCCTTCTATTTTTGATAACCAGCACAGTTAAAGATGCAGGCTGCAACCCCCTGCTGTCAGCTTTAAACTGGCTGGTTATCAAACATAGAGTGGTCATCCATGCCGTATTTTTTAATGATTTAAATAAATAATTTAAAAAAACGTCATGGGTCCCCCCATTTTTGACAACCAGCCAAGCTAAAATGGACAGTTGGGGGCTTATATTCTCAGACTGGGAAGGGGTCATGGATATTGGCCCTACCTAGCCCCAGCCTAAAAATGGCAGCCAACCC